>NC_072474.1:103938876-104243095 GCF_027574615.1 Eptesicus fuscus | reverse complement strand
TCAGTCTCCTCTTCCATACATCACCCTCCATGCACGTTCTATACTCCTTCCAGCTTTCCTCAGCATCCTCCAAGTTCCTCCTCACCCCTTCTTTTCCTATAGCTCTAAATTTCTTCTCTGATGCAATGCCATTTGGCCTACCACAGCTTCTCTGATTTGCATCTTCACACTTACAACCACCATGCTCAACAAACTAAAAGATACCCCCTGTGTCCACCTTTCTTAGGAGGTAACTGAACATTATAAATAATAAATGATATTTTCCCTTCATGTTTCTTATACAATGTGTTCTTTTCTCCAAACAGCCTATAAGCCCACACCTTAAACAGAAAAACATTTACTAGCATCTACTATGGTACTATGCTCCATGGATTAGTCTCTCTGTTTGACACTTGCTGTGCATCCATCAACCAAGAGCTATCATATTGCCAGCATAGAGCAGGCATGAAAAATATGTTGTTAAATTGATTTCCATTGTAGCCAATAATCTTTCAAAGCACCAAGAAAAAGGGATTTAAACAAGTAGAAGAATTCTGGTACACTGACAGAAATAAATCCACTGTATATGTTTTTAAAGATTATAAGTATTTTTAAAGTATGTTCGATAAATCTCTACCTGCCTTTCAATAGTGTATGCCATTATCTATCAAAATTATGACTAAATTGCTTAAAATTAGTTATCTATCAATAAGAGAAACATTCAAACTTCTGGTAAAAAAACACACAAATTAATTGATTTTTTATAACAACATAATCTCACTAATAAAAGAAATGCAATATAAATGATATGTTCATACACATAAATTAATAAAACATTTTAAAAACAAAGATACCCAATGCTAGAGAGGAGGAAATAAAGCAAGTATATCCAAAGAGTATTAATAGGATTACAGGTAGAAATATCCCTTTCAGAAAGCAATGTGGCAATATATATCACAAAGCCCCCTAGATATTTATGTCCTTATATTCAGTATGAATAACTACTAGAAATTTATTTTGAAAAAATCAGAGTAAGACATTTATGAATGAAGATGTCCACTGCAGTAACAACCTAAATGTATAACAGTATGAATAGGTAAATTTAGATGTACCTACTCAAACTAAGGTTATATAGCATCCTAAAAGCATTATAATAAAGGACCATGATGATACAAAAATTCATTATTAAAATGTTAATGGAAAACTGGGGAAGCAAATTCACATATATATGAATATATACAAAAAGATCACAGATATATAAAAATATCCATAGAAAACAATGGCATAGATATCTTTGTATCTTAGAACCATGAATAAATTTTCTACCAGTTTATATTATTAACATTTTACAGTAAAGTTTATTATTTATAATTAAAGAATAATAAAAATATTTATTTAATACAAATCTTGGTTTTGGTATATATATCATGGAAATTTTTTCAATCCTCTCTAAAAGAAAGTAACTGACTAATACAACATTCTGAACATTCTTAGTTAATAGGTTTTTTTTTCAGTTTACTTGTCAAAGTAGGCCATTTTTTCAAACCAGTTAATGTACATTATACTGGTGACTACAATTATGTGAGAAAATAAAATATCATGTAAATAAAATATTAGCAAAAAAGTTGTTTCTATAAAAAGACCCATAAAGCCTAAACAAAGGGCTGTCAAATGTTGTAGATTGGTGCTAATGAAAAACACTGAGGAAAAATGAGGTCTTATCATTGTAATTTATATGAAAGTCATAAAAATCTAGAATGGTTCTACATTAGGACTACCACACAAATACATTTAACTCTTTTCTCTCAAAAAGTAAGAAACAAAAAATGGGACCATCTACAATGCATTATTAGTGAGGCTTGTGCCAGAAAGATGAATGATTCCCCCTAGTTTGCCTACTTAAGTTCAAAGTAAAGGTTTCTGTTTTCCACCAAAATTTGATATTTTAATGTATATTTATGTTTTAAGCAAAAGTAAAATGACAAGACAAATGTATACTTTAATCAACACTTTGGCTAAAACTACCAAATACTCATTCTCATTGGTCGGATATGAAGACCTCTACTGCACGTAGTATATACACAAAAGAATAACTTATAATCATATATGTAAATTATAATTCATTTAAGCAATTATGTATGTCTATGATTATAGGAAAATATATATGTATGTATATGTGTGTATGCATTTAAAGATATATTTGTATATATGTATATATATGAGTGTATACACATACACATATATAAAATATATGTAAATACCATAAAATTAACTACTCTACTGCTTTACCAAATCATGCGATCATGCAATAGACCTTTCATATGGAGGTAATTTAAGGAACTCAAAGTGTGAAATTAAACTTAGCGATAATGACCACGGTGCATGTAGGCACCGTGGTTCTGGTCGAAAGCATCTTGTTTAACTTACTGTTCCTTTACCCTTATCAGCAATGGCCAGAGCCTAGAAATTTCTTGTTCAGACATTCTAAGGTTCACCTTCTGGTGGGGTTCAAGTCCCGAAACTTAAAGCTCAGTGCAAAGACACCATTTACAACCAAATCAGAAGTCTGCTTTGGAACTCTTGGTTTAGTAAGTTTCTCAGAGTTCAGTCCAAGTTTTTAGTGCTCCTTCCTCTTCAGTATGTGAAGTCAAGACTGGCTAAATGAGTTCAGAAGTCCAAATGGTGAAGGAAATAGCTCTTCTTTAAAATATATATAAGAACGTTTTGTATTGGTGAATGGGTATATTTTCATTTTTCTCCTTTGCTGAAAAGATATTAAAATGGTAACATACAGAGGAGAGCATTGCACTATTAGGCACACCAGAGAGTGAGAAAACATTCCAAGTGAAGCATCGAGAAGTAGTAAACCTGGCTTTAAACCTTTGTTCCTTGCTTTCTCGCTCTGTGATCTTGGGCAAGTTACTCAACATCTCTGAACCTTATTTCTTCACCTAAAAAATGAGAAAACTACCACCATCCTTATGAAGTCTTATGAAATTAGCCCAAACCAATTACTTGCCTGGCACATTTATTGAGAAGGATATCAGTAAATGTTCATTTCTCCTACTACTCAAATTTTGGTGTCTTAATCTGAAATAGGGTTATTTGAGAATCCATAGCAGTAATACATATGGGGGAAGTGGGGGGGGGAGGCAAAAGTAGGTTTATAATTGTGAGTGTGCAAAACAGTTTATTCTTGTATTATTTATTAATAACTAGAGGCCCGTTGCATGATATTCGTGCAGGAATAGGCCTTCCTTCCTCTAGCTTCGCTCCCGGGCCGCCCAGGAGCCTGCAAGTCCTTGCTCCCAGCTGGAGCACCACTCCTGGAGCTCCCTCTGTTGCCCCCTCCCCCTCATAGCAGGTGTCCTGCCCCTCCTGGCTGCTCTGACCTACATATGCAAATTAACCCGCCATTTTTTGTTGGGTTAATTTGCATACTCCGTCCTGATTGGCTGTGGGCATAGTGGAGGTACGGTCAATTTACATGTTTGTCTATTATTAGGTAGGATTGTATTATTTTCCATACAAACAACTGTAAACCTACTTTTGCCCCACCCTGTATACACCAGACTCTGGCTCAAGCTGACACACAATAAATATTTTCTCCTAAAGAAAGTAAACAACTAGAAATATTTATAGACAACTTCTTATCCAATGTTGTTTGTTCTCTATTAATGTCATTAATCACATAAAGAAAACAATCTATTTAACATATATTCACCACACACACACACACAATTGCAAGTGAAATGTAAGGCTCACCTGCAGTTCCAGAGAGTTCCACACTTAAGGTTCGTTCAATAGTCTTGTTCTCAAATGGGGAACCCTTGGGGTCACTGGAAGATATGGCACATTTATAAAAACAAACTGAAATGGAGTTGCTGTAGCCAAATGTATTAGAACCCCCTTCCCTTTCTGAAAATGGTTACATTTCTTAATACTTACTTTGGTGACTCTGGGGTCAGAGGAAGAGATAAAGTTGTTGGTTTGGCTAAAGGAAAAAAAAGGAAACTAATTATGAAATATTGAGTGTTTTTTTAGATTTGTTTTCTTGCTACAACAGTCAGGTGGGAAACTGGAAACTGTAAATCAAAAGTAAGAAAATCCCTAAATATTGGATCAAAGTCAGACAACAGTCCATTAAAAAAAAATCCAAACAACATTTGTATCAGAAAACTACCATTCAAAAAACATACAAAAATCAAGTTAAAAAAAAAAGTAGCATCCCTGTTAAGGATACCAAATGTGCATCATACCATCAGAAAGAAATAATGTTTTCTATTTGAATTTGGAATACAGTACACGGTTTGTTTAGACAAGAAAAGAGCAGAGTAACTACAAGATGACAGAACGTTATGAATATTCAGTTGATTTTTCTCCTAAAATATATAATTTTATATCTAGCCTGAGAATAGGTTATTGGTAGGAGGCCAAAGCTCACCCAATAACCATTCCTTTCACTAAAAATGAATTGAGAGATTATGGCAAATTTTGGACATTGATCCAGATTGTTGAAAAGGGGCTCAGATTCTCAAATCTGATAAACAAGTAAAGTAAGATACTATGTTTATCAGTTGAGAGACCCAGAGCTTTGTAAAGAGAGCTCACCTACTTCTCTTTATGCTTCCTAAATTTTACCTGTTACAGAAGGCATTTCCCAACTATAAAGGGTGAAGTAAGAATCTTCTTCTTACTCCAAAATTTCAATTGCTACTCTTCAGAAGTCTTGTATTTTGAAAAGAAGAGGGGAAAGCATAACGAGAAATGCCCTTGGGATATATATCTACATACCTATAATAATAAAAGTGTAATATGCTAATTAGACCAGACGTCCTTCTGGGACGAAGCCAGGGCTGCAGCCGCAGGATCCAGGCAGCTGCCCCCAACTGCCAGGGAGGGATCCAGGCAGCCAACGCAGCTGCAAGGGAGGGATAGAAGCAGCTGCCACGGCTGCGAAGGACTATTCTTGCATGAATTTCATGCATCAGGCCTCTAGTCTATATAATAAAAGCCTAAGCGACCGTTAGGGTGGAACAACCAGAACAACCAGTCACTATGATGCACACTGACCTGGCAAGCGCAGCAGCAGTGGCAGGAGCCTCTCCCTCCTCCTCCGCAGCTCTAAGGAGCAGCGAGCTGAGCAGTAAGGAGCAGTGAGCAGGCGGGCAGTAAGGAGCAAGGGGTTCTGGGCTGTAAGAGGGTGCAGGCTGGGCTGAGGGACCCAATCCCCAGTGCATGAATTTCATACACTGGGCCTCTAGTTATTTATATATATGCCTATCTACAAAGATATATGTATACATATGTCAATTTTTTCTCAGTAAAATAACTAACTTCAAAAGGTGAAGTCATTTAAATAATGAAAATCACAGAATTGAAATAAAAAAGGTCTTTAGAATAATCTTCCTTATTTTATGGGGGAAAAGCCTGAGAAAAATCTTTGAGATGCTGAAAGATATTGCCAGAGCCATAAAACTAGTTACTGGTAGAGTTGGCCCAGAATATGTTTCCTTTCTCCTATTATCAAAAGGGACTGCAACCAATAGATATTCAAGCAAATTAATCAACCCCAGTAATTAAGGTCCTTTGAAATGTGAAAATATTATTTATATCCAAATTAGGCTGAAATTAGGTACTTTACTTGGATAAATAGTATTTACATATTTAATTTGTAGATTTAGATTTAGTTTTTAAACAATGGAATGGTTTCTCATCTATCCAATGTGCATTCAGTAATACGAAGCTCATGCTGTCTTCTACAAATTAGGTACATTGATTGAGTGGCTTTTCCATATAAACAGATAAATGAACTGGTCTTACATTATTTTTTTAGTATGTCTGATATAATGAACCTTTCAAAAAGAACACACTTATGAAGGAACTTTACCAACTTTTAAGGTGCTCAACTAATAATTACAATAATGCACACAGGTTCTATAGAACATGTCTATCTATGAACTATGTGCTATCACACACAATAAAAGCACATGGAATATCAATCACTAGAATTCCAGTTTTCAAGGTGTGGAATTGGCTTTCTGAAATGCTCAAAGGAAGACCCCCAAAATTCTGGTAGTTGGGTATAGGTAAGGCCAAGGGCAATGGAAGGAGAGAGTAGGCAATGGAGATATTTAATGGGACCAAAGGCAACAGGAAATGAGGGCCATAGGGAAGGGTACAGCTCAAACCACAAACAGACTCTAGTCGCTGAATATGTCCAGGCTCACAAAAGCTCACTAAAGGAGCACTGAATTGGTTCACTCAGAGTTTAACCCACACTGTTCCAGAGACTTTAATCCACACTGATCCTTGAGGACAGGAATTCATCTTTTTCGTGCAGATCATGGTATTTTTAGTGAATGAATAAGTGAGTGAGGGGGACACCAACATGTGTCAAAGGCCAGACCATTATCCTAAGGAACTTGAAAGAACCTGACTTCACCATGTTACAAATAACAAACAGGAAGTTCAGTGAGAAAAAAATTATAATCCATTAAGAAAGGTGACCTCAGCAGAATCTCTCAGTTATCATCTCTAAGAGTTCACGTGTTTTTCACTTTCAAATTTTGATAATAATTTAAGTAACCCCTGAAGCTGAGCATTGATTTCCTGTTGCTTATTAACAGCCAGCCATGTTTGCTTTGTTTTAGGACTTTAATAACTACAAGAATAAATATATATATTGTCAAAAGGCTTTGTTCTGGGATAAACTCTTTATGCCTCACCACAGACATATACCTTAAAAAAACAAACTACAAACAGCATGTCTCTTCTATAGAATATTTCCCCCATAGGCCAATTTAGTTCCTCACTGCCATGGTTTGCAACAGTTTACAGTAATATTTAGTGGTAAGCAAATTTAAACATTGGGAAAAAAAAAAAAAAAAAGAACCTCAAAATCCAAAAGGGCCAATTAAAGTTCCAAAACAAGACCTTTAAAATGCGCTGCTGGGCTGGGTTTACTGACTCCAAGGGTTCATCGAGCTCAGGACGTCATATTCAGCTCCAGAAAATGAATGCATGACTAGCAGAAGGTGGAGAGGAGCAGTGACTTCTTCAATTCACTCACTAGAGCAAGCCCAGCTGGCTGTTCCTCACCTGAGGCCTTAGACAGCTCTGTGTCTGTCCCCCAGCGGACTGGTTCTGCTCTGGGAAAATCTCCTCCAGTGTGTGAGGGGCACATCAGGCCTAAGCAAGCTAAGAGAATTTGGCTCCTGTCCATAAATATATTTCCCTGAACTGGCAGAAAGGCGTGGGTAGTGATTTTGAGATAGCCACCAGGAAAAACCTAACTGGGAGCCAATTTAACATATTAAAGGAAGGTTCCTGAAAAATCTGGGCTTATGGTGAGCTGGGGATGAGAGAGGGAAAGTCAAAACACTGGGAAAGGAAATACTGTTGAAAAGCAGCAGCAGCAGCATACCTGTGCAAAGCAATCATGGTTCATAACAGGGAGGCGGGGCTACCGCTCTGCAGCTGCACGGGGACGTTGGGAAAACAAAAGGAAAAAAAAGAGGTGGGTGTTTATAAATACTATATTAGCAAAGGCCTACTTCCACTACAAGGATAGAGGTCAAGTTCACATAGAAACTGGGATATTTTTAAGCAACAGCAACTTTTACAAGTTCGTTTTGCACCTGTAAGACTAGAATATTTTGAAAGGAGGAGCCAAAAACAAAAGAAAATTTTATCTCTGCCAAGAGAGGTTTTCCCCAAATCAGCCTGATCTGCCTCAGAAGCCTTCTGGTATGGGGGCAATACAAAATCAATCTAGCTGTTTCATTTCATCTAGGCAATCGTTTCTTTAGATAGAAAGCAAATTTTTAAAATTCTAGGAATTTCCAAATCCTTATTTACAAAAAAAAATATATATATATATCTGTGAGCCTAGCATGTACTCTTAAAAAAATAGGAAAGAATGCACTTAATAACCACAAGAGGCTGCATAATTGTTATTTACAATTTCTTAAGGCACATACACAGCAAGTCAACAATGCCTTATTTTTTCCATTATTGAAAGAGGAAAAAAATAAAAGCTCTGTAATGAATCAGCCCAACCTGCCCAGAACTTCAATGACCTCAGCATTTCAGAGCTCATGGAAACCTCATCTGAGGTTTCAATGCTCCCCACTTCGTCACCCACCCACTCGGCTAACATTTCAGGGGCCATTGGGTGATTGTGAATCAGGCTGCATATCAGCTAAATAGGATATGTTCACCCTGCGTCCACGGAAGGATTTTTTCCCCCCATCTACAGTGAAGTGCTGAATTCTCTTTCCAGAGTGAAACTGTGGGAATGGAAGCCCGCAGTTTGGGCATCGCCAGCCCGGTGTATGCTGGCTCTCCCTTCGGCGCTCTCACCCACAGAGTATGTTTTGGTCCCCAACCTACCTTGTAAATGTTGCGACTGCGATTGTGTGTGGGGCTTCTTTTTGGAGGTGCATTTGTCTCTGCTGCTGTTCCTGGTCTCTGTGGGTTTGCTGTGAGGAGGGTCATCGTTTGTGGTCAGATACTTGAGAAGCTCTGAGCAGGGACGTCTTTGTGGCTTTTGCTGTTGACAAATGCTCTTCGCTTTATTGCTCCATGAATTCTCGGTCTTAAAAACAAGGCATAAAGAAAGCTAAAATTAGTGAACTGAACCTTAGCAGAATGGATATAGGTTTTCTGAAGAGATGAGATTTTCAATGAAGTGTTCAGTCTAAGTGTACTGGATCTATGAGCTGTGAATAATTGTTTGCAGAACAAGGAAAGAAAATTACATTTAAAATTCCTAAATGACATTTATGCAGCTTTTTATTTCATTTCTCCTACATTTCAATGTTCTTACTCAGCAACATGTAACTAACAAGACCCTACAGCGCCTTTACTGTGAATAAAAAAAAAAAATAAGCTGGTTTAAACCTTAATTTGCCACTGATTGCCAGAGCCCAGTATTCACAATTCTCTTAAGTACCCCTTAACGCTCCGTTTTCACTCACAGTGAATGGCAAGACAAACATTGTTTAATACAGCCCGCTAACCGAATTATGTCATTGCCAGCATTCCATCCAATTAATGGCAGAGACGGATCTTTTGCGGTGATTCCAGAGCAATCTTTCTCAGGTTGGACAGCTGGCAAAACAGCAACCCTGCATCTTGAAGTCACTTATAGTTAATACCAGCCTATCAGCAAATTGAATTGTAGCCCGCACTGCTGCATGTATTAATAAAATGGGCAAGGAGCAACAGACGGCAGAACTTCCATTCCAATTGTCCAAAGACAAAGTGTAAATGGACTCTGCCTGGTTGAAAGCGGCTCGAGTGCTGCTTTCGGACACCCATTTCATAATCGGTTTCAGCACTGTGAAGCAGCTGCAGGTGCCAGCCCCATGAACACCACAAATAAGCCCACGACTTGTTTTACAGCTTCAAGCAAAAAACCCTCTGTGCCGTTCCCTCCTGTGTTAAAAAGTTTACTTTTGTACCTTAACGACTGCAGGGTTTGTTCTCATCCTGTGACTATGGTTTGCATGGTTCTGGGTACTGAGACCACTGCATTCATTATAACTTAGCTGAGTGTTGGCTGGTGCCAGTAAGAGCTTCTTAAGCTAGAAACATATCAGAGAAGGGGAAAAACAAGAGAGTTATGAGTCTTCTGAGCATTAGAATAAGTTATTAAAATTTCAAACTTAAAATTCAGTAATTGTAATGATAAAAAAGTAATTCTATCACACCTCAGCACAAAAGCACTAACAAACGTGTATTTTAAAAAACTAAGAAAAAGTTTGGCATTATACTACCACCTGTGAAACTATTTCCTTTTCCTACATTTGAGACTTAGTGTTGTCTACCTCAATATTTCATTTATATAAAGTAAGGGGAAAGGATCTTCCTAACAGGATTTCCAAACCACTACTGGGTGGGAAAAGCTGCCTTGCTAAATGAGGATTTGGGACGTGGGGAGGGAATATATGGACATTTTCCCATCAATAACCCAAATGAATCAAGTGGCAATAAATTAAAGATTCTGTGATGTTCTGAATCATGTTGCATAATAAAGTATAATACTTGACTGATTCAAAGAATACTTGGAATAAAAGAATGGCTATCTTTGGTGAAGATTTGTAAATAGCCCTAGCCAGTTTTGCTCAGTGGATAGACCATCCGCCTGTGGACTGAAGGGTCCCGCGTTCCATTCCAGTCAAGGGCACATGCCCAGGTTGTGGGCTGGATCCCCAGTAGGGGGCATGCAGGAGGCAGCCAATCAATAATTCTCTCTCATCATTGATGTTTCTATCTCTCTCTTCCTCTCCTTTCCTCTTGGAAATCAAATATATATGATTTGTAAATGAATAGTCAGGAGATGTGGGTTCTGGCTTAGACAAAGAATTTACTGTCTTTTGACCTCTGTTTATTTGTTTAACTTGAGGGTCTTCTAGGACCTCCCTGCTTAGACATGTAGTATGACTCTAGGTCAACAGCACCTCCTAGTTGAGCCAAATGTGTGGGTGAATGTAAAGAAATCAGAGTCCTAGACAGCAAAGCCAACAATACTGACAAATGGAGAAAATGGGGAAAAATAACAATCACTTATGAGAGATTTTCTTCTAGACCAGAAATCTCAGAAGGCAAAAGAATACATGTAGAGTTTCCATATGTCTACATGCAGTGTTTTTAACATTTAAAAATGTAGAAATGGGCAAGAAACAAACTCTAAATGGCAGGTAGAAGCACATTACTAAAGTTTGAAGGATGGCATTCTGTAATTTACATAGTGTGTTCTTGCATCAGATTTATGGCAAATGACAAATGGCTACCACAGATGAGAAGGTAAAACTGTGTCTTAGAACTAATAAAATTCTGGTCAAGCACTGCATTGAAAGGAAAATTCACTCTTCATTGCCAACAAATTCACTCTTCATTGCCTACCATAAATTTTGGTACCTAGGGTTGCAAGTGTGCTATTACTTTTCAATCTTCATAAGAATTATGGATCAAAAGCCTTAAAATATTACATACCCCTTGATATACCTCCTATTTCTAGAATTGCATGCATAAGAATAAAACTACAAATATGTCAATTATTAAACAATTTATAATAGTAAAAAATATTAAAAAAAAAGACTAAATAACCTCAGGGATTGATTAGTAAATTAAAGACATCTTTGAATAATAAAATACTATACCACCATTAAAATAATGCATACATTTAAAATTCACAAACATGTCAATACTATATCTTAATGAAAGAGATTTCAATTATTTTGCATATTAGAAGTTATTAGAAATTACAGGTGAATATTTAGTCTGTTCTCTTTGGTTTCTACATTTTCTAAATTTCTACCATGAATGTAAGTAATACGAAGAAAAAACAAACAAAAAAACATTGACACAAAAGATAGTTTAAAAATGCAGTTAGGCTCACATGAAGACTGTATTGTCAATATGTTTAAACACAGAACAACAGAATTTGCAACTCCAAGCATGTTTGGGGATTGTTTTGGCATCAGTCTAAATTAAAAATCCAGACCTTATTGTTACTACATCATACCCATGCAGCGGGTAGCCAGAGGCAACTCCAATTCCTGTTAAACAGTAGGAAGGGTTCTTACTAGAGACGGCTCTTCTGCCTCCTGAGGCGGAGGGGTGCCGTCAGGCATGGAGGAAGGACTAGCCTCATTCTCAGTGGTCACATCTCCATCTGTCAGTGCATCAAATGAGGGCAATCCGTCTTCATCCACAGGGAGACTGTCCAGTGTCTCTGTGAGAACTGCTAGCAAGTTCGCCTCATTCTCTTCATCTATCTTCTGCAAAAACAGAAGACGACGTGAGTGAGTTGACATTGGGAGATGGGTAACACCATTAATCAGCGTAGATTGGACATGTTTAGCCAAATGAGTAAGAAAATACATGAAATTTTGAATGTTCATGCCAGAGCACTAAGATCACATCTTCCTTAAACTCCAAATTCACTTTTGGTCTGAAACACACAATTAATTAATACCTCTTCTGTACCAATTTCTGATTGTTGACCTGTCCAATTTAGCAATTTATTATGTCAGTGCTTAATACGGCTGTATATAATTCTGTCTTGTTCACGGCTATTTTCCACATGTTTATGTCTTGTTTCCCTAACTAAAAAGATGTGATTTAGAGAGCCTGAGGCAACTTGAGAGAATTTTGACCATCATCTCTTTAATCCTATACAGCACACCTGCCAAAATGTGTAGAACACTCTGCTTGAACATCACCAGAAGCTAAAACTATACCAAGAGAAACTACACTTTTATGATTTCAGTTATAATCTCATCACTGAATACTCCCCAGTCATTTTTTTCCTTAACATCTTTCCCAACTTTAGTCATAAATTTATAACTGCCTACTGGACATTTCTACCTGATGATAGCTCCCTCATCTCCAAACTCAAACTTACTACTATTTCTCTTGAATTCTCATGTTTGGGTAACAATTTTTCAGACCTAAACTTTGGAACTACTTTGAGTACTCTTTAGCTGTTCAGTTGCTAAGTACTATCGTACTTTGCAACATCTCTTAAATGCATTCATATCTGTGGCCAAGGGCATCTAGTGCAACCTTACTTCTAGTGCTGGATCCTCCAACCATACTCTAAATCATTTTTTCACATTCATTCCCACAAACACATTCTTGAAAAGCTGTTGTTCACTCCACAAATATTTTTCACCACTTATTCTATGTCAAAACCATGTTAGGTGTTGAAGGTACAAAGAGAAACAACACAAAACTGCACCCCTCTAATACCTCTCTGGTGGAAGGGAAGGACCCATAAACAGTTTATTATAAAGGATAGTATTTATTTCAGTGCTTTCAAGCCCTCCCAAACTGGAACTTATACACTTTGTTTATAGGGAAATGTTCTATATTAATTATATTATACTAGAGGCTTGGTGCACAAAATTCATGCACTGGTGGGGTCCCTAGGCCTGGCTGGCAATCAGGGCCAATTAGGACAGGCCAATCTAGAAAGAAAGCAATGGTCGCCAGGCCAGGCACAGAAGGAACAGGTGTCAGATGCCAACACTGCCATCATTGGCGCCCAGCCACCGTGCGGTTTCCCGCCTCCCTCCCCTCCTCCTTCCTTTGCTGCCATGCCTCCACTGTGATGGGTGGGCAGTGGGCCCATCAGGGCCTGCCAGCCAGGGGGGGGGGTATGGGGCACAGGAGGTTGGCCACCAGCCCCAAGGAGGGAGCTGGCCCTCAGCACCCCTGGGAAAGGGCCCACGTCCATTGCCACCCACCCCTGGTTTCCTGTCACAGCCCAGAGGCGGGTCCCAATTGGGCAATCAGAGCCTGCCAGCTATAGGGAGAGACCACAGGAGGTTGGCCAGCAGGCCCCGATCAGGCTATCTGGGCCTGCCGGCCTGGGGGGGGGGACCATAGGAGGTTGGCTGGCCAGGGGAGCTTGGCTGTGGGAACACACTGACCACCAGGGGGCAGCTCCTGCATTGAGCGTCTGCCCCCTAATGGTCAGTGCGCATCATAGTGACCGGTTGCTCCAGGCGTTCCTGTCATACCAGTTGCTTAGGCTTTTATATATATAGATAGCTGGGCACATAGTATAGGTAGTCACTGATTACTTGCTAAATAGTTCACTGGTCTGCATTTATTGCATAGGATGCATGTTGTGTATATCACTTTCTTTTCCTTCTTTTAGCACTTCACATAGTTTATCCAATTTGACCTATTTCATAGGTCCTTTTTAAAGGTTCTGTGCGCTATGACATTAACAATAGCTAAATTATCTCATACAGGTCCTATTACAAAATGCACCTAAGCTGCTGACATCTAATGAAGCCAGCAGGGCCCACACTTCCTTTCTCTCTAGCAGTGAACTCCAGTTAATTGACCTGACAAAATTACAAGAATCACAGAATAAGACAGCTAATCAGAAAATCAAATTGTATCACTGGAGAAATTAGGCAGGTCTTTATCATGTACACATTCTATTTTCACATAAAAATTGTTTTCCCTCATTACTGATCAGCCTCCATCTAGATTTCTTTCTCTTTTGGATTCAAGATGCCATGAAGAGCTATTTGCTACTCAGTGGACTTTACTGGGCATGTTTTCCATTTGCATAATGCCCCACTCTAATGCCTAATGCTGCTGGACTGGACGACATTGTGTGTGGAGTGACAACTATATGAGTTTTAAGACTCTAATGCACCAGGAAAATGTTAACTTCAAAATGGCACTACTTCCAGCAACTGACCAATTCCTTAATATCTAAATTGCTCAATTCAATAATAAAACTTACTGAACACCACTCTTTCCCCCTCAGTTCTTCTGTACAATATAATTGTAATAATAAAGATACTGAAGTATATTCCCTTATTTTCTAGCCAGGATCATAATTTGATACCTAAAGATTCCAATCTTCTTATTTTTATTTTTATTTAGAAATCATGTACCGAAAAACAAACCAGGTTATTAAACTGTTCTGAATAAAAATTATAATAAGATGAAATATATATTATATAAAATATTCCAAATCATGAAATTTATATTCTATAAATATCTCCATTTTATCTAATAAAGATAATTTTGAAAATGTTTCAAGTAAAAACACACATATACTTTTAATAAATTGGATATTTTCCAGGTGTCCCAATTTTATAAATGTTTATTTCAAATTTAAAAATAGCTCAAGAAAAAATAGTTAAGAATATTCACTAATAAATGAGTAATTTTGTTTACACCAATAAAAATTTTGTGTTTGGCTTTCCTGCAATATGACAAGCCTCCAGTTGCTTTAATCACATAATACAATAGTGCTTTAGTTTTATCCCTGGTGTAAACAAACTACAATAATTCCAATCAAGTCAAAATTACAAAGATCACTTAAATTAACCAGTTTCCCTCCAAATTCATTAATAAGCCTGGATGAATGTATACCAAATACAATGCCAGAAATACTGGAGGTTGATAATGTTATAATTATTTTACAAGATTTGATTAAACGGCCAACTATTTTAATTCTCCTCTCTACTGGAGCCACAATGAGGGATAAGTGTTATGGGATGGAAGATTTGAATTGTGTATGAGTGAGTGTGTGTGTGTGTGTGTGTGTGTGTGTGTGTGTGTGTTGGGGTATGTAGGTAGAGCAGCCTGGTGTTCAACTATTATGGACCAGGAGGGCTTTAATCAGTAAGTGTCCATTAGAAGTAATTTAAACCTCTTAATTATTATCCCTATATGTGGATGACTTAGAGAGGTTCTAAGACCAATTATTTTAGGAAGATCCTTCTCTAATTAAGAAGAAAAGGATGTTATTATTTCAAATTCTCTGCTTTCTTTAACCATAAAAGACTGGGGTGAAGTCTGATATTATCAATGAAACTTTTCTGTTGAAGCTCAACAGATATTCCTACATGTAAACTTGAGTGGACATTGCCCCTAACCATGGCAATTTCAATTAGTTTACCATGAGTTTCAACAACCAAACACCCCCACAAAGGCAATGGAGGTGACAAAAAGAACTCTGTTAAACAATGTCACTTTTCATTATTGCTTTGGTCCCAATTGACAGAATATACAGGTCAAAGTTGCTGCAGAGGAAGCTCACTGAGCTAGTAACACATGTCTGTTCACAGGTGACAGGTCCTGGAAACACATTAATCAGTAAAACAACATTGCAAGATAACCATTCAAAGATTCAACTCTGATACTGCAAATGACTATTCTAACAAAACCATACTTATTAGCTTCAAATAAGTTTTTATAAAAGAAAGTAAAGCAGCACGGTGAGGAGAGAGCAGATCCCCAATTGAGTAGTGGACTAGAGCAACACAAATTGAGCTCAGCCTTGCAACTGACCGCTGATGGGTGGAGCAAGGTACAAACCAGCCAATAGGTATCTCCTCCATTGAGCTCTAGAGCAATCAAGCAGCATTTTCCATGGTGGGGTTCAGCCTTGGGCTCTCCTTACACAATGCTAGTCTGCTGCTGTTCTTCCCAACCTAAATAAAGGTCCATGTGACTGTAACACTTCATTCTCTAAGGGCTCTCCAAGAATAAAGAAAGCACATCAACAATAACTCATTCAAGGTATAAAGAATTTCCAGTGACAGATGATACGCATACATGAATATGAACAACCCAAATTTAGAAAGTGCAACAATTCCAAAGCAATGTCATATCCTTAATAAATGAGAGTTCAGAACAGTCAACAAAATCAGAAAGTTCATGACTGCTCTTTGGGGACTGCTGGGTCCCGATGTGACCTGTACAAAGTGTGCTGTATTTCAAAAGGCACAGTGGAAGGAAGGAAAATTCTGCCCCTTCGGGTGCCCAGAGTCACCTCAAAATTGAAATATTGGATCCAGTGTATAATCACTGGGCCCTCTTCCTTTGTGAGCAATTGGCAAAAGGATCTCCCAACTGGTTACATATTCTGGGACAGACAGTGCATTCCACTCGTCCAACTACACCTGGAGAGTGAATAAATCCATTAAATTAAAGAGGAGATCAGGGACTTTGAAGTGCTAACCGACACCTGAGGGAGAAACCCAGAGTGAAACCAGCATGTGGTATCCCCAAGATTTCTAAATGCAAGGCTATTATGGTGGGACCATGCCTTGCTCAAGATAGTCATTTTTTCCACCTCTTGTAGAATTGCAATTACACTCTGTGTCCCTAGATTCTCACACTCGCTTGATCTCTGTTTGATAAAAATAGTTTAATAGCCATTTAATCACAGCTTCATTATCTTAGCTCTCTTAATGCGAATTAGGCCAGGAGGATTCTTGCTTCCTCATTATTCAAATCATCAATAAGACGGAAACAGTGGGATCTTCTTATCACTCATTAATCAGTTTCAGTATCTTAGGTACTGTTTACTCAGAGATCAATCTGTGTGAGAGGTCACTTAACCTCTCTGAGCCTCTATATTTTTCTATATAAAGTTTCAGGATATTATCTGCCTGTTCCTATTATAGAATTTTTTCTGCACTCATAATTAATAGGGAGATAAAAAGAGTAGACAATGGCCTGAGAATTTCTGAAGAAGGTGCTCAATAAACATTTCAGTGTACATGCCCATCTTCTCAATTACCCAGATTTGAATTTCATTCTTTGAGCAAGATCTACCACTGACTTTTAGCACTGGGCCTGCTTCCCCCTAAATACCCAGCATGCCTTGGGGTTTCTCCTTGCCCCATCCTGCTAATTTGGAAGCAGCTAATGAAGACAAAATTAACTCCTACTTTAAGAGAGGCCTAATTAGGAAGGGAAATCTGCTACAGGAACATCTGGTAATGTATTCTGAAGCCAGATATAAATTACATTTTTGGATTATCCACTATTTTGGATTATTTGTTCTACTAGACCCCACCAGAAGTTGAAATAAATAAGTGAGAAAGCAACTTTCTGATACATTTAGGAGTTTAAATAAGGACTACACTTGATCGTAGGAGTCCGTTTCCTGAATGTCCGTACGTAAAGTTCTGTACCTCAGTTTCATGCACAAAAAGCCAAAAAAACTTGTGCATGTATAAATTTTGGTTTTGATGTACAAAGTGTGATTCAAGATTTGCAAGTAGCTGAATTCGCAATAAAGAAAAAAATTTTTCCTGAAATAAAATGTAAAAAATAACAATTTAGACTAGACCACTGAAATAGAATTGAAGGGTTTTAGCTTTCTTTAAAAAACATTTTAAATAGTGCAGATACCATGTTGCTGATTGTTTATTGTGCATGTCCACTCAGTGGTCTGAGCCTGTACCAAAAAGGTTGTTTAATATTTTGAATGCCTACTTTCAAACAACACCGTTTCTCTCTTTTCCTTTTTCTTCTCTTTATCTCCTTGAATGCTTCTCTTATACCCAGGAAAGAGCACCCAGAGTGTGTCTGCCCACCTTCTTACACCCCAACAGAAAATGGGCAGAATCCCCACATGATGCTTCTTATACATTACTCACTTATACCCCATGCAGTAGGAAGAGTCCCTAAAATGAACCATGAGCTTTATGTTTAGTATATGGAATAAAGGGTTTTCAAAAGGGGGTGGGCACTTGAAGGTAGGATAAAAAGGATGTAAGAAATCTCTAGTATATATGTGCAACAGAAACATAATCAAGACAATAAAGACCACAACATATTGTGTTATACATGTCTTATAAAAGCACTTTTGTATCTATTTATTTCTTACAAATGCCCTAAGAGTTAGCTTATTCCCCTATAATTATTCCCAGGAGAGATAAGCACTTTATGTGACAAGCATTTGCCCTGGGGGATACCAAAGTTGCCGGAATTTAAGGTTTTACTGATTTAGTGGCTAGTAGAAAGAATGCAGAATTTAATTTCACTATCTGGGTAACTCACCATGGACATATAGTCTACTTAAAATATCATATATGTAAATGTGTCTATACATAACATCCCATACCCCTCCTGACACACATAAATTTGCATATCAAGTGCACATATTTAGAATCTACACAAATACATTTCAATCTTTTAAGTGTAGTCCCACATATTCAATTGTAGTTAACTATATAAGTATATAATAAGCACATGGATTCTTCCTTCCAATTATCTATTCTAAGGAAAGCAATGATGATACACTGAAGATAATTCCCACAAAAATAAAATAAAATAAGAATCAAGTGGAAACAAATATAAGCAAAACTGAATTCTCTCCTCAGATATATTTAGATCTATTGAAGTCTATATAATTCCTGTTAATATCAATGCTTCCATTTAAGTAGGTAAACATGTACATTCACATCTGTCCTTCAGCTCCATTCTAACTTAATAGCATATATTTCACACTCATGAGTTAATAAGCATGTACTGAACATGTGAGATTCATTCCTCTGAAGAGATTACATGAGCTAAAAGTATAAAAACAGAGGTTCAAACAAAAGATCTAAGAAAATCAGAGTTGATTCACTCAAAATGAGCTACTTAGAGGGTGTGGGGGAAGGAGAGGGTTTCATTCCATTTCTCAAAACACATCCTCAAATTTACTAGTAAATTAAAAGAAAAACAAGGCACTGTGTAAGAAAAACCAACACCACCAGACTGGAAGTCAGAAGAATTGCTTCTAGGTTCATTTGCACTATTATCTATCTGCATAGCCTCACATGAAAGAACTCAACTCTGGCTGCACTGGGCAAACCAGAAAGATATTCCTATAGGTTCCCAACTAGCTTCCCTGATTTCACCCTTGCCATTTTCCACCCCATCCCAACAGTCCATTCTCAACACAGAAGACTGAGTGATCTTGATAAAACCTAAGTCATATTGTGGCCTTCCTTTGACCAAACCATCCATGGCTTCCCATATCTCTAAGAGTAAAAGTGAAAGTCTTAAGAGTGACCTACTAGACTAGGATCACCATATACTGTATCATCCAAGCCAAGAACATTTTTCTGAGTGAGGGGGTGTACTATAGATAATCCGCCATTCAGAGGTTAATCCAGACAATTGTGGGCTAACTGAGATGTATGGTTAGTGATCCTATACTAAGATCCACATCATCTCATACTGTCAACACCCCCATTTATCTGTCTGAATCCTTTCCAATCACTCTGACCTCTTCATAAGTCTACAAAAATGTCAGGCATTCTCCCTACAAAAATGTCAGTCATTCTCTTGCCCCAAGGTCTTTGCACCTGCTGTTTCCCCTTGCTAGAAAGATCTTTTGCCAGATGGCCACATGGCTTCCCCCTTTATCCTCTCATTTACTCAAATGTCATGTTCTCAGTGAGACTTTCCCAACTATTCCAGGCACATTCTATCTATCTTCCTGGCTTATTTTCCCTTTGACACTTATTTCTGTTACTCAATATAGATTTGTTTGTGATCTACCTAAAGTAGAAGGTCTGTTATGCCTAGCTGATAAACTATTAAGACACTTGGAATATAGTAGATGCTTAATAAAAATAAAGAAGGATAATAACTAAAAAGTCTAACCAGTCCTAAAGTAGCTAATAAGACTTTTCATTTTCCTACTATTGTCATTGCTGTTTGGTCTGTATATCCCACTTCTCTCCAGATGTATCTTAGTAATGTTTATCTTAGGCTATGACTTAAAATTAGCTTGCATTCAGTTCTCATACACCATCTGATAGGTCAGGCAAGTAGCCAATATATTCTTAGTGGGAAAGAAGTCAATATGAACAGCAACAACTACAGAGGAGCTAATTCTGAAATTAGTCCCAAAGCACTGAATCTGTAAGAATCAATGAAATGTCCATCTTTTATAAAGGAAGAGGTTGGGATGCATCTTGTCAAAGCAGAGAATTATACCAATTCTAGTGTTTGGGAGGACACTAGAATGCATCATCAAGCAATTAATTTGCAAATATCTCAAAAGAGCCAAGATGATTTAGGAGAAAAAAATCATGCCAGACTAACTTACTATCTCTGTCCATACATCAGGCTCCCTAATCAAGAGAAAACAATTGATGTGATTTATCTGGACTAGAGTGAGCTTCTTCATTCAATACTACATAACACACTCCTGGTTTTAGCCAGAGGTTTTTTTTCAAACTATGTTCCATGGAACCCTGGACATCCATCCAGTGACTGTAAGGATTGATTATAAATATTGTAATACTAGAGGTCTGGTGCATGAAATTTGTGTATGGGGCAGGGGGAGTCCTCTCAGCCTGGCCTGCACCCTCTCACAAACCAGGACCCCATGGGGGATGTCCGTCTGCTGGTTTAGGCCTGCTCCCACTCCAACCACTGGCAGTCGATCCCTGTGGGATCGGGCCTAAACCAGCAGTCAGACATCCCTCTAGCAATCTAGGACCACTGGCTCCTAACCGTGTGCCTGCCTGATTGCCCCTAACCACTCTGCCTGCCTGCTTGATTGCCCCTAATCACTCTGCCTGCCTTCCTGTTTGCCCCTAACCACTCTGCCTACCTGCCTGATCTCCCCTAACTGCTCACCTGCCTGCCTGATTGCCCCTAACCGCCTCTTCCTCGGCTCCCGCCACCACAGCTTCGTCTGGAAGGACATCCAGAATGACGTCTGGAAGGTTGTTAGGCTGTCTGGTCTAATTAGCATATTACACTTTCATTATTATAGATATTTTCTTTATAAAATTAAACTCATACACATTATAATGAGTTTGTTTTTAGAAAGCAATGTGCACACTCAAATGTGTTACTTTTTCAATGCATTAGAAACCACTGCTACATTAACCTGCCAAGATGAATCATTTTGTGTTGGTCTCAGGAATAAAAATATCTTGAGAAGTAATGGTAAGCAGGTTAAAACCTGAAGCCATTTACAAATACTCATTTCTATGAAGCAGAATTTTCTCAATCCTCTTTGATCAAAACAATGTACAAAATAATCAGTTGCTAAGATTGATATAAGATACCGATTATCATCTTAAACCCCAATGTCACTTTTTTTCTGTTCATTTAAATAGTGTCATAACTATTACAACAGATAAATATTATCTTAATTTAAAAAATAGTCAATAGCATCTGACCTTTACTAAGTGCTTCTATGTGCTGTTGAGGTAATTTCTTTCCATGTACTATCTCATTTAAACCACCCATTAACCCTATTATTAGCTCCAAACTCATGGGGCTAATGGGAGGCAGGCAGAGTTGGATATCAAACTAGAGCTATCTGAAAAAATCCTGTTCTCACTCCCTGTATATATTGGAATTTAATGAAAATTATTGGAATAAAAATGGGCATAAATACAGGCTAGTCTAATCTATTTTCTTATCAGTTAATTATCAACAGATAAAAACTAAGCGGGGACATTCAATTCCATTCCATAAAGCAGAATTAGTCTTCCATGTAGAACAAGGAGGTTGCTTTTATTTAGTTATTTTTTAATTTATCTTTATTGTTGAAAGTATTACAGATGTTCTCCCCTGTTTTTCCCTATTGACCCTCTCCTCCCCACTCCCACTCCCCACCCTAGGCTTCATGGCACTATTGTCTGTGTCCATGGGTTATGCACATATGCATATAATTTTTTTGGTTAATCTCTTGTCTTCTCGTACCCACTCTTCCCTTCCCTCTGAGATTCGTTAGTCTGCTTCATGTTTCCATGTGTCTGGGTCTGTTTTGTTCATCAGTTTACTTGGTTCATTAGATTCCACATATAAGTAGATCATATGATACTTGTCTTTCTCTGACTAGCACAAAAGGAGGAGGTTGCTTTTAGATTGCTTCTCACTGTGTATTGCTGACCCAATGTTACTATGTAGTCTACCTTTACTCCTACTGGTAGTGGTTTGCTCTCCTACTGAAATGTTCTTCCCTTTCTCCTTCATTTGTTTACATAATTCCCTATGCCAAAGCCTACTTTAAGTGTTCCCTCTTTAATGGGATGCTTTTCAACAAATCCAGCTCATACTTGTATCTTCAAGGTCTTAAAGCCTTCATAAGAATAACCTGGATCCCTGGACAGAAGTACAAATTTCTGGGCCTCATTGCAGAACACAAAATCCAAATCTCCATATCAGAGTTTCTCAACTTCAGTAATATTGACATTTTGGGCTAGATAATTCCTTTCTGTGGGAGTCTGCCCTGTGCATTTTAAGATGTTTTACAGCATCCCTGGCTTCTACACATTAAATGCCAGTAGTACCTCCCAATTATGACAACAAAAATGTCTCCACATATATTGCCAAATAATTGCCAGAAGGCAAAACTGCCCCCAGTGGAGAACTGATTGCTTAAGGAATAGTCCAGGATGCTGAAGTTTTAATGAGCAGTCAAGTGATTCTGATAATCATGTAAGTTGGTTAAGTTGCTGTTTTGTGGCTGTTGAACAGTGTATATATCAAGTTGGAATTTACAGTTTCAAGTATGCTAGATTTATCCCCTCTAACACATGCAATTCTAAAAACTCTTAATAGTTATTAATAACATATTTTATTTATTTGATGTGAATTCTTATTCCCTATATTTTATTTTAATATGCTTAGATGTTTCACGATCTATGCTTCCTTGTTGATTACAGCTTATTGTTTGTTAAATTCATACCTTTCTTTTTGATTAGTCATATGCTATTTCATTCTTTCTATTGCCAATCATCCTCCTCTTTCTTCAACATTTTCTGACCATCACAATTATCATAAAGTTCATTTTGGTTAAAGTCTATTTGATTACATAGACCATACTAAATGATTCTTGAGAATTTTCCTCTAAATACTGTCACAGAATTTTTAAATATTTCTCGACTTCTGGAGATTTTTTTTACAACTCAGAAAGGGCATAAAAGCCATATAAGATTTTTTATGTTGTTATGAAAGAGGCAGTGAGGCAAAACACAGACTCTGAAATTAGAATGCCTGCGTTTGCATACTGAGTTCATCACCTACAAGGTGTGTGATCACCAGCAATTTGCCTAACCTCTCCGTGTCTCCGATTTCATGTCTGAGAAGTATGTTATAATCATAAGATTACATTGTAGGGACATTTTGAATATTAACTGAGCTAATACATACATGTAGTGCCAATCAGTGCCTGGTGTATAGTGAGGACTATGTTTGCTGTTATTACTATTGCTGTGATTATATTATTGTCCTCATCTGCTACATTGAATTCAAAATAAGTGAAACAAAATGTGGATTTGATGGGAAAGAATTCCATAGTAAAGGGAACATTAAAGTTAGACTTTGAGTTGGGGTTAAGGTATAAACAAATGAAAAGGAAAGGGAAGAACATTCTTTCCTTTATAAGGGAAGCCTACAAAATATAGAGATTTTAAGTATAGTATTAAAATCACTAAATACATGAAAAGAGACAGCATTTGGAAATATTTAACAAACATTACACATAGGCATTAATCAATGAGGATAGCAGCAGCAGGATTTCAGAAAGGAGGCCTACTGTAAATGACTCATAAAGTTTTACGGTTACAAATTAGTAGATATTAACACTGGGCATATGCAAGATTTTTTAGACTGACTCTGTAAGAAATATTTTATAGGAATTCCCCATTTCAATTAATAAATTATCTATAAGATAGCACATATTCTACCCCAATGTAGTGCTTAGAAGGCACCATCCCCAAAGCTAGTGCTTCTATACATATAAAAGCCTAAGTGACCATTATGACCTAACGACCAGCATGACTGGAACGACCAGTCAACCAGTTGCTATGATGCACAGGAGCTCAACGCAGGAGCTGCCCCCTGGTCGTCAGTGCGCTTCCACAGCTAACCTTCCAAGGCCCTTCTCCCCGTCGGCCAACCTCCAGGGGTCCCTCCCCCCACCTGACCAACCTCCAGGGATTCCCCCCACAACCAGCACCCCCGCCTCATAAGCTTCGATTGCTGGCCAGGCCAAGGGACCCCACCTGTGCACAAATTCATGCACCTGGCCTCTAGTTTGTTCATAAAGACTTAACACCATGAGATATGTGTATACACCGTGCAGCTGCAGATCCCTGGTGCCTGGATCAGACCTATGTGGTATATTAAGGTTGGAGATGCCAAGATATGGGTGATGTCAAATGATCTGATTACTGCAATATCCTGGCAATAGCATTAAAGTGGAGAAAATTGTCTCAAGGTGGTTACAAACTATTCAGAGGCAAGGCTGTCCCCTCTGTGAGGCTATCTAGGATGAAGGAAATCAAAGCGTGCTTCCTGATAATCCTCTTTGCTGCTCCTGGCCCTTTCCCCAAGAGAATGGGAGCCATTTACAGGCTGGGATTGGGCCTTAAACTCCCTGAGAAAATTTCTTTTTCCACTAAAGTGTTCTGCACAGAGTTGTGGGTTGTCAATAAACACTTGCCAAATAAATACAAGAAATTCATCTTCTCAATGACTTTGTATCTAAGTATTCCATGCGGGTTTAAGTTTACAAAGCATCTAAATCTGCAATCTCCTAGGATTTAGAAATCGAGCTTCTTTTAATGCCAGGCAGAGTGGACCCCTTGTGAAGAATCTTTAAATACTTTATGCTGCAGAATCACTCATAATTATCACTGGTTTATAAGTATATGTGGTGAGCATGCCCAGTAGGGTATCGTTTGATATTTGATTAGCTAAAGTGACTACTAACACCAACAGGGACATTTTTTAAAGGGACCTTGATAACTGCATTAAAAAAAAGCATATGTGCCTATAACAACATGGGAAATAGACCAAAGATGTACAAACCAAACTGAATAAATATTTAAGACTTATAGAATGACAAAAGGAGAGAAAGTCATTTGATGATAGGCTCCAATAATGATCAGATGTAGTCACAGAAATACCAAAAATAAGAGCTAGAAAAGAGTCAACTCATCCAAATGCATTATCTTGGAGATGAGAAGACAGATGCCCAAGGAGTTAAAGAAACTTTCTCCAGGTCAATAAGTAACAGTCAAATTATGTATTTGTTTGGATCCTATGGGTTCCTTAGTTTCTTTATTATACCATGTTGCTTCCCAGAAGAATAGACGTAAATAGTAACAGCAAAGAACGTTTTTCATGCACTTGCCATTTTTCTTCTTGAGGCCTGAACATTGTTTAAAATACTGTAAATGGGAAGTCGCCAGTGCAGACCTCTATAGAAACACTGGATGTAAGCTTCTTGGGAAAATGAATCATGATTTGTATGTCAAACTGAACGTCAAAAAATGTTGACAAATATTTATTGAGTATCTACTATATACCAGGCATTCTTTTTTTTAAAAAAATCATTTATTTGAGAGAGAGGAAGGGAGGGAAGGAGAAAGGGAGGGAAGGAGGGAGAGAGAGAGAGAGAGAGAGAGAGAGAGAGAGAGAGAGAAAGAGAGAGGTATTGTTCCACTTATTTATGCACCCATTTGTTGCTTCTTGTATGTGCCCTGACCAAGAATCAAACCTGCAGCCTTGGCATATGGGGAAGACACTCTAACCAACTGAGTTACCTGGCCAGGGTACCAGGCATTCTTGACACTGAGGAAATAGCAATAAACAAAATAATTAAGCATCCCTGCCCTCAATGAGTTTATTTTAGCAGGGGAACACAAATGATTAACAAAATCAATTCCTGTAAATAAAATAAACTACTGTGAGGAATAAATAAATGTATAAAGCAATAAGAACTCTACTTTTATTTAAGGAAAGCCAAATCATTATTAAAAATAATATTTATTTACGAAAGCAGGGCATAGTTATTTTTCTTAGAGGAGCTTTCATACTGGGATAACTTAGAAACACTTAAATCTGTAAAACTGTTGAAAGTACAGTTCTTAGTACAAAATCTTGACTCAAAGAAAAGCTTCCTGCTGATAGTCTTTTACACAAATTGAAAGATGCCTGTAGAGCTGTGAATCTCCACTTGGGCTATATATCGGAATCACATAAGCATTTAAAAAATACTTATGTTTGCCTTCCACTCACCTCAGAGAAATTAAGTCAGTATTTTTGGAGGTGGGAGCCGGTATTTTTAAATGCTACCATGGTGGGAATATAATGGGTTTCAGTATTATGAATTATTCCTGCCCGGCCTGTGTAGCTCAGTGGTTGAGCACTGACCTATGAACCAGAAGGTCACAGTTCAATTCTTGGTCAGGGCACATGCCTGGGTTGCAGCTTGGTGTGAAGGAGGCAGCCAATCAATGATTCTCTCTCATCATTGATGTTTCTATCTCTCTCTCCCTCCCCCTTCCTTTCTTAAATCAATAAAAAATATATTTTTTGGGGAAAAAATAGAATTTTGTTCCTATGAAAGGTTGAATGACAGAGTCTTTGAGGGAAGATGAAATATTTGCTATAACCTATCTTATGGGCTGATGTAGAGAAAACTTTCCCATCAATGTAGACCAGAGTCCCACATCAAGATGCCCTGAAGCCCTCATCTTTCCACAGTAGGTGGATGCTTCACCTTCATCCAGTGAGTATCAAGTCTTGTCCCTGTACTATGAAGGCTATCTTTCCTGAGTCCCAGTCCTCACCTCAATTACCCACAGCTTTGACCTTTGAACCCCTTGTTTAGGTCTTGTCAATATCTTTCTCCAGTGCTAGATCCTTCTTCAATACCCATAAATCCGTCATATAGATCTCTGTGATGTATGGCCAGGACACCCATCAGACAAGAGCCTATTACGATGACTGCTGCCATCAGATTAGATTCCTTTTCTTTAGTATTTACTTGTTTATTTTTATATTTTTTTTAATTTTTATTGGGGTGACATTAGTCAATATGAACATACAGGTTTCATGTGTGGATTACTAATTTACAAAATCTGTATATAGGACTATGTGCCCACCACAGAACAAAAACCATCACAGATTACATTACAGTGACCTCTGACCATAGGCTGAGTAGGCTATGAAAGCTTGAGTTTGAACATAAAGTCACCCAGGAGAATCCACACAGTGACATGCTACCTCCATGAAAATTATGACATAGATGTATAGCATTAAAATGAAACATACCCATTAGATATTATTAAAGCAATCAAGAAAATTGGAAAAGTGCACTTGTTCACCCTGTGACCTATGCACATATATTGGGAAACATCTGAAAGAATAAACTCCAAATTATTACAAGGAAGTGAAACATCAGATGACTTTGATTTGTCTTTTTTTTCTAATCTACATGTAATAAGCATATTTTTATTAATAAAATTAAAATATAAAAATAAGAGGCATGTGTGGGATGTGATTACTAGGACAAGAGAAAAACTTAAGTGTGACTGAATAATTGATCAAGGTAAGTACAGGTCCACTCAACTTTTGGCCCTTGCGTAGAAACCACTTTCCTTAAGCCTTGTCTCATCTGTGAAAGGGCAGCAATGAAACCTGCCATGTCTATCACTTAAGGTTACTGGAAATAAAAATAGCAAAATGTCGTGCTTTGCAGAGGAGTAAGAAGCATTCTATAAAAACGTAGTGCTAAAGATATATGTACCCCAGATGAAAATCACTCAAACAATATTTACTAAACTAGAGGCCCAATGCACGAAATTCATGCAAGAGTAGGCCTTCCTTCCCCTGGCAGCTGGCACCGGCTTCCCTTAGGCACTGGGACCCGGGCTTTCCTCACAGCCCTGGCTTTATCCAAAAGGTCTTCTGGAAGGACATCTGGTCTAATTAGCATATTACGCTTTTATTATTATAAATGTGTATTATACTTATATAGTTGAATACTTCACTTTATTACTTCCTTACAACACTTCACAACTCAAGACGACTATAACAACCTTTATAAAAATAATGACAGAATTTGCCTGAGATTGTACAGCAAAGGCCATGAACAGAGACATTTGTGCCTTCTCCCCTGAGTCCTTGTTTCCCTGTGACATCACTGGTTGTATATGAACCTTCCAGGTCTATTTGTGGTGATGGTGTCAGCCAGCTGTAATCTGTTCAGGGCTGAAACATCCGATACTATCTGCTAAAGGTGTCCCTGGAGTAGACCCTTTCACCTCCAGGCACAATATGAAAACATCAGGCTTTAGCAATTGACAGAAAAATAGTTCTGTGTCATTATAGTACTCAACTTGTCCCTGGAAGAGCATGGGTCCTTCACGATTCCTAAAACTTTAACCCAAGGTCTCTTGTTTTTCTTCTGTTCCTATTGATATCATGCCCATGGTGAATACTTACATCCTTTAGAATACTTCTTTAAAAAGAGGGAAGAAGTCCTCAGTCTAAATTTAAGTTGTTTGATGTCCATGGCCATGTTTTATTTGATGTCATTCATTCCCTCCTTTTTTTCATTCATTTGTAGATTTAGAAAATCTCTGTTGGATGGCAGGTGTCTGAGTCACACAGCAGTGTTTCTAGCAGACACATCCCTGTACTCGTGATGTTTACAGCCTGGCTGCCAGCAGTCGTTGGTATAGAACATAATTAGTTAAATGTTAAATAAAGGGAAAAGTAGACTTAAAAATGAAAACAAGGGGGAAAAAGAAAATTGAAACTCAGAGGCAAGGGAATAAGTAGAAGAACAGGATAATCCATAATTTTTATCATCATTTTTAGTTGGAAATGAAATACTCTTTTCATATTATACTCTTTGTTTGAGCTATGGGCGTCAGAAAATAATTACTCTCTGTGAAATGTGAAGTAAAGTTTTAGTCACCAAGCACAACTCTTCAACTGCTCTCTGCTCTTAAACATTGCCAGATCTTCTCTGGGGGCTACAGCAGTAATAAAGCATTAGGAGAGAAACAGAGTTTTCTTTGAGCTTCAGTGACAGTATTATTGCCATAAAGGCCAAATAAAATCAAACCACAATCTACCAGGGAACTAGAGAATAAACTCCTGTTTTGGAAAAAACTGTCAATTTCTGTAAAGTACAAACAGGACAGGAAGATACAGCTTCTTTCTAGTAGATAATACAATGGCAACATGCTTACTAATGATTGAACCTTGAAAAAAGTAAGGTTGCTCTAAAATTGAACTATTTCAAGATAAAGGCCAATTGAAAAAATCAAGGTTGACAATTAGAAGAAAATAATAATCTTTGAGCTCTTGCTACTTACTAGGGCTGCTTCTTAGCACTTTGCATATGCTATTTCTTTTTATCTTAACAATGCTCTGAAATAGCTATTATATTACCATTTTATAGATTAAAAAACTGAGGCTTAAGGAGGTTAAGAAACTTGCCTAAGGTCCCATAACAAATGTGACCGACTGGAAATTTGAACCCAGGTCCCCCTCTCTTTGGTACCCCTAATATTTTCCCAGTGGCAGAATTCAAACCTCATACCTCCACAGGTATTTATTTGAGCATAACTGTTAATTTTATTTTTGAGATCTCTTTGGGGCAAAAATGAAGTTCAGTGAATAGACTTCTAGAAAAAAAAAAGTCACATGTTTCATTGCTTCTAATGAGTTGCTGCAGTTCAGAAGTTTCCATTACCTTCTGACAATTAAGTTTCTAAAAAAATGAGGAACCACTAATTGACTTAACCATCTTACAAATTCGAAATCCATCTAGCGCCCTAGAACACAACTTCCATCATGGGACCAAAAGTTATTCACATGTTGCAATCCACTTGGCAATTAGATTTGCTTTGGGTAAATTGCCTATTATTCCTGCACTGGAGATGAAGTTCTGATTTGGAACATACACTGGCACATGCTCACACACATGCAGGTAGCAACATGTTGCCATGAGAACAGCTGCCCTGTGACCAGCTGCCCCATCAGAACCAATGATAAGACATTGTTATGCTGGGGCCAGTGCAGTGGCAGTGGACCCAAAATAAAAAATGTATAGTAATGGAAACCACAGAATCTTAGGAAATGCAGTCAGTTTCACAGAGCATCAAAGGGTCACTCTATTCAATTTATACTTGAGACTGGGCACAATATTAAAATAAAATAAAAAAGGACATGAAAGCAAACTATCTTATCAGTTGCCGAGGACTGAACATTTACTGCCTGTATAAGGTAATTTACTGATTACCAAATAAATGTGTTACTTGTGTTGATCCTTGTATTTGGCTCACCGGCTTCTAAAGAAGTTAACACTGTGAAAGCACTAAGGATGTGTCAACATTAATATGTTCACTGCTCTGTTCAAGCTTCAGTAAGAGTGAACTTGTATGGTTCCATGTTCCACTAGTAACAGTAAAGTTCTCAGGAACTTTGCTATCTGCTCAAACTTTTGTGGTATTATTTATCTTACAGGAGCTATTTACAAATAAGAATACTAGTATTAAGTATAGTAAACCTGGTGATCTCAAACAATAATGTGCATACAAATCACCTGAGGATGTTGGTAATGTGTAGATTCTGATTCAGGGAGTCTGAGGCATGCTCTGAGATTCTGAATTGCTAACAACTTCCCAGATGATACTAAGCTACTGGTCCATGGAACACAGGTTGATTAGTAAGACTCCAGTTTTCTTCATTTCTTCATCAAACTTGGCATGTTTTCCATAGTACTTCCCCCACCATGCAAGGCAGAAATTACAATTGCTCTCCACTAGAAAGGCACGCCATACCCTTTGAATGAAGACTTATTTTATGTCACTTCACCCATTCCAGCTCAGGTTGCAAACCTGAGGTCTTCAGGCCAGAACTAGTCCAGACATATGTTTTGTTTAGATAATGCGGTATCTGCCTACAAAAGCTTTTAAACACTATTTGGTTAGTTAATGATATTTACTAAACTGAAGATTTCATCTAGAATTCCTGTTATTTTCAAAACAAAGCAGATCAGAAGACCTGAGAAGCAGCTGACCACTACATAGGAGATGACCTCTCCACATCCCTTTCTCCCCCACACACTATAGCCTTGAGTGACATAGACTTTCTGTGGCCATCCTCATTGTATTTCCTATTGGCTTTGGAGTCACTCACTCCTCTGATTTTCATTTTTCCTACATTTTTCCCTACCTCCTCATTATGGCATCTCCAATATAAAATGCTTTTCCCATTTCTTATCCTCATAAAAATCCTAAGTATAGCTTAAGATCCTGTTGGAATTTTCCTGTCTCATTAAATAGTACTTCAGCACACCAAGTTAGCTCTTCTAACATACCTTAGCACATCACACCATGTTTTATGTTATTGTTTAAAACCTAGTTTTTATTCATAGGCATATTTTATCAACCTTTTTCTATGTAATGAAATAGATATGTACAAGATGCACGACTCAGATCCACATGTGCGTGTATGTGTGTGCAATTGTACACCAATCACCTCAACTTTCAACTAGATTGTCACTGTCAGTGGGAACGTTACAATGTGCTGTGGTGTCTGCAGGTTAACGGGATGATTCACATGAAGTCATTACAAGCAAAGTTATTTGCTGTTTTCTTCTGAAGCTATAATAGTTCACCTTTCACAGGTTTTTCATTTTGTATAAGGGATTTGTAAAGAATATTTTTCTTTTCATTTAAACATGTGGCATTAGGATATTGGTTTTCTATAATAAAAGAAGGTTTGGGTTATAGAAAGCAAAGCCATAGTCAATACTTTTAACTCTTTAAAACTTCATAGCGTGATTAAAGGTTAAATACAAAAAGAAGGGATCGTTTTTAGTGGATTCTCTAAAACATCTCTTAGACTGGGGCAAGTGAAAGGCATATAGGAAAGAAGGGTGGTACGGAAAATTCATCATGAAAGCAGTATTTACTTCAGGGTCATGATACTTCATATGTTCTATTACAATGGGCCGAAGAACTATTATTTATTAAACAGGTAAAAAGAAAGATTTTATAAGTTATAACTACTATGTTGCCTCAGAAAAAAAATAAGAAACTAAATCCATTTTGAGGACTGAATGCATACTAGATGAATCTCCAATCTGGGAGCCACACATGTTTCCGTATCTGAATCTGATGAGCATTTAGCTACCATGAATTTTCAGTGATGAGAATGAGGAGGGATTTCTGCAGGACATTATTATGCTGTACCTGAAATAATTCCTGCTCCTTATTTAAACTCTCACCAAGAATATTAAAGTAATAATAAATGCCTTATGTCTCTTATACAGAAGGATATATAGATAACACTTTAGCTGTGATGTGCAATGATCACCAGGGGGCAGATGCTCAATACACACACATGGAAACATGGAACAGACTAATGAATCTTAGAGGGAAGTGGGGAGGGGGGAGGGAGGAGGGCGGGAAGAGATTAACCAAAGATTTTTATATGCGTACTAGAGGCTGGTTGCACGGATTCGTGCACCTGTGGGGTCCCTCAGCCTGGCCTGTGGGGATCAGGCCAAAACTGGCTCTCTGACATCCCCTAAGGGGGTCCCGGATTGCAAGAGGGTGCAGGTCAACTATAATGGAAAAATAAATAAATAAAAATAAATTTGATGAAATTATAAAAACATTTGATAATTATTTGATAAATCAATCATTTAATATTTCTGGAGCTCCTTCCATGTCTGAAGCACCATGCAGTAAGCATGAGGTATGTAAAGAATTCATACAACAAAGAAACAATGGGTACAGCATCTGGAGCCAGACTGTGTAGGCATGAATCCTCATTTTGCCACCAACTAGGATTGGAGACCTGGGCCAAGCTACTAAACTTTTCTGGGACTCAATACTCCATCTGTAGTGAAGATAATTATAAAATATCTGTCTCAAGATTGGTGTAAAGATTAAATTAATTAAATGCATAAAGTGCTTAGAATACTGTCTGGCACATACAGGCCTTCAATAGAATCACTTATGATTAAATGTTATTTTTCTCATCCCTAATGAGTTTGTAATCTAGTCAAGGAAGTGGGACAGGAACAATGAAAATATAACTCCATAAGGCCATGGATATATGACAAATGTCAGCTAAGTCATTAAGATACTGAGGTTTAGTTCTGAAAAGAATCATTTTTAGTCTTAAATAATGTTGTCAGAAATCCAAGCAAGGGAATTGTATTAAGTCATAAAAGTTTTTTTTTCACAGTTACATTATTTTGGTCATAAAATCCTGACAGCCATTACAAAACAGACCTCTCCTAACTTTTGAGTTTTCCCTCCAACCTGGAGAATGAAACATCATAAGCACATCTAGGCTTCACACAAAACTTGATCATGAACCCATTCAACTACCATAAACATGTAGAAATTGCCAGTGGCCTTCTAACTCATCTGGCCTAATGGAGATAAAGTCAGATAATGTTTAGCAAAGAAACACAGCTTCAGAGAATACATTATCCATAAACAAAGATATCCCACAAAGATGAGTATTACTTTTATTGAATTTTTTAAAACAATCTATGTACCTTTTATTCAAGTAAAGAGGTAGAGTTTTATTTTATTTACATCATTTGCAATTATAAACCCGGTAATTTTAGAAGCATGAATACAACTTAGGAATGATCTAAAATTAAAATAGAGGGCCATTTGAAACAATTGGGAAAATGTATGTATGTGTGTTTTTTATATTAAGTATATAATAGAAACCTATCAGGTCCATTTAAAAGCTTCACATAATGAGATTTACCACCAACAACAGAAAATGGCAATCCATATTTTTGCTATCATGTATACCCTTTAGTTCATTATCTGAATGTCAATAATAAAAGTGTGTTTTAATATGATAATAAGCATTGTACTAATGTGTTTGTCTCAATGGCAGGGATCACCTTTAAAAAACGTTTAACGGTGTATATTTCCTAAGGAGGATCATGCCATTTAGTTTTATATTCTGAGTATCTAATATAGCAGATTCTGAATAAATCCCAGATGGGCGAATTAACAAATGTGAGGAAAATGGGGCAAAGGAGATTTATAAAGGCTGTATTTCAAAATAAAATAGGTTTGAATGTTTTACCAGCCTCGTCACCTGATCTTCCCACCCACACCACTTTTCACTTCTCATTTTCTTATTTGAACCTAACAGCACTTGAGACAAGCAACACCTAATATTAAGTTATCTTTACAAATACCATCTTTACTTCCAAAGAGATGGTGACCAGAAACACAGTAGGCCTTGCAAAAGCACTTGTCAAATACATGGGAATATGGCTGAGCTAGCTGGAAGCTGCTTTAGGACAAGTAAGTACCCGCTGATGCTCGAGGGTCCGCCAAGAGCCAGCATCGCGTCTTTAGATAATGTACTCTAAAAAATAATTTCAGGTTTATTTAGTTCCTTATTCATTCAATCTATACATACTAAGAACTTACTATATTTCAGACACTGAGTTAAGTAATGGGACTGTATTAGTGAAAATCACAGCCCAGGCCCTCAAATAGCTTCCCATCCAGTGGGAGATACGGAATAGACTAGAAACAGTCAGATTGAGAAATCCTGGGAGAAAGAATGCAGTCAGGGCACCTAGATGTCTTAGGAACCAGAGGGGGGAGGTAGCCTAGAAGTGATGCAGAAGGGGGAGTCTGGGTGATAATAAAGTATTAGGCAAGCAAAGACAGATAAAGAGATGTGCTACATCTAAACACAAAAACATATAACTTACACATAGAAAAACCCAGTGTCCTATAGTAGCTGTTCAATAAATAGTCATTGACTAAGGGAATAATTATGCATGTGTTATATTATGGGAATCATCGACCTTTAACTACCACCAACTTATCTTACCCTGAACCAAAATAAAGTGTGGTATTTGGAAATGTGTTGCCATAGTTATAATACAAAACCAAAAACACTTATTTTCCCTAACTCCACCTCAAATTGTTCACACATGATACATGAGAGCTTACTGGCTTTCCAGAACATGCCACTACAACTGTAAAGAAAATCAGACCACAGTTGTTGCAAATAGCAAATGCTGAACTTTTGCAAGGAGTGTGCTGAGCGAGGATACTCTGTCAATATTTTCTGTCATGTAGTGTAGGCCACTTCTTCCTGGTTTCCACTCACCCTGGGCCTATTGGTCTTCACAAACATCATTGACTAAAATGTGGTTCACTTTAACATACAAAATGCCTTTGCTGGTTGACTCTCACCAGCCACATCAGAGCGAGGCCTGCGTGCTTGGAGCTGCAGGGCACTCTGAGGAGTCACACTGTGGTTGCTCATCTTCCCTCCAAAGGTTACATTTTATGACAGAGATTAAACATCTCGCCTGTTCTAGGATTGCTTTTGAAAATTATGCATTAATGATAGCCACTCAAGCAAGTAGCTTAGTCATTTTCCTTTGGCCTCTGTCTAGAGCTTCCCAATTTGGTCATTTCTTCAACAAATATTTCTTGGGTGCATACCATGTGCTAAGAACCATGCAAAGTTCTGGGTGCAGTAGTGGATGAAAATAAGGGCGGCCCCTCCCTTGTGGAATTTACCTTGGATGAAAGGAACACGTTGGATGCACACTAGGCAGCCAGTAAACAGCCCCATTTCCCCCTCATCACAGAGGGGCTGGCACAGAGCCCAGGGGCTGGCTGCTGGACACTCCCTCCCCGGAATTTGAATCTTGCCCAGATTCTCTCGCAGTTTTGTTACCAAGGACACTGTTGGTTTTACAGAGCTATCCAGGAAGTTTGAGGTACTGAGTGTTCCTACAAATTGCCATTTATTGACTACCAATTATGTACAAGCATTGAACTATGCACTTCCTTTACATTAATTCTACATATATTATTTGGAAATTTTTTAAAAATGAAAAGGCTAATGTTTCTTGGCAGAGACACATGAATGGTTCCTCAGGGATAGCAAATATATGCTATTGTAGAAAGTAATTTAACGCATCCCTCTGTATTCCCAGAGCCGGCACTCTGCTGGGCTCACAGAAGATGCTCATCGCCAGTGTTCCATGCATGTTTCTGGAATTATGGGGTCACTATAAGGCAATGAGTGCATACTGCGGATTGCCAATGAAATGCACAGACCACAGGTAGAGAACTCCCCCTTGGCAAATAATACCAGAGGCAAGGTTTCATGAAATGCAGTTTGTGTGTGTGTGTGTGTGTGTGTGTGTGTGTGTGTGTGTGTGTGTGTGTGTGTGAATTTGTATTTATATTTAAAAGGCACATATAATTAAAAGATCAGCATTATTTTCAATTCATGGAATTGCAGAGGATAGCCACTGGGTGGTAGAATTCCTACTGTTTATCTGAGAGCAAGAACCCCATCCCTTTCCCTAATGTGAAGCACTCTATGCTCATAAGATCCTCTAACCCCCTTTAGAACCCTGGAGCTTTCGGGTGTTGTATCCTGACCACCCAGAATGTTTGAAAGAGCACCACCATTTCCTTTAACAGAATCATCTCTTCTCCGCTAGACACACAGTGGGAGCCAGAAAGCAAGAGGCCCACTCTCTGCTCATCACACAGAAGCTGGCACAGGACCCAGGGGAAACCTATTAAAATTTGAACTGTGATCAGAATTCTCTTGCTGTTTTGTTGCATGACTTCTGAGCCCAGTTCAACACCCTCTCATCAAGTCCATGGCCCCTGATATCCTCCTGCTCTTCTGCTTGGAGAAGTTGGAGCAGATTGAAATGTTCTTGCATTCTGTTGTTTGCGGGCAAAAAAAAAACCTCTGAAAATCCCAATGACTATAAATTCTGAATTTCTCCATGGACTAGATGCATTCTTGCAAAAGTAAAGGCTTTGTTACTATTACAGTGACTATCTTTATAGACATACTTACAAGTGAAAGGTAAATATCATCACCTCCAGCTATTTATAAACTTTTTGTTCATTTTGTCAAAAAACATTTACCACATACACACTACATTCCAGCCACAGAGCAAAGCACTTTCAATCCATTATCTCATTTCATCCTAACAGAACATAACCTCCAGGGGGGCAGGGTTTTCCATTCCCTCGTTCACGACTGAATCCCAGTGACTACCAGATTTTGCATATGTAATGTGATCAGTAAGATTTGTTGAATGAATGAATAACCTTCTCAGGCAGGCACTATTATAGAAAATATAAAACTGAGACTTGGATGGGTTACATATCCTCAATCCCATTGCAGGGGAGTGGTGGAACCTGAATTTAAAACCCAGACTTGCCTGACTCTGGGACCCAATCTCCGAACCATCCTGCTATGCTGGCAGACTCTTGGAACACAAAGAAGAAAGAGAGTCACGGATGTCCAGGACCTTGAGCAAGCCCCTGTGATTCCTGGTTTCCTCGTTATGAAGTACAGATATGGCCTTCATTTGTTTTTTTGTTTGTTTGTTTGTTTGTTTGTTTGTACATATGGACAATGTCATGTAGAGATAGATAATATATTGAACTTGGAAGAGGACATAGAGTCAAATCTCACCTTTGCCAGCACCAGCTTATGGACTGTCAAGCCCCTTAATTCTGAGAATGGCTTCCACACTGCAAAACATTTGCCCTCTAGTCTTTTGAGGAAGGCAGAAAAAATTAGCAAATGTTGTATGGACTGACTCTATGCATTGAAATACACATATACAAGTAAATTAAGATACATAAATATATAATTATATAAATACTAGAGGCCTGGTGTATGAAAATTCATGCACTGGAGGGGGGCCCTCAGCCCTGCCTTCCCCCTCTCACAATCCAAGAGCCCTCAGGGGCGGGAGACGACCCGGCGATCAGGGGAAGGCGATGCCCCCATCACGCCTCTGCTGCTGCCACTGCCCGCAGTGCAAGCCTTGGCTTGCCCTGGTTACCTGAGCTTCGGGTGGCCCTGGGTGGCTGGGCTGCCACCACCTGAGGCTTGCCTGCGCCTCGGACTGGCACTGGGCAGCTGGGGACTGAGGGAACTGGGGGACTCCAGAGGCAGGTGCACGGCCTTGCTGCACGCCTGCCACCCTGGCGGGGCTGAGGGGACTGGGTGCCGCCATCTTGTGGCTGTGGGCACCGCCATCTTTGAGGGCATGGCCATCAATTAGCATATTCCCTCCTTATTGGCTGGGGGCACCACCATCTTTGAGGGTATGGCAGTTAATTAGCATATCCCCTCCTTATTGGCAGTAGGTGCCACCATCTTTGAGAGCGGGGCAGTCAATTAGCATATCCCCTCCTTATTGGCTGTGGGTGCTGCCATCTTTGAGGGCAGGACATTCAATTAGTATATTCCATCCTTATTGGCTGTTGGTGCCGCCATCTTTGCAATGGTGTGAGGGTCAATTAGCATATTCCCTCTTTATTAGAGCGGATAAATTATATAAATTTAAATTATATAAATTTAAAATATAAAGCTCTATTTATATTTTATAAGACAAATTAGAAATATAAATTAAGGCAACATATAAATATAGATTTATATCATATAAATATCTATATATATATAAAGAGCCAGGGTCCGTAATTACCAAAGGCTCGACCAAACACTGGAATTCAGTGCTGGGTTGCCATGGTGACCCAGCACTGACTGCAGCTGGTGCTGGCACAGCGACCCAGCACTGACTACTGAGGGGGCTGCGGATCAGGCCCGGAGAGAGGCCTGAAGAGAAAGAGGCAGGGTCTGATCTGAAGCCTCTGTGGCAGCTGTTGATCAGCTGTTGCCTCGCTCTTTCTCTCCGGGCTTCCACAGCAGCCGTGCCTCTGTTTCTCTCCAGGCCTCTGAGGGGGCTGCTAATCAGCCCCACCTCTTTGATCAGGCCCAGAGATAGGCCCAGAGATGCTGACTGGCATAGAAACCAACCCATCAGAACCTAATCTGGCTGAAATGCCAGGAGCCAGTGGCTGCCTAGGAGGCAGAGCTTTTGACACTGACTGGGTTAGAAACTGACCCATCAGAACCTAATCTGGGTGAAGTGCCAGGAGCCATTGGCTGCCTAGAAGGTGGAGCTTTTGACACTAACTGGCATCAAAACCAACCAATCAGAACCTAATCCTGGTGAAGTGCCAGGAGACAATGGCTGCCTAGGAGGCAGAGCTTTTGACGCTGACTGGCTTCAAAACCTACCAATCAGAACCTAATCTGGGTGAACTGCGAAGGCAGAACCTGAGTTGGGGCTGAGGAGGGGTTTTAAGGGCAACAGCTGTTTGATGTAAGGTGTAAGAAAGCGGTTCAATTTTTTCATGACTGCTTTGGCAGTATAGTGCATATGGCTGGCTATCAGTCCAGATAGTGGTTATGTGTTTTTGTCTGCCAAGAGCATCTCTTCCTGTTGAAAAAGGCTCCCCCCCCCCCGCCCATTTAAGCAATCCTATCCTATATAATCTATCTATACTAATAAAAGGGTAATATGCTAATTAGACCAAGTCGATCAACCATCTTCCAGATGTCTGACTTCCTTCCAGACAAAGTCATGGTGGTGGGGTCTGAGGCAAAGGCCATTAGGGACGATCAGGTCAGCAGGGGCGGGAAGTTGGAGGCGAGATCAGACCAGCAGGGGAGAGCCATTGGGGGTGAGATCAGGCCAGCAGGAGAGGGCAATTGGGGGCAATTGGGCCAGCAGGGGAGCAGTTAGGTGTTGATCAGGTTGGCAGGGGAGTGGTTAGGGGGTGATCAGGCTGGCAGGCAAAAGCAGTTAGGGGCAATAAGGCAGGCAGGCAGGTGAGTGGGTTGGAGCCAGCAGTCCCAGATTATGAGAGGGATGTCCGACTGCCAGTTTAGGCCCGATCCCACAACTGGCAGTCAGACATCCCCCGAGGGGTCCCAGATTGGAAAGGGTTCAGGCTGAGCTGAGGGACACCCCTCCACCACCACCCCAGTGCATTAATTTTGAGCACTGGGCCTCTAGTAGATTTTAAATATAAATTAAGGTATTATTGTAATAATTTGTAATAGCAGCCCATTCCATACATCACCCACTCCATGGAACTCCCAAGGAATAATTTATACTAGGAGACTTCTCCAGCATCATTTCATAAACCAGTCTTCCTTGGGTTGCCTCTGTTAATTAGGGAAGAGTGATATTGCTTAAAATGGTAGTTTCAAAGTCAGACCAAGATAGGGCTCAACTCAGAGATGATGCCAACACCATCAACACAGAGCCACTGCTGAGCCATTTGAGATGTGATCTCTGGCTTGTCCAATTAGCTCTAGTCAGCCTGCATGCTGAAAGTGTCAGGGAAGAGGTACCTTTAGTATCTCCTAGCAAAGGAAAGAGAAAAGATGTGTTCAAAAAAGTAGGAAGAAAATTAGGACACTGCAAGAAGACACATTAACAAAAACTAAAACATTTAAAATAAAATACCAAGGGAGCAAAGAGTTTCACTACATTCTGGTCAACAGGGAATAATGAAATAGCACAGAAACTTCCAGAAGAATGAGGACCTGATAAAGAAGTTTATATTAGATGATTAAGAATTCTGTGATGATATTATCTCCTCATAATCCTTCAAAAAATGGATGAGAATATGAGGATTAATACAAGAAGAAAAAAAGGAGTGGGGAGCAACAGAGGAATGCCAAAGTCCAGGGATTCTAAACAAAGAGTAAAAAGATGAATGCAGTAGGAGATAAGGCCCAGACTCCAAATAGTGGTGCTTGGAGAGTACTGGGTACCACTGGCTTGCACTCTGCCTGATAATATTCACCTACTGACCATTCTTAGCCTTCATGGGATGATGGGACTCCCGGGAAAAGCAATAATGACAGGTAATACCAGTTGCTTTCTTGCGTATTTACCTTTATCCAATCAGCAATAAAGCTGTTACCATAATACCCTGATCAATAATTTGCTACCCAAACCAGAACACTCTGACCTTAAAATACAACATATTTCAAATGAAGGGCAACTACACACAACAGTCCTTTCTCAGAGTGCCGCAGGAGGAGTGGTTGTGAGAACTCTTGATGTTTAGACAGCAATAAAACCCTGTTTTGTAAACTTAACCAGAAATGCAAACTGGGCACCACTTTATCTTAAACATCAATGCACAAAAACTTGTATTATTTGAATCAAAGAATGAACAAGCTGAAATGGAATCATTGGCCTAACCAAAAATTTTGATACAGTCACCAGACCCAGCCTGGCAGTTACTCAACAGATCTTGTTACTCAGGTAATTTTCCCTGTCCCCTAAAAATATTTCCAGGATGGCTAGAAGATCACAAGTTAAATGCCATTAATTCATTTATGCATTAGGCAGTACTGAATGCCTTTTGTGCACACAATTTTGAACTAAGAACTGAAGAACTCCTAGGAGAAACAGGAACCAAATGAAATAAAAACCATCATTTCTACTTATAAATTGGCTGAGGGAATAACACACAATCTTATGATGTGTTTATTGGGCTACTATTATGTGCAAGGCATTGTATATGAGGAAAAGAAATGGATAAGGCATGGTTTCATTCCTTAAGTGAAGAGTAACAGAAAGCCAAAATATTAAGAAAAAGGATGTACAGCCTCAAATGCAAAATGATTTGGTGCCTGCTAAGGGAAGGAGAATGTGAAATTTGTAAGAAATTGTTTGTTTGGGGGAATATATCTGTTTTCAATTGCACTTTACAAGAGTTATATATTTGACACTAAATTTGTCTTTCAGGACACTTATTTTACAGACATAGTCTACCAAATCTCTAGTTTATGAAGTCATGCCCAAGAGTTCAATAAAGGACTTCAAAGGCAAGTTTAGGGTTTGTAATTGTCTGCTTTCTCAACCAGATGCCAACAAAAACCTTGGTCAGTCAATAATGATCAAGATTATATACACTGGGGGTGAAGAATATCACAAACAGTTCCTGGCCTTAGAATTTTAATCTACACTTCTAAGCATCATCCTCTGCAAATGAAAACATATACAGACCAGTCTGTGGCAGAAAGGATTCATGCTGATTTCCCCACTAAATAACATGAAATCTACTCCAACAAGGTCTGCAACTGTTTGGGTAGAGGTGGAATTAATCAGAAAACACTTCCTGAATTTGAGTTTCCTGGGATTTTAAGATTCAGGAGGATTAAAAACAAGAGGACAGAAATAATTCTAGGCATTCAGAAAATTTGAAAAAGGCTGGGAGTAGGAGGTGATGCAAAGCTCAGAACCTGGAAATGCAGGTATGAAGTAAGAAAGGCAGTATATGGGTGTGGTTAAATATTTAAGTGTGGAGTTAGGCAATCTTGGTGCCTCTGGTTACTTTCTGTACTTTGGCCCTGGGCAAGTAACTTATCTAAGTCTCACTTTCTGAACTGTAAAGTGAAGTAACACCTCAATCCATCACGATGATTATGAGAATCAGATGAGATTTTTTCAATTAAATTTATTGGGGTAACACTGGTTAATAAAGTTATATAGATTTTGAGTGTGTAATTCTATAATACATCATCTGTATATAGCATTGACTTTAGTTTAATTTACTAAATTAAACTTCATAAAGTATTTTATACATTAAAACACTGTATAAAAATGTTCAGCCCCAGCGTCTGGCACATAATATCCAAATTTACAATTATTATTGGCAAGAAGAAATCTGGCAAATTATCGACCTCAAAGCAAAAGGGAAACATCTTCAGTATATCAGACAAATGGGAACCCTGAGAGCCCTCCTCTCCTGTGTCTACAGAATAAATATTTCCTTCAAGGCACTCTCATCATAATAACTTCCATAACTGTTCCTGAGCGCAACTATTATAATTTGTTCACAGACCTCCAATAGCAGCCATCCCATGCGCTGTGCAATCTACACACATTACCTTCTTCTTCCTTTCTCCTGGATCCTTCCCTGGACCATATCCTCCCTCATTCTCTTATGTTCCTTAACTGACCCCAAATTCTCAGTCCGCCCATAGCCGTTTTTACTCCTTTTTCTCTAACTGCAGCATCGAACTTATCACTTTATGTGATCAAGATCTTTATCGATTCTTTCTGCACAAAGTCTCCCACATCCATCTCTTCCTTTCATTGTCAGCATCACCCCCTGATTCAAGCCCTATTCCCTCCAGCTTGCCAACAAGAGCAGGCTCCTGCCTGCAGCCTCTGTCCAGGACAACCCTCCCACCACGATGACAAACGCTCTAAACCTCTTCTCGCTGCTCACCCTCATTTATCACTAATATCTGTTGTGTAAGTCAGTCGAGTGCCTGGGCCTCGGTCTCCCCACTGCTAGACTAATTCTCTCCTCATATTACTTTGCAGTTGACGCTTGAACAACATGGGTTTTAACTGCATGGGTCCACTTACAATTTTTAAAATAAATACTGTGAATGTATTTTCCCTGCCTTATGATTTTCTTAATAACAATTTCTTTTCACTAGCCTACTTGATTATAAGAATACAGTATATGATACATATTGCATACAAAATATGTATTAATCAACTGTTTGTTAGTGGTAAGGCTTCTGGTCAACAGTAGGCTATTGGTAGTTACGTTTCTGGGGCATCAAATGTTATACTCGAATTACTGACTCCAGGAGTCTGCATTGTTCAAGAGCCAACTGTTGTACTATTGTGATGTTCCATTCACTTGTATCTAGTTTATCTCCCACTCAATTAGATTAGCCTTTATTTCCCAATCATCCCTTGGGCTTTCCTCACCACTATAATGGTGTTCATACCCTTGTCTCTGTCCAGTTTGCTATGCCAACCCCTAGCATAAATTCTGGCACATAGTAGGTGATGAATAAGTATATGCTAAGTAAATAATGAGTTGAAAGTTGATGCCAAACATACTTTCCTTCCCTCTCTTCCAATGGAAATTTCTCTCCATCTCAAAAATGTATTTCAGAGGCTGCCTCCACAGCCTGGCTTTCCTCTCCCCACACAGGTCTCATGGGTCTCTTCTCACCTCTGAAAATCTTCAAGCAGTTTGCTAACATCACATGTTTCCTTACGGGACAATTAGTTTTGAATGGAAATTAAAAGCAGGAGCTAGGTCCCTGACTCTTATATTCTACACGGTGCCTGAAATAGGACTTTGTGGAGTGACCATCCACATTTCACCCATTGTGCCCCATGGGTAAGTCTTGCTTTCTCATGAAGCTATGCATCCCCAAAAGAAGATAATCCCCAAAGTCCATGTACTTCTTGTGTGCCATTGTTTCTGGCAAAGTTCTAGGCAAACACAACTGAACGACAATACTTGATTCCACAGCCCAGTAGGGCACGTGCAGGATATGACACCTGTGGGAGTAGGTGGAACACTGCCAGGAGGTGGGCGGCGGTAACGGAGGCTGTGATCACCTAAGCACAAGTTAGTGAGGACTAAAGAGAAATGCCCAGGGAAGTGGGGGAACCTTTACCTAAGAACAAGAAGGAAGTCCTTGGCAGCAGACTGAACATAGAGAACAAAGGACAGAAAGACAGAGGTAGTGACCCCAAGGTATGTGGTTTGGGGGGAAAACAGCAAACTGGGTTCTGATCCCTGAGAGCACACAAACAAGAAGTTAGGCAACCTGGTGCGCACTGTACTGCAGAGTCCGCCTGCGCTAAAGATTAACAGCAGGTCTTAAAGGGGGCAAAAGATCAGGAGCCAGCCTGCAGAGCGACAAACACCTCAGTGGCAGCAGGCAGCAACTGCAGGGTGACGAATGCCCACAGCCCATGAATTCTCTGCATAAATAGGCAGCATTTGATCACATAACCGTCAATGGAGCATCTCAATAAAGCAGAAATACCCTTGCAGGTGGCTATACAACCGGCCAGTGGTACTGAGGCTTCCTGATAGAAAATACAAATTCCATCCTCCTGACATTGAGAAGAAGCCGTGGCAACCAGGACATTGGAGTCCTGGTTAATACTAACTCCTAAATTCCTGATCTGTGGGAGGACAGAAACCATGCGTAACCAAGAGTAGTGATCAGCACTCAGCCCAATAGAGTGTTTATGAGAAAACTGATAATCGAGGCAGATCCGCTCTGTAAGAGAACACCCAGGTATGGTGTAAGGGACACAGTAGAATCTCTACAAATGCCCTCAGCTTCCCTGAGTGCCAAGCTGCAGGCATGGGGATCATATTTGAGCAATTCAGTGACAAGGCACCTTGACTGAGGTACTGCTTTAAGCACCTTTCTGCCCCCGCCCACCACATCTGGAATGACACCTTGCATATAATATGAGCTCAATCAATATCTAGCCAGTGATTGCTAGACAGGTAGCATCTGTGGCTACAATCCAGCCCATGTCAAACTGGCAAATCCAGTCTTCTGGATTTCAGTTAACTGGCCCACTAACCTTTGCTGATTAACAGCATTGTTTCTGATGAGCAGAGTAGATGAGACTACATTGAGTGTTGTACTCCACACCTGTGGTTATAGGATTTAAACTGAAATAGCTCACACCAATGCCTCCAAACACATAAACACACACACACACACACACACACACACACACACACACACACAGAGGCAGAGAAGGTTGTGAACAATGAAGGGCTGATAAAGTTGTTTGTATACACTATATAGACACAGACAGACAAGAATTGACAGAGCAATAGTCTCACCAAGAGTTGTTAATATGTAAGAAAGAAAGATACCAGGAATAGCCAGCCGAGTGTTTTAAAACTGCATTTTCTTGGCTTTCTGCTTTTAAATTACACACTGCAAAGTCACCGAGGAGAAAGCTTTAAGAAAACTTTCATTTGCTATGGTACAGCTCGCCGGTCTTCCTTTGCCTAAAAAAAATAAATAAACCCCCTGGAAACGCTTCTTTCTTCTCATAGACATTAATAATGATCGCTTGAACTGTAAAGATTTGGTTTTACTGAAGGTAATGGAGTAATGTTTATTTCCATTAGACTGGGCCTATAAAATCCTCTTTTTATAACCGTGAGCCTACAATTTCAAAACAGCAAAGCTTGACATTTTGGTCTCTGACAGGCAACACTTAATATTGGGATATTTTAAAAATCTATATGAAAAAAGCTCTTAATACAAGATAGGCCGAACATTTTCCCTGCAAATGGTTTGTTTTAGCTATCTCTCTTCCTCCTGGACAGACCGGGAAAAGCAGACAGCTTATTGGCTTAGTTCGTTAGGCCAGGTTAAAGGATGCAACGCCGAAAGGCTCTTAGAGGAGCTTACCCCGAGCTAAAAATAGCAGGCACTAGAGAATTATCTTAAATACGACCAAATTTGTTCTGTACTGTGAATGCAGATAACTGGAATATGTTTCCATTTTTGGTCATTTGGGGGCTTTTTTTTCCTCCTTTTAGTTTGGCTGGCTGTAGCTGACTATTTAACTCATTTCGGACTCAATTTGTCACATTTGTTCTCAGAGATTCGGCCCCGGGTGCTTGACTGATGAATTCTTATTTCTCTCCGCTGCTTTTGTTAAAATCTAATGAGGTGTGAGACTGCTGGCTCGATGTAGACAGGCCTTGTTGGAAGGCAGATTCATAGAAAATGTTATTAAGAGCCTACTATGTGCCTCCTTTCTCTCAACCCTTCTGTCTTCCCCCTAAGAGATGAGAAATGCAGTTTGCTCCATTTTATAACTCAATAGGCATATGTTTCACTTTCAATGTGAGAATCTCCTGAGTAAATAATCTACCAACATGATCAATTGTCCTATCTGCTCACCCCTTTCAGGGACATTTTTAGTGCTTGTGTCTTCATGGCACTTCATTTCTAAGTTTACCACCGAATTCATCCTGTTATCTTATAATTAGTGATTGAAGACTGTCTTTTTCACCAGATAACCAACTCTCCTTCTTTCTTAAGAATTATTTTATAGCCTGACCAGTGTGGCTCAGTGGTTGAGTGTTGGCCAATGAACCAGGAGGTCACAGTTCAATTCCTAGTCAGGGCACATGCCTGGGTTGTGGGCTCAATCCCCAGTAGCGGGCATGCAGGAGGCAGCCAATCAATGATTCTCTCTCATCATTGATGTTTCTCTCTCTCCCTCCCTATCCCTTCCTTTCTGAAATCAATAAAAATACATTTTTTGAAAAAGAATTATATATATAATACATCCTTGTGTTTTGAGTACCTGAGTTGGTCCCTGGCCCATGCTTGGTGCATTTTAGATGTTGATAAATGAGTCAATTAGAGCATCCTGTGTAATAAACCGTATACTGAATGTAACACATGAGTCAGCTTATAGCCCTGGGCTGGGTAAGCTGTTCCCTTCTAAAAAGACAGTGCATCAAGGCCTTTGCTAAAATAGCAAAGATGAGCACGCATTCCACTGCTCTACAAAAACCAGTAAGAAATTCAGGTAAATGGGACCCTCTATCTTTGCTCTTTTTGTACCCTGATTTCTATGATCACAGCCTATAAATGAAAGCAAGGCCACAAACATGCATAAGTTCAGAAAAGCCCAAATGTCTTGGGAAATTAACCATCCTTCACCATCCCACCCTTTTATCCTGTGCTCGATTTTTCCAAGGTATCAGGTAACTCCCCTACAAGGATGGCACAGTAAACTTGTTTACTCGTGTGATCACTTTCCACAAGAGGTAAATTCTTTTTATTAAAATTTTTGACAAGAAAACTTCAATGACAACAAAACATTTGCAAAACTGTGAAGATTGGATGCACTGAGAGGGTCAAACAGGTTAGGAACCATGGGCACAGTGCTGGGGACAGCGAACTGAGTCCCTGTGGCCATGCATCTCATGAGTTCCCAGGTGACAGCTGCTTCCTGGTCCAGGGGCCCCGTTACTCGGACACTCTGAAACTCCGTAAGGGACCTATTATTTAGCTCTTTGCTAAGTGTGAGAAATGTTTCCTCTTCGGTGGAGGAGAGGAGCCAATGCTCAATGGCCATTATGGAAATATGGTGGTGCTTTCACATGCCAGCGCACATTGGCTTAACACAGCCATGTGTCTTGGAACCACCATTAAAACCACCCATATATTTTAATCTGAGCACCAAGTCTCCTCAGTGACTTAGAAGGCAAGTTCACAGCCACTCTGGCAGGCACACAACATACTGCTGTCACTGTTGGCTCCATTTACAAACCATCTCTTAGAGAACATGCTCTCAGATCTTTGATATGTCTTATTTTTAGCATGATTGGTCTGAATGGCTGAAAGGTCATATTCTCTCTCTCTCTCTCTCTCTCTCTCTCTCTCTCTCTCTCTCTCTCTCTCGATTTGGTAGAACTGCTGTAAATCCATCCATTACCAGACATCAAAATAGCGCTCTAATGTGCATGGATTTGCACTGGGCAATGAGGAGGTGACGAGGCACCAGCTGAAGGCATATCCTTTCCCTCACACAGTTCACAACACAACTTGAGGGACACGATCACCTAGAAGGCTATAACCACAATGCAAAGGCCCCCACAAGATGAAAAGATGCCCTTTTACTAATGGAACAATAAACACTGACTTTGTGCCCAAGAAGGCCACCAATAGTGCCCTAAATTCAGGGACTTAATAGTCCCTCCTTTGCCTGGTGAGAGCTCCAACTGAACACAGACCAAAACAATCCACCTTTAGAATAGCTCCTTGTTATAATACAGTTTTATAGGGGTCCTCAAACTACGGCCCGCGGGCCACATGCGGCCCGCCCAGGACATTTATCCGGCCCGCCGGGTGTTTTTGCCACCGCTGCCTGTCCTGTTTAGCAGCCGACTTAGCAGTGTGCATAGGAATTTGTTCATAGTTTTTTTTGTTTTTTTTTTAACTATAGTCCAGCCCTCCAACGGTCTGAGGGACAGTGAACTGGCCCCCTTGTTTAAAAAGTTTGAGGATCCCTGGTTTATGAAAATGGTGCCTATGAAAAACTGGACTCTCACTACTGCAGACTTATTTCCAGTGGCACTCAAAGGAGGACAGGTTTAATTTCTGACAAGCCCCAACGGCATGCCTCTCTCCATCCCTGCCTCTGCACTTAATTTGCATTGACACTCTCCTTTCCACTGCTCAGCTCCACAGAGGGCCGTGAGATGGCAGGGCAGCCAGCCTTGCACACAGCCTGGAACCAGCTTTCATGCTCTTGGATGAAAGGTCGGGTGGAAAGGCCCACCACTGGCACCATTAATCTGGTCACCCAGAGACCATCCGCTGGCTCAAGAATAGCTTACAGGTGAGTGATGGACAGGGTCATTGCTGGCTGACTGTATCAGGGGCTATTATGACAGCCATAAAGAGAAAGGGAAAAATTGAACAAGGGAAGAATTACTCCTGAAAGGGACATGAAGAGAGACACAAATGCCTTCGTACAAAAGATAAGCGTGAGAAAGTACCAGGGGAGCCGGGTTGCTCACAGTCCTCAGAGCGGACAGCATTCTTTGAAATTGCCGAAGTTTGAATATTAATGAGGGGTCACTGCCTACCAAAGCTCGGGTCCGAATAGAGAAACCCAAGCTGTCCATTCTCCTCCCTCAGGTGCAAGGTGAGAGAACAAGATGAGAGAGTTTGGATAAAGAAGACACAGTGATGGCATTCCTTGGGTTTCTAGACAGAAATTAGACTTAAGGAACTCAACCCTGTATATTATCTGAAATCCTTTATCCAAAACCAAGCAGCACATTTTAGGAATTATTTTCCAGTTTCTAAGGTTGGTGATTTATTTACAAGGATCACCAAACAAAATGGGGGAAAAGGAGGAACTAGTCATAGTACTAATATTACAATTTAGTGTGCTCCAAATGAATATATACATGCAAATTATGCATTGTCCAGTGGTGGTTAATGTAGAGACTAGGTAGGAAAGCATGATGGATGGAAAGTAATTTCATTCTAAAGTAATGTGGGGAGGTTAGTTTTAAGGATAACTCTGCTGAGCTGTATTCATCTTGACCCATGAGTGGTCTGTATTTACTATTGACAAGAAAAAAAATTATTGGTGGTCTCTTCATCAGAGGAAATGTTGACAGTTGTGTATTTTAAAGGGAGGAAGTAATCTGACAGATGATACAATGAAGTTCCATATTTCATGGAGCATTTTCTTATTTAGCTCTGCTACCTGGGAAAGACTTACAGGATGACATCAAGGCTCCAGGAACATGTTGGAGCTCTAAGCATATGGATGTGTGTTGTATTCATGCCTCATTGGCCTCCCATCATCAGGCCTTATTCCCCAAAGGCATTTGTGCAGATGAACCAAGAAGTTGATCACACTTAAGCACCACATTTTTTATTAACGCATTTAATGAAAAGATTTCTGAATCATCTACATATTCCCCCCATCTAAAATACTGTAAGAATTGATTTCTGTAGCTTGCTGTGATGTTGCAAAATGACTATAGGGAGCTATTCAGAAATACAGCCCTGAGAAATACAGGGCTATTTGCTTTCACACATATGGCCCCAGACAGTCATATTCTGGGTGTTTGTCTACTTTTGGTAGTTCTTAGTCTTATCTCTTTTAGTCAGGGCCCACTTCCTGCTATGATCTCCTTGCCTCTACCAGCTCCTTAACTTTCTAAATTATTTCTTCTTATCTCTCATGTGCTTGGGAAACAGATAACTAGAATGGCTTACATTGTACGTAAGACAAAAGGAAGCCAGTGTGAGAGCTGGACAAGCTCATCTGGGAATAAAATGCAGTTGGTTCAGGGTATGATATTTCCACATCTGGTTTGGCTTCGCAGAGACATTTTTACAAATGGTGTGTTTCTCTGCTATATTTCAGACAATTAATAATACTGAGTTAATAATGGCCAGATAAATGAGGTCTACTAATATGGATTATAAAAATAACCACCGTGATTAAGTAAAATGCACCCTATCTATGGAGCATACATCTTTTCTTTCAGCTCCAAAACGTGTAGCTGCAAATAGCAATAAACCGGCAACTGAAGGGAAAAGGTGGGACCTGTGTTTTGTCTTTCTGTTCCACAGATACAGTGGGGAGGTCACACAGCACTGTCAGAGGGTATTGTGCCTTTTGCTGACTCAGAGCAAAAACACATTTGCCATTCAAAAGACAAATGAAACGGGGCATGGATCATGCTACCTGGAACTCCAGACTCGGTTATCTGCCAGGACCAGGCAACTGTCAGTTATCTCCAAATGCACCTAAAACACAGAAAAGTCTTCGCTTCTGTGTGGACAGAATGTCTTTGTCGCCTTTTTAAGTTGGAACAAATATCACCAAGCAGCCCAGAGTAGATGTGTCCCAGGAGAAACTGACACAGATTCCTTTAAGACAGGAGCAGCCGCCTCAGCTCCAGTGTTGGGATGGGCAGGTGATAGGATTAAAGGAGCTAGAAAGTGGCATCGTGACCTGACGTAACTCGCAAAGCTATTGCACCCAGAGCCCTGGAATCGGGGACCAGCTGGGGAAAGAATTCGCATATCCTGTGCAGCATCGCTGTGTTCAGATGCCCGGTGGGGACAGAGGTGAGCCCGCCCGCCAGGTAGCACTGCCTGGAAGAAAAAGGCAGGCTGCCGTGTGCAGCTCAGAGGAGAGCAGGGTGTCGCTGCGAAGCATGTGCTGGCAAGACGCAGGAAGATCCTGACATGAGAACATTTCTGGACAGAATCTGAGCTGGCAGGGATCCCTGGACACCCAGGGCAACTGTGTCTGGAACACAGAGGCTCCAACTTCTCATCTGAACAAATGACATGGCACCCAAGGAAGCTAAGGTCCTTAGGCCAAGAGCCCATGGAAAAACCAAGGGCATTCCTATAATAGAGGCACAGTTTCCCTGTGTAAGCACTGTTCACAAGCAGAAATAAACTTCGCAGAAAGGACGGGGGAGAAGAGCTTTAGCCGGAGCATTACAGGAAAGCCATAGCGAACTGTTTGAAAGGCTCAGTGGAGGGGTAATGAGAGGAAGGGGAGAGGAAGCATGCCTCCTGGCAGGGACAGGACTGTCCCTGTGTGGGACTGTCCCATGAGACAATAAGAAGAAGGCTCCAAGAGATCAAAAAGCCACATGTTAAGGATGTCAAATATAGGAAAAGAACGTGTCAGCCCTGCCATCAGGGTTGAAATATCATTCTCAGAGAGAAAGGTCAACAGGCCCAAAAAGGTACAAAACATTTTTTTCCAAAGGGTTCCCCACATGCGTTGCCAGGGGCCCCACATTCTTGTCCCATCAGCCTTGTAAGCTGGTTAAAGGGCTTTCTGCTGACAGCCTCGCTCTCTTCCCTGAAGTTGCCCCTTCCTCTTGTCTTCCCACATCAAGTGCAAGAAGCAAACTGCTGTTTGTATCAATATGCGATGTGATGTGTAGAACACCGCAAATCCCAGGTCTCTCAATATCAAATGCTCGGTCCCACCACACGGTGTTCACTAGCCCCTCCACCTGTGCTCTAACTTTGCAATAGAAGTTCCCAAGAGCATGGAGGAATGCTCTCTACAAATTCCACTTCAACATCAAGGTGAATGCGCTGCTGAGGATGGTAAGTGCGCCGATCCAGAGAAGGGCAGAAGTGATCTGCCAGCGATGACCAGGATACCAGGCAGGTGGGGACGTCCCTGCGCCACTTCCTGGTCAGAGGGCTGATTTCACTCGATTCCAAAGGCCTGTCTTCATCAGGAACCATGAGCTTCATGGAGCCACAGACCGTGTCACCTTCAAATCACTCTATCCCAGATATTGGCATGCCCATGAGCACTCTGATGGTTGACAACAATTATTTTATTTTTGATGAATGGTAAACCAGTGAGAGAACCGAGAAACTTTTCAAATCCAGAAGGAGGAGAATGGGAAAATCTACAAGTATGGAGACCCAGGGCTTTGGCCAGCACATCGTTTCTCATGGGAGAAAATGGGACCAACCCTACCACAGTGACCTGAGATGACAAGCGACTGCAGTTACAGACTGCAACACCTTCTGCCTCCGGGGCCTTGGAAGGAAGTCGGGGAGGATCTGAACACATCGGAGAATTTCTCAAAAGTGAAACAAGACCTCAGCATCCATTTCTACCCATGCCTTTGGTGCAGAAATATCAGCTACCATGGACATTCTCTACATTGCTCCCTCGCTACTGGTGAGCACCTTTCATTTTCCCTCCTGCCTCTTTCCTAACCCGTGGCACATTTGGTTCAATCATGTCTTTTCTGCATCTCTCATCATGGGAAAGTTTGACCAAAATGTTCAGCTCACAGTTAACAGTGTTCTGGTAATGAATTAAGAATTCACTGTAAATGCAATGGGAAGGCTTTCCAGAGTATAGTGAGAGATTTTCATGGCAATTAGCACTGATTTGCACTACAAGAATTAAAAAAGAAAACACCGAAAAATTGTTTTGAAGGAGAACAAAAAAAGCTAGTCACACATACACAACCGAAAAAAGGCTTCCAGCACTGGCTGCAAATGATACCATTGGATGACAGAAGAAACACACCAGATTAGCCAATTAGCATTCACCCAAGAAAAGCAAATGCTTTGGAGAGAGGGGGGCGAAGCAGCTCATCAACAGTAATATCAACTTTACAATAGCTCTGGCAGTTTATCTACCCAAAGCAAGGGCTGCCTCCCCACGTTTTTGTGACCCTCTCAACAATTCTGGGGGGGTGGGGGGGAGAAATGTTAGTTCAACATTATCGCCAGCCAGAATATGGCTCTATTTATGTGACAAGTTGACAACATACAATTTCATGCTTGTTGAACTGATCGGTGTTATATATTCACTGTGAATATTATGAAGCTTCACCATTATAAATATGAAACGGTATACACTTATTCAAAATAACTCCAGCAGTGGCAATTTATAGCTTGGTTGTTTGTGTTCTTAGGAGGTCCAAATGCCACCTTAAGAAGCTGCAGCGTGCAGAAACAGATGTGCAGTGTGACTGCGACCAAAATGGATTGACGATGACCTATGTGAAAGCAAGCTATTACATTTTGGTCTGCATGGCAGCTGACACCGGTTTGTATTTAGATATGTGACTGTTGGGAACACTGTGTCCTTAAAGCTCTGTTTAAACATGGGCCAAGGCATTTGTCTCCTGGACTAATTATTTTACCACCCTTCTATGGCAAGTATCACTTTTTTTTTCCCCTTTAGAAAAAAGGAATGTGAGTGTGTATGCACACACACAGGCACACATTTTCATGGTGCCGTGTAAAGTTACAAGTACTTTAAACCTTGGTCGTGTCAGGTGAATGTTGGCAAAAGCTCTCGAATGCCTGCATAACAGGATTGTACCACTTTCTTGATCAGGTGCCTGGGAACAGGACGAGGCCACAAACCATCAAATCCTAAGTGGCCCCAGCAACTGTTTTTGGTCAGATTTTTCCTCCTTTTCTCTTCCCCCAACCCCCTGCCCTTTCTTTCTCTTAGCAGGCTTTCACCAATGTGCAAGTGTTTACTCCCACAAGGACACATTTGGAAGAGAGGGGAACAATACAATTTATCCAAATGTGGAAGGAATTGAAGGAACCAGGCACCTTGCTCAAGCTAGATATAAAAAATTTGCATAAGTAGTTTTCCAAGGACAGGGGAGCTATTGGGAACAAAATTAATTGCTTATATTGTATGCAAGGGTCCCAACCTTGACCGAGTGTGTGGTCCCTTCCCTGCTCCTCTGTTACCTAAGTACACCCAGAAAGTCCTGTGAAGGAGCTCGAATTAGTTGCCCTCTGCAGGTAGACCTAAAAAGGTTATGGTTTACTAATTTATTATTTAATTGAATTATTTATTTTTAGGGAGACCTATCAAAGTTATTGTTCACCCAAGAGTCTTCAACATCTTTATTTGACTCTTCAGAAAAATAAATCCAAAACAGCTGAAATACAGATGAAGTTGTTCCAGGGTTTCTGGTCATTCTTTTGCCTCCTTTTTGTTTGTTTGTTTGTTTGCTTAATATTAGGTGACAACCCTAGCTCGTGTTTTGAAATCTAGCAAAGGATTCAATTACCAGAATCTTGGATCACTTCTGAGACATTTTGATTATAGTGTTTAGGAACTTCCCCATCCTAACAAAGTTCACTACCCAAAATCTGCCTTTCTCTCTAGTTTTCCTCTTGGACTAAAGTCAAGGTGTTGTCGGTCTGTCTAGTAAATCCAACTCACACGATAACATAATCACATACATTCATTTCTCAGGGACCTTGGCGGTTCTTATCTCCTTGCTTTTATGATCTCCTAGGAACAGCCAGGAATAGCAATCTGCAGCCTGTTTGTAAAGCCATCTTAGTCTGAACCTCGCCTTCTCCTCTTTTATCACACGGCCGGATTCCGCAGCTAAATCCCACTCACCCTGGCAAAATTTGCTCTGAGCTCCATTTCAGAATAATGTAAGTAGTCTCTGTGTGTGTGGAACACATCAAAGGTGTCACAGAGGGCAATTATCATTTCAATGAACTATTCATTAATAGAAGATGGTGTGTGTGCTTAGCTTAGATGTATTGATATGCTGCCCACTGTACACGATATAGCCTGCAGCTACCAAGTTCATGGTCATCAGCATGGCAGACAGGCCGCTCCGCAGTTCACATGGCCCCAGTTCCTCTCTGTGCTTGGCTCAACTTTATTTTACCACTATATCACCTAGAACATTAAACGCAGTGCTCAAGCTCTGTGTTAAATCACAATTGTTTCCTATTAAGTGTTCTGAGCTACCCATTTTTATTAACCGTTATTTATTAAATCCTTAATAACATAGATAAAATAGTTAGTTAATTTGTGTGTTGAGCCATGGATGTTAATTTGTAAACATAATAACATACTGCAATCATTTGCATAATAGCATTTTAATCTTTTTAGTAAAAGCTGTAATTCCCTACAAAGTACACTGCAGTAGAAGCTAAGTGACTATTGGTAATAATACAAAAGGCCTGAAAATTCTGATCCTATTATGGTGTTGGAACATACCCAAACTGCTTCCATAATCTCTGAAATGTTACTGTTCTCTGATTTAGGTGTCTGTGTCAAGAATAAAAATGAAGTATAACTGCTAGCAGTAGACTATTTCCTAAGTGTAATTTAGTATTCACTAAGCACCGGCACTTTGCAAATAGCTCTGAGGCTTTCCTTCAAAGTTCCGAGCTCCAGCTACGCCTACGGAGGGAGGAACACCAAGGAACTGGCTCTCCACCCTGTGGTGCCAAAGACCGGGCTCTGATAAACCGTGCTGATTTGGCACAAGGCAGGGCACCGGCCACCAAAGATTTGGCAACTGAGTCTTCTCCTTCCTCCTGCCCTTCCAGCCTGCTTGGACCCCCTTGAAGTGACTGCCACCCATGGAGCAGAAGTTTGGGAGAGATTGAGAAAGTAGGAGAAATACTTAAGGAAGTTACTTCTGGGGGAGAGGGGGAAAACTATCTACAGGGGGTTTGGTATCTAGAGCCCATTAACACCAATCATGAGACTATCCAGAAAAAGAAAAAGAAGGTAGTTGTATAAAAGTCAGGCCAAGTCATTTTACGCAAGATCTGGTAATTCATTAATCCATCCTGTCACAAACCTTGAATGAATAACTTGCAGTAGTAATGGAGATGGGCAGGACTATAAAGTATTAGTGTTTAGAATCTGAAACTATGCAAGTTATTACATTATTTTGGACCAGAAAAAGGCACAAAAGTATCTCCTATCATTGTTTTGTGACAAATGACGTCATGGATAAGAAGTCATTTGTCTTCATAAAATGTTGCTCTTGCCAAGAATCTGAATGTGTATTTCATTGTGTTATCTCTCTCTCGCCCCTTTCCCTTGCTCTCTTTCTAGCTGCTTGTAATTCAGCATCGTTAAGCAGGCCCCGGTAAAACACAGCACCCAGCTCTGCTTTCAAATTCTAGACCTCGATGCGTACTGAGTTGACAGTAACCTGAGAGGTTAAAGAAGAAGGGAGAAGAGGGTCCTTACAAAATGGTTTTACACCACAGGCGATTCATGTCATAAAAGCCACAAGAAAAGTTTCTGCTGCTAAAAGAATAGGTGCATAATTATAGGGACAAATTAACCTTGTTAAAAATGTAAAGCTGGGGTATGGAGCACAGAGGGAGCGATTTGGCTTAACAAGGCAGTCTCTCGTGTTCATCTTTTTATCTGCTTTGTGTGTTGATCTCATTCAGAGGTGAGCCATCTGCTGGGCTGTGTTTCCACGACATTGTATGTAGACAGGGGACAGAGACAAATAGACACAGAATATGTATAAGGTTACCACACCATTGCTATACAAACAGACAGTCTGTCCCATGCAGCATCCTGATTCATGATTACTTTAATGGAGTCTAATATCTTTGAAGTAAATCAAGAGGCAATGAACCACTCTTTCCCTGATTCCTCTCCAAGTTTTCCTCCTTGTGAATGTGAGTCTGCATTTTTCTGGCCTCAAAGATATCCAACTGGAGTGATTTTTATTGAGATGACCTCGTGGAGAGTCCAGGAGGTGGGAAAAGCCTAGGACAGGCCCCTAAAATGGTTCACCAATTTCTTGCAGTGCCCAGAGTATCTGCCACAAAATAGTTGGTCTATACCCAGAAAAACACAAAACAGTAGGTTCTACAATCAGTGTGCCTAATCAAACATACAGATTCTCACTTTCCAAAACTGCAAATGGCTAAGAACTGGATCGACTTCCATGAAAAAAAAAAAAAAAAAAAAAACCACAGCAGGCAACCTCATCTCTTATAACCACAACCTATATTCACTGAAGCACCCGCCAGGAAAGTTCGTGATGGTGAGAGATGGTCATGTAACCAGCACCCTGTGACTTGCTATTTATTCGTAGGGGTTGATGCCAATAGACATAACGCCATGGGTCAGGACGCCCAAGCCATATTTTTCCAGTGGTCAGCATAATGGCGGGGAAGAAAGAGGGTGATAAACCAGATGTTCCCAAGATAAGGCAGATGTTATCAAGCCAAGAAGTCTAAAGCCGCCTTTAACAGAGGTGTGATGAACACACACACACACACACACACACACACACACACACAGAGGAACAAAACTATTTCGACTCCCCGCAAGATAAGCCGACAGGAGAATGTGCAACTAAGCAGCACACAGGCTGGGTCAGATCATTGCTCCCTGATTTGTGACTCTCCGGGATGAGCATCTCGCTGATTTATTCCCAGAATTTGGAATTTTGTGGTAGACTACAAATGCAAAGATAAGTACAACATAAATTTTTTAAATACTCCATAAGTCTCCATGAGTTTCAACATTCTTCAATGTTCTTATGTTACAGCCAATTATCTCCCCACTTAAATGGCTATTATTTTCTAACTTGAAGTCTATGTGCTCCATAAGTGTCATTACCAAGTGTGGCAAAAATCTGGTGGTGGGCTGTAAATTTAATTTAAATGACAAACATTTATTGATTGCAAATTGGAAATTCCAGAAATCTTGCCAAAGCGATTATTACAAATTAACTTAGTCTCTCTACATAACAGAGGAGAATTTATGCCTCTGATGATTGCATTCAGGTGAGATGGTTTCTACACACACTTCATTTGCTCTGTTTGTTTTGTTAAAATTCCGAGAGGTTTGCCATTCATAGAAAAGTCTGTCTGACCGAGGCGCAGTTAGAAGCAGGAATTCATTACCATGGAAGGCTGCAGAATTTCCTCCAAGGAGACAAGTGAGAAAAAGCAGACACCATGCAAATTGGTGGATTGGGTTAAAAATGTTCTGCCCGAGGCAGCAGGGAGATGGAGAGCCCCTTTGTAAAAGGATTCACGAGTCTAAGAAAGTACTTCAACTCCTGAAGGTGGGCAGAAACTTAACCAGGAAGCCAGCCATGGAGTTCTGATTCTCTTCGGAACATTTTTGAGTTAGCATTCTTTTCACCTCCCTCCCTAACCCAACTCATATTCATCAGGGCTGATGGAATTTTCCTTCAAGGTATTTCAAGTCTTTGTTCCCTAGACACTATCCTTTCTGCTGTCACCTTGTCCCTTCCCTGCACCTGCCTTGCATAGGGTTGGGAATGTGGCTGGGCCTGCTGTCTTATTTTCCTTACTATCTGCTTGACTATAGTTCTTGCATCTATTGGAATTATCACTCTTAAGTACCAGCTCCATTATATGACTTTGCTGCTTAAAAAAACTCTCTAAGGACACCCTAATTCTTACTTTCCATAGAAACTCTAAACATTTTTAACTGGGTTCTCATGCCAGCTTATATTTTGTACCCACCCCAAATCCAAATGGTGGTGGGCTGTAAATTTAATTTAAATGACAAACATTTATTGATTGCAAATAATAAATCAATATAATTGCTAATGTATATTTTAGTTTGAGTAAACCAAGCTCCTCATCTCCTGACTCCCTCTATGAAAACATTTCACTCTAATTCTCTTATCAGCCTTGGTGACATTATTCTTACCAATTCCCTCCTTAGCTAGGACACACACACACACACACACACACACACACACACACACACAGAGTCTTGCATTGTTTGCTAATTGTTTCACATTTTTTTCATTAGGAAACAGACCGTTGGTGCTTTATAGGTAATCTTCACATTACATAATGCAGTTCATACCATTAAAAATACATGATGGTCAACTCATTCATTATGCTGCACATATTTATTGAGTGCTTTGTGCTATTTTCTAAGAAAATGTCTAGGAAAATGTCAGTGAATAAGACAAACAGGTTCCTGCTCCCCAAAATGCTCACAGTCCATGGAATAGCCAAGATTGTTTTGAATTTTCTGATAAGTACAGCATATATGCTCATTTTAGAAAGAAACCAAATATAATTGAAAGTCTAGCGAAGGAATGTAGAATCTATATTTCTATCAAGATGATCAAATATTCTTGAAAGCTTTAAGCCAGCATTCCTTTGGTGGCATACAGAGGATAACTTACAGACAACTAACAGGACACTGCTCCCCACTTTTTGTCCTGAAAACGTTCACAGTATCAGACCTTACAGAGAGTTGAGTAATTGCCCAAGGGGAGTGCTGGCTACAGCTGTGAGTCCTTCTCTGGCCACTAACAAAGGCAGGCTTCAGAACATACTATGAGATAAGGACATTCCCATTCACCTTGTTCTAAAGAATCCCAAGTAGCTGCATTCTTAAGTAAGAATGAATGAAAGGTGCCCATTAAAGCAGATGTTAAAATAAAGCAGGGACAAGTTGGCTCACGGGGACCCAGAAGGGTCACTGTGTTATTTAAACTAACCCATATGCCACCCATCTCTACACAGTGCCATGTGGTGAAAACAGTCCTTTATTCTCCTCCTTCAAACAAAGCACAAAGGCAAGACAGGGAAGGAAGTTATGTTGCAATATTTCTGAAACATAAATCTTGCTCCCAGCCAGTCCAGGGACGGTATCCTGTTTTCCTGACACTTGGGTTGGATTCACTGGAGGCTGCACCACTGGGCCTCGTGTCCTGTTTTTCTAAGTGGCTTCTGAATCACACCTGGTTACCTGCATTTGCACATCTAAACACAGGTTGTGCAAGCAGAGAGCGCTGTTTGTGTGTACAGTTATTCAACCCACGTGTACAACTGCGTATTGGCACACCTTGCTCCCACTCAGGAATCCACTCCTTCCTTACTTGTGACATTCAATGCCATCCTTTTTGCCCCCTCCTGCTAACATTACATAAAAATTAAACTTAGATTCAAAGGTATGGAATAAGCCAGACGAAGAAATGCCTAGTTACTCCCAGGATTTTAACATTCTGCGTTTAACATTCTACTGTCTGTAGCTCGAAATGTCCCTTTCTTTCTGCTTTGATTTGACTTCAGAAACCCGGTGCCAGTGGTGCCATCCGTGAGTCAGGGGAAAGGGTGCAACTCTAGGGCCTTATTTTATTCTCAGGATGCGAGGTAGAGACCGCCTGTTATTGGCAGATCAGAGGTGGCAGAGACCGTGACTGTTTTTGGCTTGCTCAGTACAAGGCCTTCACAAATGTGATGAGGCAGGGTTTTGGGAACTGGAGGGAAGGAAGCACAGGTTGAAGTCCGCGGTGGGAGGTTTAAAGGCACAGGCTCTGAGAACTGACTTCATGGAACATGCAGCACAAAGCCTCGGCCACTCAAGGGTTATTTTGCTGCAGATGGTCCTTCTTCACAGGAGAAGACACAATTTTAGAATTCCACCTAAGCCCAACGTGCCCGTTTTTCCCCCCATTAGAGGAAAAGATGTCTGAATTTAGCACTAGAGGGCAAAGAGTAGAGGCACGGGCTGTACGCAAATGCTGGGGAAGCTGCTGCTGTTTGCCACGGTGTTGCTACATATGGCCTTACCCTTTGCACAGACAAAGAAGAATGGGTCCTGTGACATCAGAGAAAACTCTGAGGGGGGTTTATCTAAACAGTCACTTTCGCTGTCTGTCACCAAGAGAATTCCTGACATATCAATTCTGAGGTCCCAGGCGTCTTGATTATTTTGTCTGGCTTCTGATTCTTCATTCCCTATTTACCTGAACTGTATTTTGTCTGGGAAATCTGACCAATTCATCTTCAATGTTTCATGGAGGGAACTTTCAAAGACTTTTTTTGTTTGTTTTTTGGTGTGCCGGATCTCTCAACTTTAGCAACGTTGTCACGTGCAGCCAAATAGTTCTTCATTGTGGGGCTGTTCTGTGCATTGTAGGATATTTAGCAACATCCCTGGTCCCCTCCCAGTAAATGCCAGTAGCAACCCCTGCCCCTAGTCCCGACAATGAAAAAGGTCTCCAGGCATCGCTAAATGTTTTCAGGGGGCACAAAACTGCCTTTAGTTGAGAACCACTGGGTTAAAATAACCTAAGGATAGATTAAAATAAATGAAACTGGTGTCTTAGAGCACTGAAAATAATTCAATCAGTGGTATAAACTCATATAGGAAAACACAAAAGTATGTCTTTGCATAGAATAAGCATCTATAGATGACAAACTAGTTACTGAACCAAGTGTCCCAAGGTGTAAATGAGGTCTACCTCATGCAGGGGCTACAGCATGAAATATGGGGACGCAAGGTCATGGAGAAAGTTGTCTTTTTTGAAACCAGCCTACCAGGGAGGCATTGACTACCATGCCACCCCACCACATACACCTTTTATTTATTCCAGAACCACCTTCTACAAAATGCATGGCATTCACCCAATACGGAATAGCTGATTTTCAGATAAGAGTCTATAGAGATGGACATTTTCAAAAGTACTGTTTATTTAATGCAGCATGACTTAAAATGAGCCTGCAACCTGACAAGTGTACTGAATGAGGAATGTTCATTTTACCAGTTCTAACCAGCCATGTCCTCACATGAACTCTCTAAGACCCGGCTGAGAAGCCTGGGAAAGTGTAACTAACCACAGACCTTCAGAATTTCCTCCCCCGTATTCCTCCTCCCCAGCCCTGCCTCCAGCACCTTAAGGCCTCTTCTCAGGCCCACGTAAGGCCCCAGACGTATTACAGAATCTGAGCCATCGGCAGAACCTACAGCCACCTCAGCTGACCAGCTCTCCCTGCTCATGTCAACCAACACTGGGAGGAAAGATTCTGTTCTATTTTTAAATATATTGAGCAAAGAAACAGCTTGATATGTCTTTGTAAAGGATGGCTGTCACCCAAATTCACTGTTACTCTATTTTTATAAATGATATCGACTTTAAAGTCAGATAAAATGAGGGGTTCAATTCCCAGCTCTTTATTTGTCAACTGTGTGACTTGGGGAAAATCACTTCACCTCCCTGAGACTCAGTGTCTACTGATGTAAAATGGAAATGGCAATATCAGTGCCTAAGCAATGGGCTGTTTTGAGGGATGAGTCAGATGACATACATCAAGCACAAGTGTTCCAAACTCTGGCCATTTTGTTATTACTAAGATTGTTATTAACATGTCTATATTCACCATTCACTCATTATTCAATCAGCGCTTCTATGTGCTCGTTGCTAGAAGCACTCGTTAAATATTATAAAATGGGTTTTCCTAATGACTCGATCTTTCAACCAGATAACATTGAAGTGTAAAAAATATCTCCGCTGCTGGATAAAAATACACTCAAAGTGCTTTAAATGGAGTCCGGCACACAGTAGGTAGAACCTGTTAGCCGGTGGTGGTGCTACCGGAAACGAATAGATTTGATAACTTATATTCAATTTACTTGCTATCGTACTCAATGTTTGTCCTTATAGGAAACCATTTATTCTTGAGTCAGTGAGTACCGATTATGTGAGAAAGAAATTTTTCCTCAAAGTAACACTTTAATAAGGGTGTATTAATATTCTTTATTACAGGGTAGACTTATACTAAGAATATAGAGCCTGGGAGGCAATTTCCACAACTGAAAAGGCAATAAATTTTGACAAATGTATAAGTAAATTTAGAGCAGTTGGGTTTGAAGTTTCCAAGATATATAGACATCAGAGCTATGGTAAAAAATATAATAATAAATTGCTCACTTAATTTAAAAACAAATTAAAGGTAGACATCTAACCCCTTGGTTAAAAAGAAATGTCTTCTTTTGCATTAATTTATATTAGGCACCATTTGCTGTGGGAAAAAGGGATAAACAGGTTTAGACTTTTGTTCTTCTTTGTCACTAATTCTTTCACAATCCCTTAGTGTTTCAACATAGTTTAATGCACTGTGTTGTGGGTCCTTAGCCCCCTAATTAAAAAAAAAAAAAAGTCCATGTGTGTCCCAAACAGTTTTTAACAAAATAGGAAGTGCCTAACGGTGATAAAAAGTCTTTTGAGGACAGCAATATAAGAAGCCATTATGTTTTCAGGCCAATAATAATCGTGTTCGTCTGGCCCAAGCCAAGTTCAGTGAGAAATTAATTTTCACCAAAGGGTGTCCTTACCTCAAATATGTTTGAAGGCTCATTGTTATACTGATTGGATATTATTTCTGATTGGTCACTGCACCACTTGAGTCCACCCAGAAAGCTGTCTGTATCCAAGTCGTTCACGTCGAGTTCAGAAAGGTCAAGTTCAGGAAGATCTGGGCAAAGAGGCTGGTCTTCACCAACCAGAGCAGCACACTGCAGGAGGCAGGAGGAAAGAAAAAACCTTCATTAACTTCAGGAATTTATTAAACTGCAATAGCATGTGAGAGGAATTAAGCCTCGTTAATGCAACGACACCACCAAAGCTGGTTTCCAGGGTTTCAGTCCCTAGAAAAAAAATCCCAATTTCTTTAACGCACTTTGCTCCCAAGGGGTACTTTGCCTGATCCATTCGCTCCAAAATTCTACCTCTAAATCCATGCTTCACAAAACCTTCTCTTCTCTGGTTCTTCCAGTTAGAAGTCAACTAGATTGGTTTGGGCCCCTTTGATAGTCAAGTTTCAAATAATTAGCAAGTTTCAAATTATTTTCTGCTTGACTACATGTAAAATTTCACTCTACCCTTAGAGGATAATCCCTTTGAGGGAGGGATACAGATTTGATTTTACCTTGGAATTGACATCACCGGTAACAGGCACTGAATCAACAACTGCTAAATGAGAACTAGAACATAAGAACCCTACTAGGCAAACTTTCTCCATGTACGCTCCTTTAAACCATCATAATCCATATAATTCATTTAGCAACTAATGATGCCAAGTCCTCTAACTTGTCCATGGTTCTCTTGCATTGTGACTTAAATCTTTTAGTCTCATTTGACTTTTCATGAACTTCTGAACTTCATTTCAAACAGGTCAAAATCAAGTTCCTTGCGATGAAGGATAAAAATCTTATTTTTTTCCTAAAAGATCTTTATATCTTTCACTATGTCTAACACACAAGTAGTGTGTGTGTGTGTATGTGTGTGTGTGTGTGTGAGAGAGTGAGAGAGAGAGAGAGAGAGAGAGAGAGAGAAGAGAGAGAGAGAGAGAGAGAGAGAGAGAGAGAGAGAGAGATTTGGGATCACCTGACATCTGGAAAGAAAAATCACGATAGCATATCACAACCATATTATTTTTTATCATTCATGTATTCCTAAACCATAAGAGAATTCCAAGCAACTTTTCTTTGGCGTTTCAAAACTGATGTTGATATATTAATAGGTTTAAAATATGCTCTACTGTGGCTGGGCTGCTTGTCACCAAGGCCACATTAGACTGGCATAGTCTTTCACCTCCTTGCATGGAGGAGGTGGTCTTTCTACTGTCCCTCACTGTGGCTTTGGAGGAAAGTGGACCCCTTCACCAAAGAGGTCGTATTCTAATCTCGAACTGGCCATCTGACCGCTATTTCCTCACTGCACACGATGCAGAACCCCGCCGAAACTTCCTACTGCAGGGATCTCGTGATGCCAGACACATGGGAGTCTATCCGACCGCCCGCCAAGGTGTCTAAACCGGCAGGCACCCACTCTGAAGTGGCACCCTCCTGGCCCTGCCTTCAGAGGTCTGAGAGACGCTGTGAAGTCGTTCACATCCAGGCAGTGGTTGGGCATCAAGCTGAAGATCCTGCTTGACATTTAGATTTTGAATAAAATAAGTTGTATGCAGATCCTGCTCTCGAGCACCCCTGTCGTCCCTGGCAGGCGGCATTACACAGGTTGCATGCAGCAGCGTGATCGGAGGAAGCAGCTACTGGGTAATGGAGCCAGCAGTGGGGCCAGGGGAGGCAGGAAGGTGCCTGGAAATCCCTAAGACCCCAGGCCCCAGGGTGATCCCACAGGGCACTGCGCACAGAGGCAATGCAAAGAAAGGGCCCTCCTCTCCACATCAGAACTCTCTCCTTATCATTTTATTGGTCTTCCCTTTTTTATTATTCGAGGTAGGCCAAAGTTACAGGTCAGTATACTCGACGAGGGTGATATGTGAGCGGAGGCTGGGCTGAAGTGATTTCATTCTGGTGCAATGTCCATGGTTTGTTTTGGGTGTAACACTTCCCTCACTGCTTATCCTCTAAGCACAAACACACCGTGTTAACCCTTCCACACCACGACCAATTCAGAGACCAGGGGAGAACTTTTTCAGTGGTACAGAAACTACTAGGATTTCACTGGGGGATAGTCCTTAAACACACACACACACACACACACACACACACACAAAACAAGAGAGCAACAACGAAAATTAAAGTTAGGAAACATCAGATCTCTATATCTGGCTCAAGTTCCCGCTGTGCAGAGCAGGACTTAGAAACCTGCTCTGGAATGCTGAGGTGTCTGTCCCACCAACTGGGGGCAACCCCTTGCTATCTTTCTCTTTAACTGCCCTCGCTAGCCATGGCTCGTTCAAAACCCTTCGACCTTTCATAAATATGCATTCTTAAGTTACTTTTGAAAACCATGAAAAAGATCAGATCGATTTTTTGGGTGTGTTTTACTGTGCTGTCATTCACCTACTTCTTCCCTTTCCTCCTCCCCTGCCCCCCTTTCTCATTTTCACTTTTATGTTATGATTGAAAAATGAGCCCGTGCTTTTGCCACTGTTGACATGCTCATAAAATCAGTGCTTCTGAATGGGGCATTCTCCTGACGATCTAAAACACGTTAGCGGTAGCAAGTGTTCCTGTTATTCATTTATGTGTGGCTCTTGGAGGGTGCCGGACCTACCAGTCCGGGCCCTGTAGCTGTCCTCCTCTGCCACGCTGCTATTTACCGCTTCCCTATACATCTGTAACAGGTGTGCTTTATGACAGGGAGGGACCCACACGCTCCTGGCTCTGCAGCTATGACAGCTATTTCACTACCGTAGCTTGAATTTTATAAGAAGATTTAAGAGGATAAAGCGGTTACTAAACACAAAAGGCTAATTATTGTACGTTATTTCACCCCAACAGACTTTTCTCTTAGTTAAGGAGCAGACAATAAATTAGCTTAACTGCACTGATGATAATGAATCATTATAATTAAGTATAATTCTCCATTAACCTTTCGGAGGTTTTCTTGTGCCGTGGATGGTAAATTTTAAAGAGAGAGAGAAGAAAGGGTGGACTTGGCCACATTAATTATATTAATGAAAAAAGAATCACACTTCTTTAAAAAAAAATTAGTCAAGACAGGGGAGAGGGGACAGGGAGGGGGCAGTTCAGAATGACAGTCTTAGCAAGTGTATGTCATGTGAATCGTCTCTATCCATCTCAGTAACCTTATTGCACATCATCTCGTATTAAACTGTGAAACACCGGGGACTCGGAGTAGCCGTAGCGATTCAGGCCTTTATTAACCAACGCGCTGTCCTGTCATTATGTGCAAAAGGGCATCATACGTTTTAGGATGACAGCAAACATTAATGATTCAAAAAATGAAAGCTGCCTACGCTACCTGCTGCTGGTAATATGTCAGACTGGCGGAGGTGATTCCCAGAGCTGCCGTGGCCAGCGCCAGGCTCCCAGCCGCTTGCTGCCTACCGTGCGACGGAGAAGTGACCGGCCAGTCGCAGCCAACCGACAACTCAATCCCCGGCTGGACAATTAGCCTGAGACCTCACCTCCTCCTCGAGACAAAAAGGAAAGGGCCACTGTCCTACATGGTTCTGTCGCTTGTTTAAAATGACTCCAGGAATTCCAATGATTAAAGCAAATCGGCCGTGTTTCTATATGATCTCGTTCCCCCATCCACTCTCCCAGCAGCATCAGGAATAATACATGATGGAAAAATGAAACTACAGCAGCTGAGACCCACGGTGCTGGCCAGACAAGCACCCACAGGACATGCCAGCTACTCCAAGACAATTAGGACTTTGACGCCACTTAAAACCCTGACTCATAATAGCTCCAGGACCTATGAATTATCCATATCTATCCCGCCTTCCTGAGAAATCACAACATCAGAATCATTGCAATCCGCAAATATGACCTGCCAAGGCAGGGCGGGCACACCGAGCCCACATTTGCAAACCCAGCAAAGAGTTAAGAATCCAGGGCATGCCTGGCTAGATAGGAAAAATGCACTCGCAGCCGGCCTGGGCCAAATTATTTTCACTTTAGATGTGTATCGCTGCACCACATGAACATCTTATTTAATCAAATCACGTGTGGCGCTCGACCCTCCCCCTTACCCTACGTGCCCCCAGCTACCCAGAGGAAGCACTCGCAGTCCTGTGCCAGGTTCATTGTTCGCTGCTCGGATCCCCCGTGCACCTCAATTCGGTTCCATCGCACCAGAGTCCACAGAAAGTTTCACTTGTTTCCCAAGTTGCCCAAACTTTCCGAGAACATTGCACTGTGCGGAATGCAAACATGCCAGGTCCTCGACCCCCCACCAGTCACTCCAGACTCCAGAGATTACGAGGAAACGGCTTGCTTTCTCCCCCGGTATGAATTGTAGCCAGCAGAGACCGTGGAATTGATGTATTGCCGTCTATTTTTACACAAGCAGCGAGCAGCTCCACACACAGTCCTGCATAAACTCTATTCTCTCTCCGGCTTCAGGCAGCTCTCCGTGGTACAGCGAGATTTAACCATTGGCTTCCCTGCCACCGATGCTAATGGAAAACCTTGCACCTTACTTTTTTTTTTTTCTTTCTTTCTATTTGCTGGCCAAACCTTTCAACCACACACACAGAGGAGTTTTAAAGGAATCAGCTTCGTTGTTCTGTGTTCTGTAAGCAAAGCAATCTAAAATAGCCCAGCAGGATTATTTAGGATTTTTTGAGTTTTCTGTCGGATGAACACAGAGACATGAGAAGAAGAAGAAGAAAAAAAAAAAAAATCCAGACTGGAGTCAAAACTGACTCTATTTGAGCACATCCATTTTAATATTTTTATCTTCATCTTATTATAAATAGAAATGGCATTTTTCCAACCAGGCCACTAAATACCACTGGAAAGACTTCAGCTTTCTGATTCATATCAATATCTTAGAGCATAAATATTGCATATGAGTAGAAACAGAGCCAAAGGCACATGGAAAGAGTTTCCAACTGCAACAGATACGGATGACAGCAGCTAAGCTTTGATTTGCTCGTGGCATCCTAGAGCCACCTTAAAATAGCAAACTTATTGGAGTTAAGATAAGATTAAGATTCCTTTCCAAACGCTCCTGCCCGGACTCCTTTTCTACCACCCCTCTTCTCCCAGGCCCTTCCCCCCTTACAGGAATAATTGCATTGCGAGGAAAGCTTCAGTCCTGGCTGCAATGCCTGCCGAGCCCAGCCCCAGCTCACCTCGATGTCACTCCATACAGAGTCCTGGTTGCACATGTCCCACGCCATCCAGCTCCTGAATGACGCCAGTCAAGCTTTTTCAACTCCAATTCACAGGGACACAGAGCACACACTCATGCAGGCAACCAGCCCCTTACTGAGAGTGAACTGAAGGCACCTGTCTTACTACAGTCCCCAGTCACATGACAAAGCTATTAAAAAGTAGGCTGGGCTGTCACTCACCCAGCCTCCCTTCTCCTGTGCAGCTTGCTGCTCAAACTCGTGACGTCACTCAAAGGCAGCCCTCTGCCTCAGTGAAGTAAGGCTTAAAAAAAAAAAAAAGAAGAAGAAAAAAAAAAAAAAACGGAAAGAAGAAAGAAAGGAAACACTTGGACTTTTGGAGGCTTTGAGCATCCTGCTGCGATTAAAGCCAGCTTTGAATGCCACAGACTCTAAACAGAGCCCTGGCCATATAATAACTAAAATCCCCTGCAATCTTTTTTTAATTTATTTTCCTTCCAAAACAAGCAAGGGGCAAAGCTCCCTGTTTCAAGACAGAGTAACTATATTCTTAGCTACAACGTGTACTCCCCAAAAGGACTAGAATCCTAAGAGCTCCGTTTGGGACTAAAACAAGAGCTTATCACATGATGCATTTTTTATGAGACATTTTCTAATTGTGAGAAGTGTTGGAAAGCAGAGAATGGGGCATGCATGTTTTTTTGGCTTGTTTAATCAACAAAACAGCCGGTATTTGTGAAGATATAAACAAACTCCTCCGCCCAGAAATTGGCTGTCCCCGTGGCAGGAACACCAGCGCCTGAAGTGTCACTGCAGTTTGATATGCTCCTTATAAGGAGAACAGGCAACAAAATACCACCCTTTCGGGTCCCTTCTGATCCTTTCCATTTCTCTCCTAGGCTCCCAGAAAACAAGTGTTAGTAAATACAGCCAGGGTTGCTGTGCCCAGATCAGCTTAGTTTCTGGGCTCCTTTTTTTTTTTTTTTTTTTTTTTTTAATACATGTAGCATTTCCTCTCTGACTGCCTTAGGGTGCCTTTTTGAATAAACACTGGATTCCAACCCCACTGCCCTGGGTTGTGCAGTTTGCATTCGAGATAAAGAATGTCCATGGAGTGAGGAAAAATACCGACACGCTATTAGCAGAGATATTCATTTCTTGAGCTTTTTAATTTTTTTTTCCCCCAGCTTCTACCCTGAGACAATGAGGGCTAATGCAGGTCCAACTGTTTTATGATGATACTACACATAGAACATATAACAAACTCAAGGTACCAGACACCAGCGAAAAACACTTTCCATAATACTTCAGTGGTGTGATTTAACCCTTCCACGTTCCAGGCAAATAAACACATGTGTATGTGTTTGTGAATATATATGTTCTTTTATAAAAATCTTAAGCCCAGTATACTTTTAAAATCAGCTCAATTATTTTACTGATAAGTTATCTGAAAAAAGTCCCCAGGTGTCTAAACATAATTTTTAAGCACTATCAACTTAAACTCCTATACTTTTTTTTTTTTTTTTTTTATTTATTTTTTTTTACAGAGAGGAAAGGAGAGGGACAGAGAGCTAGAAACATCGATGAGAGAGAAACATCGACCAGCTGCCTCTTGCACACCCCCCACCGGGGATGTGCCCGCAACCAATGTACATGCCCTTGACCGGAATCGAACCCGGGACCCTTCAGTACACAGGCCGACGCTCTATCCACTGAGCCAAACCGGTTTCGGCAAACTCCTATACTTTTGAGGTTAATTTCATATGTTCTCTATTGTTCATCTCCTTAAGAAGAAAAAAAATGGTAATTTGCTGTAACACCTATTTTAAATATAAAGTTCCTCAAATATTAAAGTGAAAAAAATAAAACAAAACAAACAAAAAAATCAGACTGCTTTCTCTTTCAGACCATATGTATTATAAGAGATTTGTGTACTTCTGAAAACTGCAACAAGTTGCTAGTAGATTCCTGAATAATGCTATCAAATTGACAGTTTGTCATTATTGGACATAAGAAGCTTTGGCACTTTATAGTTAGCAGAATACATTTTACTGGCACATTTTCCTTCTTACAAATAGTGGAAAATTATTGTAGTTTTAATTTTCTAAATCAAGAAAGAACAGGAAAATATAACCTCGGGAAGGATTTTATGCATGCAATTAATGGCATTACTCTGCACTCCCCACAAAAAAACAAACAAACACAACACTAATTTTCTTCAAAATTATATTCTGATTTAATGTAAAACTACAGTAAATTACTAAAATTCATGGGAAAGGTCATTTGCTTTACCCTCAACACAGTCAACTGTGAAATAATATTGGTCAGTTGACCAAGAAGAGTTGATGTTTATTAATTATTATCAAGTGATCCCTGTGTCGTGATATTCTCTGACACTTTCCATTGTGTTCATTGAATGTGAGGCTTCCATTACATCTTTTAAAAATCCCATTCACACCTTTTAGATAAGTTCTTTACACTAGAACATTATGTATTATTGTTTTTGACATTTTTACCTGCTCACATTGTGTTCTTGTGGTTTTCTTATTTGTTTTTTGCCACCCAATTCCACTTTTCCTGAGTCAAATCAGCACATGAAACCAGAGGTCCTTTTATATGTTTTTGGAGAGTTTTTTTTTTTTTTTTTCCTTTACCATCACAAAGAGGGTTAGTAGGAGTCAAATCATTGAAGTGATTTACAAATGACAGCATATTGTATTTTTCCCTCTAATTTCTATTATTGGACCAACCAAAAATAAATAGATTCTTGGGACAAATTGGAGTACCTTCTACTATCTTTTTAAGTCTAAAAAGTACAACTCTAAGGACAGGGATCTTTTATAAAGGTCTCATAATTTGCTTAATTAGCCTTTCAGATTAAAATTTCTCTTCTGTCTAGGTTTTGTTTGTTTTCTCTTTTCTCAGGAGAGCATAAATTGTTAGTTGCTTCCCAACCGTGGTCCTTTCTGACTCCCCAGGCAGTTTCTATATTTAATTGTGTGTTTGCCTTGACTGTTCTCTTCTCCCTCCCCACAACCCTCCTTTCACCCCTTTATCAACTCTGCCTCCAAGATTTCCAAACATTTAGTTTCAATCAACAAGGATCTATTGAGACCTTACTGTGTCTACAGCAAAGCATCGCAAGGACTGCCAAGAAGGCATATGACATGAACACAAGGGAACTCACAATTTTAGGGGGAATGACAGACCTTAAAGACAGAGAATAAGTTGATATGAAAAAACAATGTTCCTTCATGCAATGTCCAGATTTCTCTTCTCCTTAAAACATACCCTATTTAGGGACAAGTTTCTCTCATTAACCACTACAAGTCACACCCAGATCAACCCCATTTTGTCTCAACAATAGAAAGAGGTTTTTATTAACATCTGTTGAGAGCCCATAATGTTTCATATCTACACAGAGTCTAGAATCAACACTGATAAAGTCTCTCCCTTCTATGGTTCAGTTAACATTTCCCAAAGCTCCTACATGGGTAGAGGCAGGAGAATCTATCCTTAGAGTTAATGACAAAGAGAGAAAATAAACCTTTGGAGAATAATTTAATTTAATAGCAAAATGTCTGACCAAGTATATAAGATTTTCATTTCCTTCCCTACTCCTGCCCAAAATGACAGACTTGCCCACCCTCCATATTTCAGACAACTGCCCACTTCTAACACTGAAACACAATCAAACCCAAATACATAGGATTCAAATACCCAGGTAGACAATAGCAAAGACAACTGATTTTTTTTTTGTCATTGTTGCACATAGGTGACAACACAGAATTAAAGAGCTATTAGTATGAGTATCTTTGCCCATCATTAATAAGCTTACAATAAACAATAAAAGAATAAGCTTAAGCTAAAACCTTTCAAGGAAGAAAAACAGAAGAAACAGATACACCAGAGCTTGCATGCGATAGACATTAAAATCAGTATCTAATATACCACAGCTCAATCCATTTTGTCTTTAAAACAACCCAATCAGAATGATCTGTGTACCCATTTTACAACAGAGAAAAATAAGAGCAAGAGTGTTGATAGCGGCTGAAAAGAGCATACAGATTCCTGAAACCCCTTCTAGGAAGAATTAAAGTTTCATACATCAAAATAATATTCATTCCCCCATCAAAAGCACTGCAAAGACTCCTGAGGCAACTTTATATAACTGGAAACATTCCTGGGAATACTGCCTGTCTAGAGCATTCTTCCAGAAAGGAAAGGGATCTTCCAAGAATTGCTAATATTTCTAAAGTTAATCATTACTAACAGGCATTCAATTGCTTGCTTTAAATACTTAGAGGATTTAATTGATCCCAATGTCCCACGTCAGTTTCTGAGCACAGGCTCTGAGCCTCTGGGACATGTTGGAAGCTGAGGCTGTGCAGGGCACCAAAGATGGTAACAAGGTAGGATATTAACAAAACCCTCTGGCCTATGAACACTCTAAAATCAAATCTTATTTTACACAAAAGCACCTTTGGGGAAACAAATAGTCTGTGGGCAGCTGTAATGCCTCTAGCATCCATTTATTTGTTTATTTTTCATAAACTGGAGGTGATAGACAACCTCAGTAACTACCTCTCATCTCCAATAAAAGCTTCTGCAGACCAGCTCTATGCAACTGAGTCAGCCTGCATTTTAATGGGAATCTCAAAATCTACCTTTGGCATTTTTCACATTAAAACAAAAGATAACATGCAAATTAATTCCAGTTGCAGTCAATTGGACTAATCTAAACAGAAAAAAAACAGAAAGCAAGAAGTATGCTTATTAGGCCCACAGATAAGAGATTTAAAAAAAAAAGATGGTTAAAATACAATTTTGTCTGATGTTTAACACTCCCATATTTGTGCATCTACAGACATTTCCATTTACCTTAATTATTTCAGGTTATTTCACCTATAATGAAGTGAGTTATTGATTATTAAGACAAGAAATGTTCAACAGGATTATTTAGCAATGTTTCTTTACTAAAACTGAAAATAAAGCACATCATATTTTATTAAGTTTGGTGCTATTTAAAAATTTTAAGTGCTACTGAACCTAAAAAAAAAAAAAAAAACAAAACAGGGCAGTTCGCTTACTAACAAATATATTTTATCCCCCAATTGCAGTTAGTGAAGGCCAGAAAAAAACTGAGGTACACGAATTCTTATATTTAAAATAATATTTGTTAGTCAAACATTTACCCCTGGTGCTTATTTCTAGAAGTTGGGCCCTAATGAACTTAAGTTGTTGTGATTTTAGGGTAAAAAAATTGTATTTTTCAACTAGTCTCAAACTGGAAGACTTAAATAAGTGAAGCTTTTTTTAATTCTTTTTTTTTTTAAATCCCACTATACAAGCCTTGGGAAAGTTTTGGTTATTTTGCTTTTCTTTGTGTTGTACATTTTTACAACACTTTGATATTTGAATTTCACTCTAGCAGAGCTAATATATATCCTATAACTGTGATGTAGAAAGAAAATAAATTCACATATTGAGAAGCAATTAGCTTAAGGTCTAAGCTAAATTTTGGATGACACATCAAATCTTACTTTATGTTTGCTATAGCCCAAATAGACATGGGATTTTTGAAGTAGAATTCTATACCCAGAAGACCACTTTTAAGACTGACCCCCACACTTACAGCTCAATCAAAAATAGATGTTAGGTGCTACTGGAACAATAAAAAATGGGTACACATTTTCCTAGAGGACAAGCAGGTGATGTGTATCAAGCATGTTTAAAATGGTGATCCCGTGAACCCAGAAATTCTGTTTTTAAAAATTCATATTAAAGACATAACAGAGGGATGTGTGCACAGGCTTTTGGTGTGAGGATTGTCGATGCTATGTTATTTCCATTACTGAGAACTTGAAAGCAGTGCAAATGTCCGACAGTAATGACCTAGTTAAATAAATTATAGAGCAGTGTACTTATTCATAGATATAAATTCACTATGTATGTCCAATAATATCATTAAAACTGTTATAAAAAATATATGTAATAGCATAATGAGAAAATCTTCAAAATATAGTAAGGTTTAAAATTATGTTTGAAAAAACTATAATCAGAACAAATTTATATATAAATATATACACTCAAAAAAAAAAAAAACAAGAGGAAAGAGGACAGGAGATTGTGAAAAGGTTTAATAGTGGCTGATGACATTAGAAGTACTTATTAATTTTCTTTGTGTGTGTGCCCTTCTGTAATTTTTAAGTTTTCTGTGATAAACTTACATATATCATGTGTTTAAAAGAAAGCCATTTCTCTCTATTTCAGCAAATCTAGCATCTCCTCCACTCAGGCTCCTGAGCAGCTCTGGGGAAGTTCCTACCTGGCCCTTTGGAACCCTCTGAGCCCTGAATTATGGGGAGAGGGAAGGTATTAACCACTATTAGCTTCCCTCAAAGATGGGCCTATGCCACTGATCCCCAGCTGCCACTACCATCTAAACTTTGTTCCTCAACTTGTAATTTTGCCAATTAAGTTAAATAAACTTCCCACTCAAAAAATGTAATTATCCTTGGTAGGACTAAGGGCATTTCAGTTATTTATATAAAAGCATTTATTTGTTAGTCTTATTTTTTCCTTCCCTTCTAGCATCTAATAAAGTTCACAAGCACATGCCAAAGGGGAAGGGGGGTGGGAATAGTAAAGGCTTTAAGAATGTCATGGTTAAATTATTAAGAAAATTTCTCAAGAAGGGATTTTGTTGATGGGAAAAGGAAGGGCAGTCCGGGAAGGCTTAGGCATGAGCTGCTGGAGATGTGGCTTCGACTGGAGGGAACTGAAACTGACCAGGTAAGGAAAATTCGGTGCAAGTTTCAAGCCAGTGTGACTTGCAAGTGAACTTCTGGAACACAGTCTGTTCCTAAATGTGGAGCAACCTATATACATGCTGCCACCCTGCAGCCCTGTCCTTAGGCAGAAAGGTCACCCTGGGCCCTCCAAATGTCACATGAAAGGTGAACTCCCCTCTCGCCCATGGAAGGCTGACTAGATGCACAGGAAGACAAGCTTTGCTATCAGCCTCTTCGAGTCAGTGTTCACAGTTTCATGGGCCTTCCCTGTAAACCACCTTTCCTTCACTTGGGTTATCATTACTTTGACCATTAAGATTTTTCATGGGAAGAGAGGTAATAAGGTTAGAACTAAGGCCAAGCTCATGAGATTACATAGGATCAAGTTTATCTGATAAGTAGAGTGACTTTGTGAATCTTGGTTTAGCCCAAAATGGAAGGAAAACAATGGTAGAAAGAACATGGGTCCTTATTCAGGTGTGCCACTAGCCCACAAGTCAACTTTAGGCAGTTAACTTAATGATTCTCAGCCTCAGTTTCCTTGTCTGTCCAAGGAAATGGCCAGATTCAATTACATCTAAGATCCCTGTCAACTCTCAAGTGAAATGATGTGTCTGCCTTGACAGAGACAGGCAACTTGGGAAGACCTCTTTGACAAGGGGAATCCAAAGGTTTCATCACACAAAAGGCACTGGAAATCCGGGAGGAGGTATAAGAAAGGTAGCCAGTGCTCAGCGTTGCCAATAGGACATGGCTCCATCAGTTTTCATGAAATATGCATATTTTACTTCCTAACCATTCCAGAAAAGGATCGCAAGAGAACTTATGAAATATAATATATGTTATTTATAATACTTCCAACCATGCATATTGTTATGAGAAGACCAACTTCTACACACCTAGGTTTCTTACAAATCTCAGGTATTTGCCCCAGAGAAACAGCAAGCTATCCGCTTGTCTATCATTCATTTTATTAAGTGGCGCAAATCATGAGTAAAACCAATCCCTACTTGCACCATAAGGGTGAAAAGCACACACTGATGTGAAAGAGACTTTTTACTTATGTGTGCATGTGGGTGCCATTTAACACACTTACATGTGACTTGGTTTTACAACAGGTAAGGAGCATATCCACAGAGAGAAGATTTAGAAAAGAGGATGGATCCTAAATTCAGGATTCTGTAAATAGGAATAAGGTCTATAGCACCTACGGAAATAAGAGCTTAAAGTAATCCTTTTGCCTCCTACCACCACAACACCTACCCCCTTAAATAAAAAGCTCATTATATTTGGTAAATGGAGACATCACCTCTTCCTCTTTTTTAATTTGAGGGGAATCATCTGAGTTATTACTGTAGGGTGTGGAGGGAGGAGAGAAGGACACATGCCTAAAATATGTTACCATAGAATTATCAGCAGCTGTATTAAGCCAAGGCCATTTCACAGGATAGACAGTTGATGCATCAGTGGGAGTTACAGAGTTTTCCTATTCAGCTGTTTTCTTTGTACATACATCCCTATTGAGCAGGAGGCAGGTCCGTGCCTCAGAGCAATCTAATACACACAGCTTGGAGACTTTCCTTTAGGGCTGAATGAAGAGCCACAAGCAGCTACATTTCTTTAACAAACAATTTGGAGAGGGAGTACAGGTGTAAGCAAAGTAAGACCAGGTATATGATAAACCTCCATAAGGACAAAGCCTTGATAAACCACCAGTGACCCTCCTCCAATGCTGGCTGGTCAAGCAGTAGTCACTAGCATGACATAGTTAGCTTTACTTTTTCCTGCAACCAGGGATAAAGGCAACAGTAAAACTAACACAATAAAACTTCATTTCTGTGCCTATGAAACAACCTCCAAAAGGCAGTTGGTAAGAGTTTCCCTTTTAAACAGGCCCCAAGTTCTATTATTCTTTGAAGATCCCAGGTTTTTCATTGGCCCAAGGAGATGATCCAGAAAGGATTCTTTTGCTACCTCTTTTAAAAACAAAAATCTCTATCAGCTCCTGAGGTGTAACTTTCTGCCATCTATCTTAGATCCATTTCCACGTAGTGCACCTAAAAATAAGCCACACCTAACCTTTTGCACAGCCATACAATGCTCCTAAGTGTGAATCCAACTCAGCACTCTCTTGTGGGTATTCTCAGACGGTGCCCTCTTTGTCTTCTCTGTCACATTATCCTACGTTGAATATTGAAAAAAACACAGGCCAAGAGTGGTTTCCTAGGATGTATCTTGCACTGCAACCACTAGGATAGCATATTTGAGATTTGTTATTTTGATTTAGACTGAATCAAATGAAACTAGGGCTAATAATGTCCTCAGGGGAGGAAGTCTTTTAAATAATAATTAATGTTCAATAAACCCATTAATTACAATTCCAATATTATGGTTGTGGAGGCTTTATACTTTAAAAGTATAGTCAAATCAATGAAAATGAATGGACCTCTATTGTACATCAACATGTGGATAAATTCCACCAATAATGTGAAGTGAAAGAAGGCAGACACACCAACAGAAGTCCACACCTTATTATTCTATTCTTTATATAAATAAGTACAGAAAGATATATTCCTAATTTATGCACTTGGAAGTCAGGATTGAGGTTGGCTTTGGTGGTGGCTGAGAGCTGGGGGCATGGTCTGGGAAAGGGTTCCAGAAATTTAGTTACTGCTGTCAGTGCTTTTTACAAGGGTATGTTCAGTTAGTGAAAATTCATAGAGCTACCCCGATAATATATGTACTTTTAAGTATTCATATACTATAATCAAAAGTCTAAAATGCATAGAGAAGAGAAAGGAGACTTCCTTACATTCTAAAACTTTAAAGTTTGCTATCTTTCTGTTAAAAAAATTCTTAATGTTCACCTTATCTTCTTAAAGAAGCCATTAAACCACATGGACAAACAGGAGTGGAGCAGGAATCAAAGGACCCGTGGTCCAGGTTTGTTTGTTTGACCTCGGACAAAGCCACTTCCCCTTTCTAGATCTATTTTCTCTTCTATCAAAGATGGGATAGGATTGGGTGTTTTCTGAATGTATTTTTTAAATGAAGGAAATGAAGGAAACTGCAAATTCTAAAACTGTAGTATTTTGCCCTTTGTTGAAAATACATTATTAAAGGGTATTATTGAGTTGGTTTGAAAACGTGACCCCCTTCTCAGAGACACAGCCTTTGGGGTCAAGTCCATGCACATCTGACACTTAGGTCCATCTGTGTGATCCAAAGACAGTTACCTAAACTATCTGGACCTCAGATTCTTCATCTGTGAAAATAGCACTATAAATATCTATTTTACATGATTGGAATTAGGGTTAAGTGAAATATATCTGAGCCCAGTGTTGGCATGTATTAAGTACTCAAGAATGATACCTGCTATTCACATACAAATACTTATAACTCAATTTAACATCAAGCAATGTTAATTGCATAAGAGTAATTGCATAAGTTTGCTCTTTGCCTGGCTTCCTCACTTAAAAAAAATAAAAAGATCTAGACACAATGCATAGCAGACTTTCCTTTGAAGTCTTACATTAAGCTGACTATGAGTACACACAGAATCACCTAAGCTGTGCCCTGATACCAAGTGTCTATTGGTTTCTCATATATCCTGAAGAAAAGTAAATCCAGCCATGTACTGGTCTTGACCTGGCCCTCTCCAAAGGAACCAGAATCAGCAAGTGCAGAAAACAGTTCTTGGTCCCATTATGCTGGCCACAGAAGCTATTTGAGCCAAAGGTCAAGAGTTTCTCTGTTAAGAAACAGGACATCTATATGGTGCATGAAAACTGACAAGATACCGTGAGTTTGCAAATGAGAGGAGAACCTCAAAGTGTCAAATCATGTTTTAAAATTATGATATCTATGGGAGAAGAATGTAAAACAAAGCCACAGGAGCAAAACAGTTCAATATAAAGTCCATTTGGCCACCAGTGGCCTATTAACTGAATTGCCTTAGTAGTCACATTCCTCTTGAAAATTTGTGATTAATCGTGCCATCCCTTTTTAAACTGACAAAATGACATAAATGATATGTTATATTTTCTCTTAGATATTTAAAAAAATTTTAGCAAGTAATTTTTCTGTGCAATGACATGCTGACAAGTTGGCATCCAACTTGAAAACTGTGCTGTCCAACAGGGCAGTCCCTAACCACGTGTGACTACCAAGCACTTGAAATGTGTCTAGTCAAAATTGAGAAGCACCATAAATGTGAAATATACATAGGACTTCAGAGCTTTAGCATGAAAAATCAAATTAAAATATCACATTAATAACTTATACTAATTACATGATAGAATGTATTGGATACATTGGGGAAAATAAATATATTGTTAAAATTAAATATACCTTTTCTAAATGTGGCTACCAGAAAATTTAAATTATGTGGATGATATGCATAATCATCTAATTTGACAATGCTGGTTTAAAGTTTTACACTTACCCTCAAATGAGTGATATCATACATGCAAATAAAAAAATAAATTGTAAAATCAGGGAATTTCAGAATTTAAAAAAGGGCATCAGTGCAGGGCCTGAGCAACGCACAACTCTAGGGGGCACCCCTTTCATCCCAGTCCGTGAAAAGTGATTGGTGGAAGCTCTACTATATTCAGCTTGTGCAGCCCTGTATTAAAAGCTGTCTAATCCATCCTCCCTACATAATCAGGAATCCCTCCTAGAACATCCCCGAGGCAACCCCATACATCTTTTCAACACCTTCCACACTTTCCCAAACATATCCATAGTAATGAGATGCAAATTTATAAAGGAAGGTCTACCCAGTACTCCAGATTAAGAGGGTAGAAAATAGAGCTGATCCCATTATAAAACCCTAATGGAATGCAGAAGGCCAGAGCAACACCGAGTATGTGAAGTCTGAGATATATACGGGGATGCAATGTTCTCAGGAAGGCTGTTTTCTTCCGGGAGACCAGAGGCATTTTTCAGAGGGTAACATTCACTTTAATTACAAAATGCACCCGCACCCGCCTCTCTCTTCCAAGGGAGAAAGGCCTGTTGTTGCATCTATAATGTAGCTTTAGTTTTTGATGCCAAAAATGATTCAGTAAACACAGTTATGTTATGGTATACTATTTCTTGTTCAGCGCTCAAATTAATCTCACGGCGGTGCTGGCATTAATTCAACTTGATGCCTGTACTTAGGATTTCACATAGGTGCCTTCATCCAATTCTTTTTTGCAACTAATAAAATCTTAATTCATGGTAATATATTTATTTCTAGTTCAGTTCATGTTAAGGAGTGCAGTACTTTGCAGAAAACTAATTAATATCAATCATATATTCTAACACTTTTAATGGTTCAGAGGAAAATCCTGGGGGAAAGATTAGATGAACCAAGGGGTCTTAGCCCATGCTATTTACTCTACTTTCAGGATTTGAGAAAAAGATTCCAAACACCACTACAAATACTAATTTAATTGCAGGTGTGCAATTCTCTGGGATGGCTGGGAATTACAAGCCCTGGTTCTGATCCCTAATAGGACATTGATTTGATGTGGCCCAAGAATGTAATTTACCTGCTCAGAGGCTCTGTTTTCCACCTATTTTTTCTAACAACCATATAATTTGCAAGTTGGTAAAGAAATTCAAATCCAGATGCACAGCACTATTAAAACAATGAACAACTCCACTACAAGCTTCCTGCAATTGTTAGTAACAATTCTATTATTTGTTTCATCTTGGGTTTTAGTGTTTTTTTCAAATTATTCTTAAATCATAGTTGTCATACAATATGATATTATTTCAGGCGCACAGATTAGACATTTATATACCTTCCTAAGTGATCACCACAGTAATGCCTAGCACCCATCTGTCACCATGCATAGTTATTATGATATCGACTCTATCTCCTATGCTGTGCATTACATCCCTGTGACTTATTTTATCCCTAGCAGTTTGTACTTCGTAATCCCCTTCACCTTTTTCATCCATCTATTTTCTTAAATGTTTGCATAACGCTGAGAGCATCATATTTCCTGGGATTGAACATATAGTCAACGGGATAGTTCAAGCAGGAGTCGCTTGACTATGACATAAGCAGTGCCCCCTGGAGTTGGGTGATGCAGTGGCCCTCACATTTCCTTAAAGAGCAGTGGCCCTCACATTTCCTCACGTTTCAAAGACCTCATTGTCCACTGGGCTCAAAGAACAGGAGCAGTGGGTTATACAACTTGAAAATCTTAAAGCAATAATAATAATAATAATAATAATAATAATAATAATGCTAGGTCCCTTGAAATGCATGGTCATAATATCCAGTTTTTTCAAAGTAGGCATTTCATCATTTCATTCCCTCTATAACAATTTCTCCACACTGACATGCCACTAGAAAAAAAAAAGACAGGCACATACTCTTTTTTATAACACTTTCAAATCTGACACATTTTTTTTTTTAAATCCTGATCATGAGAAATCAAACAAAATCCAGAACACCAGCAGCACAGTGGCTTGTAGGTGCAGAGAGCATGCCTCTTAATACTCACTTTCAAAACCGGATCCATGGATGAGAACCCCCAAGACGCGGGTCATTCATTTTAATGCAGGGCAAGTACATGTATGCAAGTTGAAGGACTACTCACGCTGGGGGCTTACACACGCTACTTTTTAATTCACAAGGGCAGGGTGACGTGGGAGGGCACTTGGAAGTCACCGCTCAATGAACGGCACAATAGGACTTAAATCTGAAACCCAATCTCAGCCAGATATGGACGTAAGAGCAAATACATACAGTATCATGTGCTCTCCAACAGCCCTGGGTCTCGAGGGAGCTCTCTGACATCAGCAGTTCAGACAGGTGGTTCCCTTTCCAAGTGTGGAAAATAAAACCCTATTGCAGAGGCAGTAAGTAAATATAGCTGTACTGTAATTTTTCCTTGCTGCACTCTCCCTGTGATTGCGGTCCTGTGATGACACTTTCTCCAACGCACCCTTTCAGGGCATGCTTCCAGGCTAATCACTAAACATTTGCAAACTGGCTAGAACCGCATTGAAGACACAGGTAGAGCACTCTGTTAGCTGCCCCAGTTGGGAGAGCTGGGGTTTCTCCCGTTGATTCAGAACAGGTCGTCAAGTGGCTGCTGAAACCTCTGCTGGAATATGTCACCCTCTGTCCCGTGTTCCTAATACAACCCAACAAAATGACAGGCGGGAGTCAGACCATCTTAAAATCACATGCACAGAGCAGGTCAATACCAATCTGATCCAGTTTGAGTCTGAGAACTGAAATCAGCTGAGAAGTACTAAGCCCTTTGTGGCCACAACTGTTTGCTTTTGCATTTAAGAATTACTCGCAGAAGGGCGCCCTGTAACGTGTGTATAAAATTACTTAAATCGACTTCCATTTCCCTCTCGGAACATAGATACTTTTACACTCTGGCAGCCGCTGGCTCTTAAAGCATTCTCCTTTTTGTTGTATCTCCTTAGAAACACAAATCTTGTTCCCTGGCAGCGGCGGCTCTCAGTGCTGTACCACATGCCCAAACTAGTCCTCCCTCGCAGCTTTAATTCACAGTAAGTGGCATGAAAGGAGGTCAACCCTTCTCAAAAAACACTCCGAGTTCTTTTTGACTTCAGAATCTATTTTGGAAAGACACACTCCCTGCTACATACAGAGCGGCTTCCCATTTTGAAATTCTGGCTGTAACTGCTGACAACTTTGTGGAATGGTCTGCGAAGGGCAAACGCGGGGTGATGAGCACAGTGTCAGCTCTTGATCATAATTCGCTCAGAGAATTCGGGAAACTCCGTGAGACAAGGAAGTTAGCAAACGCCATTCCCTGTTCACCCTCCCCCACCCCCGAATAACTCCTTCACTCGAAAGCCACATATGGCATCCATACATGTTAGAGCTTTTCTTTCCCGAGATGTTCATTGAATGCTTAACTCAATAATGCCATCTTAATCCTGAAAGTTTCCATGGTAACCTACCACTATAATAAACAAGTCCGAAGAATGGGAAATGAAACAGGGTATTCCCCCTGTGCTCCTTCAACTTTCAAAGAACAGTGTTTTCTCTACATCTTTCAAGTTCACAGTCCACAGCTCTTTGAACTCAAATAAAAATAATAGCCACAAAGAAAAGATAGCCAACATTTGGTGGATATGTGCTGTGAGACAAGCACTGTACTGAGTAGTGATGTGGATTATCTCACTTAATTCTTACACTGACAGTAAGAACAGGCACTATTATTATGTCAATTCTGGGGATAAGCTTGCTGAAGCTTAGACACGTTAAGTAACTTTTCTAGAGACAAAACTCTGGTATAGGGGAGACCCGAAACTTGAAGTCAGTGTTGTCTGACTCCAGACAGTTTTCTCTTAATGAGCAAGACTGTGCAGAGAAAAAAATACATTTTTGTTTGTTTCCAACAGTCACCTAAGTTAGACATTTAGGAGTTTCTCCACAAATCAGAAGGGAACCACAGCTTCACATTCGGAAGGAAAGTAGAACACCAGGCACATCCAGCTACAACCACCAGGGAAGTTAAGAAAAGTCAGGACCCACCAGGAACCCAGCCAGCACGTGGCACCCTGCTCAGGTCCAAGGAAGCCATACACGTGCCTATAAATGTGATCTGGCATCTCATTAGAAGGAATGCATCTTTCTTTGTGGATCAACCTCTAAAGTTAATATGGGGTATCTGATTCAGATCACTGAGAGCACCCCCAAAGGAGAAGGAGCCCTTATTATATTGTCACCCTTCTCCCTAAGTGAAATTAGAACTCCTTTGAAGATGGCAATTGCAAATAAAGGCCATATTAGAACACATCTCAAGACCACATGGCAAACCATACTACAAGAATGTTTCCATGCCACCTATGTGTTTCCATGCAAATCTATACCATAAAGTCCATTCAATGTGTTTATCTTACTCTAAAATAAAACTCAGCAAATAGATTTTTAACCTTGACTGTTAACACCAATCATTGAATCAACTTCCTATAAATATGATAGCCTTTGCTTGGAAGTGTGGTCAAATAAGAAATGGTCACATGAGTTAGAGCCATTCAAAATTCATTGTAGTACCAGTCTTCAGAAAGGGGGGGCTAAATTATATGGTTTTCTAATCTCCTCTGATTTAGGAAATATAAATAAAACAAATTCCATTGAACATATTTTTTTTTAATGTAGGATTGGAGAACACTATGGCTCTTATTTTGAAACAGTTATAACTAAGACCCCAAATACCTGGGTGGCCTGGCAAACTGGAGGGCCGCCATTCAGAGGAACAGATTCCAACATAAATGGCCCAGAATACAAAGCCAGAATAGGCTGCCTCCTCTGATATCCTCATACCTTCGGGAGCCTAGCAGAACAAAGAGGAACCGGGATGGTCTATGGCTATTAGGGGAAGTCAGCATTGTTAATTCTGATATTCCCATGGCCACCATCACCAACCACACCTCAATAAAATCAACACCACACTCATTATAATGGTAGGAATGAAAGTAGCATGCTTTTTATTATGTACTATTTTGAGGTCTTATTTGAAGGTGGTGATTTAAAAAAAAAAAAAAAAAACACTTTTTCAAAGAGCATTAAGCCAAGCCCATGTTTATGATCCCTTTCTATGTATTCAAATTATGCTGCAGGAACAAACACTTCACAGAAGAATCAGAACTCAGATGAATGCAGGATAGGTTGGTTGTGAAGGCCGAGCACCCAGCAGAGTGTACTAGGGATGTGAACATGAACTTGAAGCCCGTTCAGCGCATTCCCCCTCAATACTACAAATCTCAATGCCACCACTTAAGTTCTCTGAGTCTTCATTTTAACATCTAGAAAACAGGGATAATACCTACCCCACAGGCTTATCATAGGGATTTAACAGGATACACTGCAGGGACATAGGGAAGGAGCCTGCAGAGTGCCTGGTATATAGTGGATGCTATACCAATGTCCAGTTCCTTCATTGGTCAAGTTTCTCAGCTCTATTTCTCTGCCCTCTCAACATTTCCTTTCCTTCTTTTCCTAGATATTTTAAGATAAAATACATGCTATCAGATTTCTGTGCTTCTTATCCCTTGGAGTGAACACTGAGGTTGATGAACACACAAACAGGTATGGGAATCAGGGATCGTGTGTCCCTCTCTGAGGGTGTTTTGCCCATATATAGAGTACAAAGAATAGCCTCTCTGCTTGGAGAGTAACATGAGCTTCAATGGGATGTGTAAGAGAGGCATTTTTATTTATTATATTTATTTATTTTTATTGACTTATCTATAATAATAAAAGCATAATATGTTAATTAGACCAGACATCCTTCTGGACAACCTTCCAGATGAAGCCCAGGTCCCAGGTGCCTGCCAGCAGCTGGAGGAAAACCCGTGCTGGCAGCCAGGGGAAGGAAGGCCTACTCTTGCATGAACTTCGTGCATTGTGCCTCTAGTTGGTTAATAAAATTATATAGATTTCAAGTGTGAAATTGTATATTATATCATCTGTATATTGTATTGTGAGTTCACCACAAAAAGTCAAGTTCTCCTTCCATCACTATTTATTCCCCCTTTATCGTCTTCTACCTCTACTCATTTCCCTCTGATAATCATTTTACTGTTGTCTTGCATCTACAAAGTTTTGTGTGTGTGAGTGTTTTGGGGGATTTTTGTTTAATCCCTTCATCTCTTTCATCTAGCTCCCCAATGCCCCTCCCCTCTGACAGCTGTCATTCTGTTTTCTGTATGAGTCTGTTTCTATATTGTTTGTTTATTTTGTTCATTAGAATCCACATAAAAGTGAAATAATATTAAAGATCAAATATTTGTGTAGGGGAAAAAATCTTGAAAACTTTAAAATGAAAAAAAAGACATTTGGATTTACTGCCAATGCTTAGTCATTGCAGGTTTGGGCAAATGTCTGAGGAAAGATACAGTACAAATTGCCGCCAAACATCACTTTCTTTAAAAGAACTAGTGACACACAATGTCTACATATTCAAACTTTAATTATCTCTTCAGGTTTTTAAAGGTAATATCATCAAGGACTAAATATATATATTTTTTAAAATCAAAACTTTGGAAACTCAAAACCAGTGAAGTGCACCAATTTCCAGCTCAGAAAAAAAAAAAAAAATGGAAAACCTGTAAGTTAGATTACTTTTATGCACCAAAGCTTTCTTTCAATAGAAGAATAAAACTACTCTAGAAATGCTCAAAGTTTAAAATATGTAAAACACAAATGGGGTTGGAAAAATTGGACAAATACGTAAAAACAAAAAGAGAGACTAAACCACCTTCTTACGTCATATATAAGAATAAACTCAAAATGGATTAAAGACTTAAATGTTAGACTCAAAACCATAAAAATCCTTGAAGAAAATGCAATATTTCACATAGCAATATTTTCTTCTGATATATCTCCTCAGGCAAGGGAAATAAAAGAAAAAATAAACAAGTGGGACTACATCAAACTAATAAGTTCTTGCTTGGCAAAGAAAACCATCAATAAAATGAAAAGACAACCCACTAAATAGAACATATTCACAGATACATCTGATAAGGGCAAAATATCCCAATTTATAAAGAACTTATAAAACTCAACACAAAAAGAAAACAAAAAACAAGCAATCCAAATTTTTAAAAAATGGGCAAAGGACCTGAATAGACACTTATCCAAAGATGACTTAGAGATGGCCAATAGACATATGAAAAGATGCTCAACATCACTAACCATCATAGAAATGAAAATTAAAACCGCAATGATATAAGACCGCATACCTGTCAGAATGGCAATCTATATATATAAAAGGCTAATATGCAAAGTGTCCCCTCGGGAGTTCAACCAGAGACCGGGAGTTCGATCGCTCACCATGACGTGCGCTGACCACCAGGGGGTGGTGTGGAACTAAGGAAGGCCCCGGCCAGCAACTGGCAGCCAGAAGGAAGGCCCTGGCCTGCAGCCAGAAGGCCCCGATCGGCCCTGATCACCAGCCAGGCTTAGGGACCCTACCTGTGCACAAATTTTGTGCACCAGGCCTCTAATCATTAATAAATGTGGAGAAAAGGGAACCCTTGTGCACTGTTGTTGGGAATGCAGATTAGTGCAGCCACTGTGGAAAGCAGTATGGAGTTACCTCAAAAATTTAAAAATGGAACTTCCAGCAATTACACTTCTGGGAATTTATCTGAAGAAACTCAAAGCACTAATTTAAAAGAATATATGCACCCTTGTGTTCATTGCAGCATTATTTACAATAGCCAAGATTTGGAAGCAACCCAAGTGTCCATCAGTAGATGAGTAGATAAAATACCATTGTACATTTACAAAATGGAATACCAGTTGGCCATAAAAAAGAAAATGTTACCCTTCGCGACAACATGAATGGACCTAGACAACATAATGCTAAGTGAAATAAGCCAGCCAGAGAAAGACAAGTACCATATGACTCCACTCATATGTGGAATATAATGAACAAAATAAACTAACAAGCAAAATAGAGACAGACTCACAGATAAAGAACAGACTGACACCTGTCTGGGAGGAGAGTGAAACTGCGAGAGGTGGAGGGATTGAGCAAAAAAGGAGAAAAAAAGAGAGAAAGAACTTATGGACATGGACAACAGTGTGGTGATTGCTAGGGGGGAGGGGGAGGTGGGGAAGGATGGAGGAGGGTATAAGTGGGATAAAAAAATATAAATAAATAAATAATTAAATAAAACCACTGAACCAACTGGTCACATTAGGAATATAAAATGTATTCTCAGAATCCATACATTGTGTGTGTTTTTAATATGATCAGTCCTACCACCATTTGAAGGGTAACAGGGAACAGCAAAGAAAACAGCATACCACTTGGAAAATTATCCACAAAGAATCCACCTCTTAATTCACAGCTCCAGTCGTTATTTATAGTGTCAGACAGTAACTTTAGACTTGTCAAAGGGTTTGGAATGGACTTCCTTCCCTACATGAGCTCTCTGTGAATAATTACCATTCACAGTCTTCCTACCTTGGGAAGGTAGATAAAGTCTATTCTAAAAATTAAAATGAAAACTAAAAACCCTTTCTAAAAGATTCTACCAGGATCAGAGAATAACTTTAGCTCCAGGATGCCAGAGCTGAGAAAAAGATACAAATCTCACTATACCTCACCATAAGTGTGGGAATACGTGTACCTCCCCACAAATATGTAGATCATAAAAGGGGAAACAGCTGTTATAAGTCAGTAAATTATTAGGAATCTACTACCCTCCAAATGATGGCCCAGCAATGTGCCAGGTGCTTACCTTGTGTAAGAGTTTATACCTTCCTGCCCTGAATGTGCTCACGGTCTAACAGTGAGTGGAAGGCCGCCCTCACAATCAATCTACATACCCACATGTGAACAATAGCAAGTGCTCAGGGAGAAGAAGCGGGGATCAGTTAGGGGCTTGAAAATAGATCTAATTAACTTTATAAAGCCTGGACTGAGGATGACAGCCAGGCCCTGTATAGATGTTTAGAGGCCTGTGTACCATATGTAATTCAATGCATATATGCATAACCCCTGGACACAGACAATAGGGTGGTGAAGGCCTGGGGCAAGGGGCAAGGGGCAAGGGTGGGCTAGAAGAGGTCAGTGAGGGAGGGGGAGAAAGGGGACATAAGTAATACTTTCAGCAAAAAGATTTTTTAGAAAACAAAACAATAAAAACCAGACTTACGACTAAATTATGTATGTGTAGAGAAGCCCAATAAAGTTTTAATCATTGTCATCATAGAGCTAAAATGATTATATTAAAGGATCAAATATAATAGTGTTTCAAAGGAAAAATGTTGGTGCCCCTGCTTGAGTGTCTTGCTTTGCTGGGCACCCTACTCACCAGTTTAGTGTAGAACTGGGTAATCCTGCCAACATACAAATCAAGGAAAACAGAGATGTGTTCTGCCAGGACCTTCCCATTCATTCATAGGTCCTTCAATAAAAGTTCTGGAGTCCAGAATAAAGGCCTGTAAGAGGCATACTTGGCTGGGAAAAAGCATGTGGATTTCTCTAGTTTATGGGGTGCCTGCTGGCATCCAAGAAAGACAAGAAAGGAAGAAGGAAAGAAGGAAAATTAGGGGAGACAGCCTCCCCTTCGAAATAAGACAGAAGTGCAGGCAGAGCCAGGCTCTAACACTGCCTACGCTTTGAAATGGGTGAAGATACTTCATCTCCTTGGGCCCCTATAAAATAGAGATGACACCACTGTCCTCACGGAGAAAGTAAGGATCCGATACCTAGCTTGGCACCTGGTAGGTATTTGCTAAATGCTAGTTCTCCTCAATACTAAGGGCACTAGGAAATAAAAAGTCCTGGTGACAAGTGATGAATCATACAAGGTCCAGTGTTAGCTGCTCAGGGAAATACAAAGAAATATAAAAGGTAGTGAGAAGCAAGGCTTGGCTCTCAGCCAGGCAGTGGAATGCGGCTGCTCATGTGATCTTATTGAAAACCTGTCTTTAACCCACAACATTCCAGTAAGTCACTGTAAGCCAAGAGATACAAAATCAAGAGCAGTTAAAAATGGATAAGATCTGTTTTTGTTCATCAGTTTGTGTTGTTCATTATATTCCATAAATGAGTGAGATCATGTGATATTTATCTTTCTCTGACTGGCTTATTTCGCTTAGCATAATGTTCTCCAGTTCCATCCATGCTGTTGCAAATGGTAAGAATTCCTTCTTTTTTTTTTTTTTTTTTAACATAAACTGATGAACAAAAACAGATCCAGAAACAGAGAAGCATTGATCAGACCGTCAAACCTCAGAGGGAAGGTAGGGAAGGGTGCGGGTAAGAGGGAGAGATCAACCAAAGGACTTGTATACCTGCATATAAGCCTAACCAATGGACACAGACAATAGAGGGGTGAGGGCATGAGTGGGGGGGTGGGAGGCAATGGGGCAATAAAGACACATATGTAATACCTTAATCAATAAAGAAAAAAATGAAAAAATGGCTAAGAGGCTTTTTAAATATAAAATTCAAATGTATAATGTCTGCCATGTACCTACTACTATTCTAAGTGCTTCATATGTATTACCTTGATAATATGGGAACTGTGGGTATCCCCACCCACTCTTTTATTCCAGAGGGAGAAACAGACACAGAGGGTTACTTAACCAAAGCTACCCATTTAATAGCTGGTAATGTTGAGACTTAAACCTGGGCAGCCTGGTGCTAGAGCGCATGCCTTCACTCTTCCACTAAACTACCACCCTCTACTACCTGCCATCGTTCTATGTCTTCACGTATTAAAATTGTGTGAGGCACTAAAGCTACACAGTTGAATAAGACCTGGCTCCTGGTCTCAGAGGATCCACAGGCTAATGGGGAGAGAGGGATAGATGAGTCTGGAGCCATAGAGGGATCAGCAGGACACATGAGTGAAGCACAGAGAACAGAGAAACCCAGGCTGCCCAGAAGAGAGTGGGGAAGACACAACAGGACCTTTCTATCTCCCCCACTTTGAAACCATTACTATCATTACTATCTCCCCCACTTTGAAACCATTCTGTGTGTGCCAAGCTTAGCATGGGGCACACTTGGTAAAAATAACTGCCTTTTTCATCTTTGGATTAATAACATAATGACATTTCCCACTGATCTTAGTCACGAATATGAATGAAATACAATCCATCTTCTCAAGGCATTTTCAATCTTGCGGGGACAGAGACAGGGACTCCATTCCAACATGAGATCACGTGATGTGTGGAGATGATCTGAAGTCTTGAGATGACAGACACCATATACAGTGAGAGTCCTGATATAACCACACAGCGGGTTCTGAGAGTTACCTGATGATCTTCCTAATGGGCCACCAGTCTGAGAGCATCTGCTATTGACTGTTTTTTGTTTGTTTGTTTGTTTGTTTGTTTTGTTTTTCTAAAATATATTTTATTGAATTTTTACAGAGAGGAAGGGAGAGGGATAGAGAGTTAGAAACATTGATGAGAGAGGAACATCGATCAGCTGCCTCCTGCACACCCCCTACTGGGGATGTGCCCGAAACCAAGGTACATGCCCTTGATGGAAATCGAACCTGGGACCCTTGAGTCTGCAGGCTGACGCTCTATCCACTGAGCCAAACCGGTTAGGGCTGACTATTGATAAACTGAGATAAGTGACCATGCATTTAACCAAGAAACACATGCTAAACTGTAATTCATTCATAACTTTCCAAGTGGACAAAAAACTGACAGTGTCCAGCATGGACTAGAGAAATGATGATTTGTGACTATGAATTTCAGCAAGAAATACATACTAAAATGTATACTGGTGGCTTTTAAAGTCAGTTCAGGAACTGTGTGTGTCCCCAAATGTAACTGATTACAAACTGAATTATCACAAAATGGAAAGGAACTACAATGAAGTCATTCCTATTAGTTTGAAAAGATACCCAGTATGAGAAACTACTCGTATTTTAAGTAGGAAAATGTCTCAGAAAATATTTTAAGGCAGGAACTGGGGTGGATGGAAGAGAAAGAATAACAGAGGAAGATATGGCATTTTCTTTCTTTTTTTAAAATTCTTACCTGAGGACATGCTTCTACATATTTTCAGAGAGAGAGAGAGAGAGAGAGAGAGAGAGAGAGAGAGAGAGAGAGAGAGAGAGAGAGAGAGAGAGAGGCATAGATGTGAGAGAGAAACATCAATTGGTTGCCTCCCGTATTCTCTCTCACCCCACCCCCATGTAAAGAATAAACGTACAGAATGTAGGCACTTCTTCAGCAGTAAATCAACTGGTGAAATGTCTAAAAGCTCAGAAATATCATTCTTAATGTGATTTTAAAAGCAAATTTAGGATTCTTAGAAGAGAGGAAATGAAAATAAAATAAGAACATAATTTAAATGGTGACTGAACAACTTAATACATTAAATGCTTTGAAAACAAATGAATGCTAGAATCCCATAGCTATGTAAAGGAAGTAGAAAAAATTTTTTTCTATTACTTTGTATCAAGCCAAATTATTTTATTTCTGAGCTAACAGAGCATCATTCATCCATCTCTACACCCACCCGTTCACAAATAGTCATTGAGTGCCGCTACGTGCCACAAGCTGTGCTAGCCCTAGGACTGTGAGGATAAAGACAAAAGTCTTCCCTTTGGAGCACCGTAGGCTAGTAAGTGAGCAGAGGATTAAACAAGTATGATTATATTAGTAGAATAGACTGGAGTAAAGCAACACAGGAAGTGCTAGGAAGCTCAGAGAATGGTTAACTAACCTGATCAGTAAAGGATTCATTCATTCATGTATCAATTTCTTAAATGAATCTTTATTGAGGTGAACTCTGTGCCAAGCACTATGCTATATCCTGAGAACACCCAGTATAATAAACAATATTAATGATGGCTAAATTTTATTGACTGCTTGCTGTTTCAGGCATCATTCTAAACCCTTTACATTTTTTTACTGATTCTCTTCAAGCCACAGGGAATCTGGTATGTATTTCCATACCCTTTTCTATAACAATCATAAAGGCATACATTCACATACTCCTCAAAGAGTCATTGATCACCTACTATCTGAAAGGCACACTACACTGTTAGGCACCAACTTGATGAACACAATCTCTGTCCTTAAATCTAGTGGTAGAGACAGACATACCTACAAATAACTACAATTTCAGGCTCTATGACTCCTATGGTCTTGCAAAGCCTTTGTCATAAGCATAAGTAAGACATCTCCAAAGCTTCCTGAAAACATGAGAATCTGATTTTGAATACAAACAACAGAAATATGTTGAGAGTGAAAATAACCAAAGAGAAATATTGTTAACATGCATAAGAGATAGATTTTCAAAATTACATTTAAAAAACAAAACTTGCCCTATCTAGTTTGGCTCAATGGATAGAGTGTCGGCATGCAGACTGAAGGGTCCCGGGTTCGATTCCAGTCAAGAGGACATGCCCAGGTTGCGGGCTGGACCCCCAGTAGGGGGCATGTAGGAGGCAGCCAATCAATGATTCTCTCTCATCATTAATGTTTCAATCTCTCTCTCTCTCTCACGCTTCCTCTCTCTGAAATCAATAAAAATATATATTTAAAAAAAACTCTCTTTTTGTGTGACTAAGGGCTATAAACCATGTTAACAGCAGGTCAATACCTGATGTGTCAGTCAACACCAGTGTTTTCAAGCCACTAATGCTGGCATAAAGCATGGTTTCTCAAGATCTCATGGCTGGAAGTATGAGCCCAGCCTCAGAAGATGCTCATATAAATATCTTGAGTTATTGATGAACAGCATGACTTTGTCATCCATTAACAGCAACTATATATTGCAACACTTTCTAAATGAAGGCTTATAAATAACCGTAGTTTTAATTACTCAGGAGAACTACAACATCCATCAACACTCACAAGTCCTATGAGGCATCACCGTGGTCCTAAGAAGTCACAGTCACTCAAAAAGGTTATAGCCACAAAAGAGTAAAGATTTTGTATCTTAAAGGAAAAGGACTACTTCTATCAAGAAAACACAAATCTAGACCTTCTTGGAAGTGAAAATCAGGAGAGGGAGTGGGGAATCATGTGCACTGTGGAGAAAGCAATAGGAAAAGAAAGAGTCCCAATCAAATCAGAGATGAGATTACTCAACTGTCAGTATGGGTAAAAGAAGGACAGAGTCCTTTGAGCTAAAGATAAATGGTTTGGTTGGTTTATTTCATACTTTTCATTAACTCCATTCTTTTTTTTTTTTTAATGTATAAAATGTGTATCTTATCCATTTCCAAAAATGGGATTCTGGATTACGTACCAAGTTAGACACATGAAACAAGACAATAAAAATAAAAACAAGATCAAATCCAGTTCAAAGAAGCAAGGAAATAAATGCTAGCATATACTTGGAATGCACTACTTTTTTTGCAACTGAGTTCTGAATTTAGTTCTGTGTTTCCTAGCTAAGATTTTTGCTTGGACAAAAATCAAAATGTGTGGAGTTAAATAAATATTCATTATCCAACACAAGGAAATGGGACTTCCCTGACCTCTCTAGTTCAATTGTAACTCCATTCCACTCTGGGTACCTAGCCAGAGCTACCCCTATTCCTTCTATATTTCCTTCAAAGCATTAATCAATTTTCTAAATTATATATATTTTGCTTATTTTCTGTTTCCTTATACTAGAAAGTAAGTAAGGTTCATGAGAACAGGAGTCTTTGTGTTCTGTTCACTATTTCATCTTGTGTTTTTAGAGTAGTGCCCGACACACATAGAATAGAGTGATTTTATCCTGAATATTGAATTCCAGAAGCAATGTATCATGTAGTCCCCTAAATAAACTACATCAGGCTATGAGGCTATGCTGGAGAGGGGAGATAATGGGCATGAGAAGCATAACCTAAAAGGAACATGCAATGTGCAGTGACAAGGGAGCAGAATTTGAAACCAGAAGATCTAAATTCAACTACCAAGGTCACCTCCTCCTGCCCCGTGCGTCCTATCAGACAATAGGGCATAACTGTGAAGCACATGGACTCTGGAGACAAGCAACATGGTTTTAAATCCTGGCTCTGAAAGCTCGTAAGCTGTGTGACCTTTGACAATTTACTTAGCCTCTCTGTGCCTTAGTTTCTTTTTCTGTAAAATGTGGATAATGATAATATCCTCAAAGGATTACTCTGAGAATTAAATGAATTTATATATGTAAATCAATCAGAACATTGTCTTGCACATAGAAAAGCTAAGTACTGGCAGTTAATTTGAACTTGTGACCCTCATTTATAAAACATGGATAATAACTACCTTCAGTGTAGTCATGAGGGTGAAGTGATCTTAATACATGTTAATGTGCTTACATTTTTAATAGATGACTTATTTTTTATTTTCAGGAAAGTATGTAAGCTCATCATAACTTTTTTAGAAAGATGAAGAGAGTAAAAATCCTGTGTATCTCAGTAAACAGTGACAACCACTATTAGCATTTGCTTATATAAATTTCCAGATTTCTTACTGTCATGTTGGCATACAGCTGTGTTTATGAAAATACTAGAGGCCCAGTGCACGAAATTTGTGCACTTGGTGGGTGGGGAGGTCCTCAGCCTGGCCTGTGCCCTCTCTCAGTCCAGGAGCCCTCGGGGGATGGCCAACTGATGGGCGGGCCTAAGCTGGCAGTCTGACATCCTTAGCACTGCCGCAGAGGTGGGAGAGGTTCCCGCCACCACTGCTGCACTAGCCAGCCATGAGCCCAGCTTCTGGCTGAGCAGCGCTTCCCCTGTGGGAGCACACTGACCACCAGGGGGCAGCTTCTGTGTTGAGCATCTGCCCTCTGGTGGTCACTGCATATCAATTGGCTCTCTGACATCCCCTGAGGGGTCAGGGATTGCGAGAGGGCACAGGCCAGGTCGAGGGACCCCACTAGTGCACAATCAGGGCTGGGGAGGGACAGGAGGTTGGCCAGCCAAGGAGGGACTGCAGGAGGGCTCCAGGGAGTATCTGGCCCATCTCACTCAGGCCCAATCAGCTGGACCCCAGCAGCAAGGTAACCTACCAGTCAGAGTGTCTGCCCCTCGTGGTCAGTGCATGTCATAGCGAGTGGTTGAGCGGTCTTAGCATATCATTAGCATATTACTCTTTGATTGGTTGAATGGTCAACCGGACGACCAGACACTTAGCATATTAGGCTTCTCTTATATAGGATAAGTTTAACAGAGTTGGACACACACAATATAATATACTGTTCTGAAACCTGCTTTTTAAAAACTTATCATGAGTGGTATTTCATATCAGCAAATAAAGATCTACATCTTTCTATGTAATAGCTGCCTAGTATTCCATTGTCTGAAAGTGCCTTGATTTATTTAGCCAATACTCTATTCACAGTTAGATTGTTTCCAATTTGTGAAAGTGCTTTGTAAACTATAAGATAATATACAAATGTCAACTATCATCACCTTTATTTTTAAAATAAACATCTAGACTTCACCATTAAAACTCCTGTAAAGTCTTCTTTCACTATTTCTCTAACCCTTTAGAAATGATGCTTCACTCTAATTGTATTCACATTTTCATTCAAAATGCATGGCATTTAGGGATCCTATGTCTGAATAGAAAACAACATGCAAATTCCAAAATCAGACCTAGAGGAGGTGATGAGGATTATTCCCAAGAGCCTAGCCCACTACAAAGACTGTGTACTTTCACCTGGCATGTACCACCTCACTCACACTCCTTTGCTCATAGAGGGGCATCACTCACTTATTTCTGCCTTTTCAGAATGCACTCATGGCTTCAGAATCTTTATTGACATTGAACTCCAAATAACCATTATAAAACAATTGGAAAAGGCAGGAGAGATTAACTATAAGTATTTACTCAGTAGCTACCAGCTACAGTACACATGTTGGAAGTGGCAGATTTTACAGCTATAGTAATTTACATAATTGCCCCACCTATATTCTGAGTTTCTAGAGATTTGAAAACATGCCCCATCTTTCTCAGTTGCCTCACCATTGCCTGATAGAATGCCTTGAAGAGTAGTAGATAGTTAATGAATATTGTTCACTCAAGGAGAGCAGTTGAAATAATGACTGAAGACCTTGATCATACTATTTTACAATCTCATTGATTAATAACTGAAGTTAAAATATAAATACCAATGTATTCTCAGAAAATAAAACCTGCCATATTATTTCTGGTAGGATGGAGTTGGATAGGGCATCGGATTGCATAACAACAAGTAATTTGGAATTGCTACTCTTTTTTTTACAATAAATTTTCTCTATTAATTAATGCTGTGACTTAGAGCAAATGTGCATGGCAGGAAACAGAGGGCCCTGCTGATAGCAATTTTGCAAGAGAAGGTTGCTTGTACATTGAGATATATTGCAGATGTATGTCTTCCTGGCTTAGGTCCCAGCGTGAGTTGGATGGGTTCAGCTTATAAAACTCTGGCCTTTAACCTTTTCAAGGCTACAATTAACTTCCCTATGAGCTTCATTCATTCGACAAATATTTACTGCATGGCCAATATGTACCCCACAAGTACGAGATTTAAGGAGTCCAACATGACAAAAATTAATAATTGAAATTCAAATAGGCTATCCATAAACATTTTGGGTCTCTTAACAATGGATCATCAAGACAAATATTATTCATGACTATCAAAGCTAGGGCTTATATATTTTTACCTCCTAATATTAAAATCACACTAACCAGGAAGATCTTTTTGTCCCAACATGGAGGTTAGCAAGTAGATTTCATTGTCTCCTACCTGTTCCAACTATTTTATAATGGCCACCAGGAATTCATTGTTAAAAATGATTCAACCACATCTGAATCCTAAGGAAAATTCTGCAATCAATGAGTAATGTCTGTCATGAATAAAGCGTCGGCCAAGTGTTCTGTGTGTCAAGTAGTTGCCATTCCTACATGTTACTGGTATTTGTCATACTGACCTGCTCCTTTATTTTCTGCTGACTTTTCTGAATAACTCTATTTTACTAGCTCTCTGGGAGTTATTTGAGGACCCATCTATTTCATAAACAATGACCCAACATTGTTAATAAGAGCCCCACCCCCAGCCACACTTCATCATCTAGCACTTGATTAAATGTCAAGTTTCACCCTTCTCCACTTTCTTCATTTTGGGTATGTCTTAGTGTTTTAAATAAAATCATGTAGCTCCTTGAGAGCAGCAACTTTTTATTCTTTTTAGCCTTGCAGCACACTGCTTAGCTCTAGCAAGTGAGCTCAGCAAACAAACATTTTTCTCATGATTGCATGGAGAAAGGGTCCATCGCAGAGCACTGAACACCTGGAGTCATACACAAGTTCTCCATTTTCCACAGACATGACTTTGTGCAAATTCATGAAACTATTTGGGGCCTCAGTTTCCCCATCTCTGAAATAGAGATGTGGCCATAGAAAATCTCTAATTTCCCAAATCAACCTAGAATTCAATGGTTCTACATATCTTAGAGGACATTGTATTTCAAAGAGGACTTTTGTGCCTTGAAATATCTCTTTTCATCTAATAAAACAAAAGTGTTTTTTTTTCCTTTGATAAAGACGTGAATTGTGGATCTTCTTGAGAGGCCTATCAGCTTTCCCTCACTCTCTATTTTAAGTTCCCAATAAATGAATGCTGATTCTGTCCTCTTGCTTCAGCCCTTAAAAAAAGCCCACTCTCAAACTAATAGAAAATAGGATTTGAGTGATGGCCCTTACACTAATTGGTCAGGAGCCCTAGATACAATATTGTTATTGACAGAATGTACTCCTTGCTCATGTGCTGATAAAGTAGCTTAGCAGACACAGAGAGAGTAAATGGAGGACAAAGAAAAAGTACCTGAAAGTTGGGTCCAAGTGGAAAAATTGAGTCAGCATTGTGGGCTTCTTGCTAATAAGAGACCTTGCTAAGAGGATATTAACAGAAGCCATCATATTCAACAAGACAATGGGATCAGGAAAGTAAGCATTGCCAGCGGTGGGTGAGAGGTTAAGAAAAGAGAGAAGATCCAAAAGCTTGACTTGCTCTGTTTGACCCTTGAGGTCCACATAGGATCAAATGTAAATGAAATCATTTTAGAGACCATAATCTTTAACTCAGAAGAGTAGTATGCATAAAGAAATCCCATCACAATCTGTCAGAAACTATCTATTGATTTTAAAAGATAAAACATAAAATGTTCAAAGGAGCATCATAAATATAATGGCATGGGTTAAGATCAAGCGTAAAGAAGCTTCTACGATGGGACTGTATTCTTCTGTGGCTGGTGATGAACTAACTCAGTGATCTATCAGGTCTTTTCCCTAGAAAGGTGCTTCTGTCTGCTATGACTTAATCTATCTAAATTTTAAAGAGTCAAAAATTGAACCAGCTGAAACCGGTTTGGCTCAGTGGATAGAGCGTCAGTCTGCGGACTGAAGGGTCCCAGGTTCGATTCCGGTCAAGGGCATGTACATTGGTTGCGGGCACATCCTGGTGCAAGGTGTGCAGGAGGCAGCTGGTCGATGTTTCTCTCTCATCGATGTTTCTAGTTTTCTATCCCTCTCCCTTCCTCTCTGTAAAAAAATCAATAAAATATATTTTTTTAAAAATGGAACCAAATGTTAATATCTGTATTCGTTCTCATAATGGTAGTTTGTTTATACTATGGTCGAGCCTTCAATCTGCCATCCCTTAACACTAATAGAAACACTACCTGACCAGCAGCTTGGAAATGTGCTAAGGGGAATAGAACACACAAGTGGGCAAGCAGTGTCTCTGACCCCAGAGTAATTTGATTCAGTCATAAATTCCCCAAATCCTTTCACTTTAAGTAGTGCTTAGACAAACCAAAGTTCATTTTCCCTGAAACCCTAGACTTATCTACAAAGAACTCTAAAAATATAGTTGACCCTTGAACAACACAGGGGTTAAGGATGCTGACCACCCCCTGCCATGCAGTTGAAAATCTACGTATAACTTTTGACCTCCCCAAAATGTAGTTGTCCCTCGGTATTCATGGGGACAGGTTCCAGGGCTCGTGGCAGATACAATCCCCTATATAAAATGGCATAGATCAATGCATACAGTTAGTTCCTTACATCTGCAGATTCCTAACCACTGATCAAAAACAATACAGGTATTTGTTGGAGGGGGGAGGGAAATCGGCATGTAAGTGGACCTGCACGGTTAAGACTGGCGTTGCTCAAGGGTCAACTGTATTCTTCATGTTATTTCCTCTTCCCACCTCAACTTTCCTCCTCCCATCACCTCCATTCTAACCCTCCCCCAACCTCAGAAAAGAAAACATTAGGGCAAGTTTTCCTGGAATTCTTTATGTGGTCTCCTGTAACCTGTAATGCCATCATTCAGCTTCTAGAATCCTCCTTCCTGCCTGCCCTCCTGAAATGACTAGAGCCAGGCCAGACTAGGGTTCTTCACATTCTTCAAACCAGTTGCAGCAAAAGGGATTCTGTCCCAGCCAGAACTCAATCTCTGCTGAGGGCATAAAGGCCACACGACCAGCCTGGCCTTACCCACCAAGCAAACAGCAAGAAGATACAGCCCAGAGGACTAGGAATTCTACTATCAAAAGGATAATTGAGTCCCACGCCACACACCCACCTCCCTCCTACCCACCCTGTCTCCCAGAGAAAGGAGTAGGACACACCACTTTGAGCACCGGGCAAAGGAACAATTCCTTCCTCCCACTCGTCACATTCTTCCGAGGAATGGGGCTGACTTTGATTCTTCAGATTACATTCACAATTAAATTCTTCAAGACTTTGTACTCTGGGAGAATGGTAAACAACCCAACTCTTGTCCTCAGATAACCAAGTGTGTGTGTGTGTGTGTGTGTGTGTGTGTGTGTGTGTGCGCGGCGGGGGGGGGGGGGGCGGCGTGGAGAGTGTAAGGAACTGAATTTAATGAGAAGGGACACTTCAACTACTGAGAAAGTCTTCACAAACAGAAACGCATGTGAGTGAAACACCTTGTAATTTAAAACTATGTTTCTCCTGATGGCCTCTCCAGTTCTCAGCCTAGAGCCAGGCCGAGCTTGGATTCGATTTGGCTGCCTTAGGTTAACAAATGCACTACTCCACTCCAGGGCAGACTCCAGGGTGCCGGTAGCTCCTTGGGAAAAGGCCCCTGGCAGGAGAAACACTTTTGTTTGACATGTCACTGGCAACAACAGAACTGTGTCAAAAGCTCAGAGCCCAATAAGTGCAGGCAATGGCAGGGGAGGGGTTAATAAGGCTATGTGTGCCTGGCTCTCTGGGATTTATTGTAAAAGGCCTTACTGAGTGCAAGTGAAACTTTACCCGTGCATATTTCATGGGTCATTGGGAGGAAGAGTTATTGGAACTCAGCTTTCAATAGGAAGCTCAATCTAGAAGTCCATGGTTTTAAGGAAAACATGGCATTTACCTAAATAACGCACCTCTGCTGGTCCCAAATTTATAATGTGGTGCCAGAAATATTAGAGAACACTTTCTACATGTTTGAGCCTTCCTCATTACCCATCCACAGAGAACGATAACTCGTTCATTCCACAGATATCTAATGGATATCCACAATGTTGATGAAATTTTCCTCCCAGGTCAGAAGGTGAGCAGAGCAGGCAAGGATACCCAGATAATCAGGGCTGGATTTTGACCTTATGGAATTTGCAGCCTGATGGGGAAATCGATACACAAACACCAAAGATATTTCAGTGCAGGGAAGAAACATTGGCCAGGTTAGAAACTGGCCTCTAATGGACTGGGTGTTTGGCACTCGAGGAGAAATTGATTCCAGCTGGGGCGAAGTATACTGCTTAGCGTTGGTATCCAACAGGAGGCAGGGAGCCCTCCACATCCCATCACATCGAGCAAGGAGCATCTCTAAGACAACTGCACTTTTTTGCCAAGATATGCAGGTACACATCCATGTGTGGTCTGAATTTCTATAGCATTCTAGGGGTTTTTCCTCCTTTCTTGCCTCAGTAACAGCAGGGGGTAGATGTGTTCACACAAGAACTAAGCTTCATTTTTTTTAACTCTTTCATGTTGTAAGAGGATTAGCTTTATTAGTTCAGTTAGTTCACTTTTCTTTGATTTTTAAAATACATTTATTGTTGAGAGTATTACAGATGCCCTCCCTCCTATTTCTTCCCACCACTGCCCTCCTTCACCTGGATACTGCCCTGCCCCCTCCCTGTTGCCTGTGTCCATGGGTTATGCATATATGCTTATAAATTCTTTGGTTAATCTCTTCCTTTCCACCTGCCCCCTCCCTCTGAGATTCATCAGTCTGTTCCATGTTTCCATGTTTCTGGTTCTATTTTATTCATCAGTTTATTTTGTTCGTTAGATTCCTTGTTCATTTATTTTGATTTGTAGATTTAATTGTTGATAGATATTTATTGTCATTTATTATTCATATTTTTTATCTCTTTTTTTCCTTTGATTTTTTTTTAACATTAAAAACAAACCAAGAGTAAAAGCAGGAGTTGACTTCAACAGGCAGGCACTGACTCTCCGGGTTGGAGGTGAGGGCTTCGGCTAGCATTCCGGCTCTCTTGTGTTTGTTTGGTTTACTCCTGACAGATACAATGGAATGCTTCAATGAAAAACACCCAACTCATTTTCCATCTATGAATGAACAGAAGGCATCCTGTGGCTAAGGAAGAATAAACATTCAGCCCCTCTGGAGGCCTGCTGGCTCACCCATGCTGCACCACTATTGTGCCCACTCTGGCTTCCACATGTAATTTACTGACGTTTGTGCTGTTTGATGGCAGGTGATTTATCACTGACACCTCTTTGCCACTTCCACTGGGGGCCACTGCAATGGGGCAAGGTTCAAGGAAGTTGGCCGAAACTGAAGCAGACATTTTATCAACTAACTATTGCGTTTTCTAATTCTTGACTTTTCCCCAGGAGCTTTTCGTTTTCATTTTGTTGGCTGCTGTTCACTCCTCTGGTGTTGTACAACCCCAGGTTATTTTTTCTGGAAGTAATAGAGCCTCTGGTATACTTGGAGCAGGGGTGGGGGGAGAGTGTTGCAAAGAGATATTAAGGTTCCTTGCCCCTAACAACTGAGTCTCACCATGGTTTTGAGGGTTAGAGAGATATTTCTGAAGACAGGAGATAGATGGGCAGACTGAGATATGGGATTAAGTTGAGAGTATTCTGTGTGCACAAGTCAGCAGGGATGGCTGAGAAGCATGGCTGAATGCTTGACTCACCCACTTGCTAACAATCCTATATCGGTCTCAGTTCCTGTCACAAAGTCTTCACTTGCACCATCATTCATTTATTTTTTGCATTTATTCATTCATTCAACAAATGAGTGCCTATATGAGAAAGAGTACTGTGGAAGGACTGGATGCCCAGTATGGAAACAAAAAAGTAAATAAGATATGGGGGCTCCTCTCAAGGAATTCATGGACCTGTAGGGAAAATCCATGTCAACAAATACTTCTAAGGAAAAAAAAAAATTTAAAAATGGCTGCTAGGAAAGAAGTGCATCCAAGAGCTGTCAGAAAAAAAAAAAGAAAAAAAAAAGGAAGGGAGTATAATGTGAAATGCATATATTTAGAAATAGATTTCCAAAATACTCCAATTATACTGAAGTAGATTGTTAACTTTACCTCCTGAAATGGGAGAGAGAGAGGGGCATCATATCCACTCCCCACCTTTCCCCTGGGATACAATATTTCTAAAAAGTTCCCCTTTCAAAATAATTTATCCATCTCCTTTTTTCTTTACTCCTACTCTCCACATCTTCTTCATAGTTTCCTTATTTTTGCTCTTGTTGAAGCCAAAGAGTGTTATTTGGAAGGACCACAACTCAGAGGGTAAGGAGAAATCATGCAATCTCCCTCCAAGGTTGGCCTACCCCTTATTCTTTACTAAGGAGGGATGTAGCATTTCCAAGTCTGGGAAACAGGCATAATTCTGTTTCCATGCTGGCTCAGTCCTGGCCTCTGGGCACAGGAAGAAATGATACCAAACTATGCTGAGTCACTTATGGTGATTTTATGATGAAGATAATCATAGAATTGCGTTTCATCATCGACTTTGTTTTATAATATTGTAAAATAGGTTAGACACTGAAGGGGTGGGTCTTTGCCTCTCAGCCTTGCTCTCTGTGTAGACAAATGCTTTTGCCCTACCCCTCCTTTGAGATTGCCTGGTCCACACTTTGAGGGACTATCAGCACTATTTGGAGGAAGGGTTGTTCAATTAATGTCCACAGGAGATGCTCAAGTTTCTAAAACAAAAAGTAAAGAAAGAGTCTTTTATTTCATTTGTTTTTCTAGACAGGCCTCCACAATCACAAGGCTCTAGGAAGTTTACCTTTTGCATATTCACACATCCATGCAGCACCACCCGAGGACAGGACCAGCTTCCACCCATAGCTGCTCATTGAATGCCCCTTGTCCACACCACCAAAGAATACAAGAGATGTGGCCACCATCACAGCCCTTTTGTTACACACATTTTTTCTTGTCAGACGTTCCTGCTCTATCCTTCTTCAAACGCCAGACAGAAGGAGGATATTTCTTCCCCTTTCCTTTCTTTCATAGAAAGGCGATGGGTTCATGGTCATCAGAACAGAACACATCAGTTTCAAGCAAAAATATACTAGATTTTGGAAGAGTATAAAATACTTGAACAATTAAATAGTTCAAAAGACAAACCTTCAAGTGTCCTCAGTAGAAATGCTGTAAGCACATTCTTCTCCTAAAATGCAAACTGGAGAACTAAATAAGGGCTTGAAACCATTTTTATTTTAATTGACTTTTCTAAAATCCCTCTCAATACGAGTGATCTTTTACCACCCCATTGTCAACTACAGGAAACAATTATTTTTGGTCATCAAAAGAGTCATTTTGACCAATGAACTGTCATTATCAATCAATCTACGGTTGTCTGCATAGCCTTGCACTAAATACAAAAACAGATAGAATAAATCTGTAAGTGAATAAATTTTCTGCACACCAATCCCCGCAGGCCATGTGTTTATAAGTCAACAGCTTAAAATGAAAACATCTGATGAAGGTAATACACCTGTTAAAAGAGCATAAAGTTCCAAACCCAATGGTAAAATATAAAGATTATAAAGCCTCTTCAAGGAGCCATCAAAGCAAACTATTAAATGAATACATCTGCTCTGTGCTAGAGTCTAGTTTATAAGTGCCACTCAAAATAAAAGAGATTTAGGACAAACATTTCATAAAAGGATGTGAAAAGCAGTGAAGGGAATGCATTCTGAGGATGATGAGAGAAAATGGAATGGGTCCAGTGAATGAGAAGAGTTGACCTAAACTCAGTCCAGGACTCCTCCCCCAGACCTGGCTGCTTTTCTGTCTGAGTTTTTTTTGTATCAATTGTAAAGTAGCAGCAAGATCTACCCAAGTCAAAAACATGGAGTCATCGCTTAATTCTTCATCTTCATCCTTCTTATCCATTTTACATCCTCCTTTAGTTCACGACCTCATCAACCTGACCCCAGTGATCTTTCTAGAACATAGCTCTGACCACACTCCACCAGGGGACAGCATGGTAGTGCCTCCACCTGGACCTAGAGGGAGCTCTTTCACACAGCAGCCAGGCGCTCTCAGAGCTGGTCCCAGCCCACACCTCCTGTCTGACATCTTATTACCCCTACCTCTTTGCTCAAGCTTTATCTAGATTCACTTCTGGGCCCTCTTTCCTTATCTCATATCTCTTCATCTTTTAAGAATCAGCTAAGATGTCAGCTCTTCTAGGAGGTCTTGCTGACCCCCTGAGGCTAAGTTAAGTCCTTCTGCTCAGAGATTGGTATACTTGTCTACCACTGTCCCTAGAACATTATAATCATTGGTTTATACACCTGTTTCCCCAAATAGATAATGAGCTCATTGACCACAGGAAATCTCTATATTCATCTCTATATCCACCATGCACATAACAACCAAAGTTAGTACATGATCTCTCTCACAAAAACACATATATACATCTATCCCATACATAGACATTTAATATATTAAATAGAGTATAATGAGAACTACATCTACATTTACATGCCAGTAAAGTAAGAACTTATTTACTTCTTCACATACTTCAAGAAAAGTTGTAGGGCCGAAACTGGTTTGGCTCAGTGGATAGAGCGTCGGCCTGCAGACTCAAGGGTCCCAGGTTCAATTCCGGTCAAGGGCATGTACCTTGGTTGCGGGCACATCCCCAGTAGGGAGTGTGCAAGAGGCAGCTGATCGATGTTTCTCTCTCATCGATGTTTCTAACTCTCTATCCCTCTCTCTTCCTCTCTGTAAAAAATCAATAAAATATATTTTTAAAAAAGAAAAGAAAAGTTGTAGTTTCTTTATGGGTTTTGTTTGGTTTTACCATTAGGGAAGAGGCTTTGAAATTAATCAAATATGAGCATGAGCTTTACCAAACTTTCTAGTAAAAATAATAAGTAATAATCCTTGCTGAGCATATACCATGTTGAAACACTATTCTGGTGTCTTTATATGCCTGAATTAAGTTGCCCTTGCAGTTGTCCTAAATAGGGGGGTCTATATAGTACTATTCTTCCCATCTATAGAAAGGGGTAAAGCATTTTCTCTAAAGCCTTGAGAAAAACTCATCCAAAGGCATACAAATCAGAAAGAATGAATCAAGATGCAACCCAGGCTCTTCAATTGGCCAGTCAAAATTCAACTCATAATGATTAACTTCTATATCATAATAAGACACTCCTTAAATCACCATCTAAGATGTAGGCCAAGTTAGTCACAAACCTTTTGTGTCATTCAATGGCATATGCAAGTGTGGGGCCAGAGCTGAATTGCTTGGGTAATAGGGGTGAGACTAATGCTGCCTCCAGGGGTCCTCCCACTGGCTCCATCATTTTGCTCAAATTGGTCCTGGTTCCTTTGCAGTGATATAGTACGAACACTGTTGAAGTTCACTGGCAAAGGCAACTGCAGACACTTTACCAAAAGGAAGAAGCATTGCATGCATGGCAAGGGGAGAATCGGAGTGGAAAAAGGATGTAGTGGTCCCAACATTGAAATCATCCTGGAAATGTCAACATTTCAATCTGTGTCCAAAGATTTCTACCTTTTGCTGCTGAGCATACAAACAACAATATCAAGAATAATAACTGGAATAACATCTGCCCCTTCTACATAGCACTGATTATGCCCCAGGGCTGCCTTTCTAAGCCTCTTCTCATTATATCTTTTTAACAACCCTATGAGGAAGGTACCATCATTATTACACTTTATAGCTGAATGTTAATGGGGCCTGAATTCACCAAGTAAATCTTTAAACATTGCTGTTTGCAGATCCCATTGTCTGTCACTGCAGGGTACCCCACTGGATAGATTAATATTTCAGAACCTGGGACATCTTTTTAGGTGATATCATCTGAATTTTGGCCCAAACATTCTGTCTTATTTACTTTTAAGTCCCCTAATAAGGTTTGAGATTACTTCTCACTCAAACGTAAAGATCATGCTCACTGCCTCACAAGGCTTTGAGCAGGGCAAAATCTCTCTCCACCACACAAGTGGCTGTAAATTTAATTTTTTTTGAATATATTTTTATTGATTTCAGAGAGAGAGGGAGAGGGAGAGAGACATAGAAACACCAATGATGAGTCTCATTGATTGGCTGCTTCCTGTACGCCCCATACTGAGGATCAAGCCGACAACCCGGGTATTGCCCTTGACAGGAATCAAACCCGGGACCCTTCAGTCCACAGATTGACCTTCTATCTACTGAGCCAAACCAGCTAGGGCTAAATTTGATTTTTTTTGGTGTGGTAGCCCCTTTCTCCCCACAACCCTCATGCACCTGACTACCATTATGCCGATCCCTGTACACACAGGACAGCATATAAATAATAAATAATAACATAGAATCCGGGCATTTGCTTTGCCCCATCCAAAGTGCCAATCCTATTGTGGGGAGCAGCGACTTCTCACTGCTGACATTTAGGTACATGCTGATGGACTATTTCTCTAGCTAGGACTTCAATGTGCTTCTCTAATATCTTAAAGATTAATCTCAGCAGCAACAACAACAAAGGCATAGAATTGTATCCATACAAGGTGTACAAAAAGAAAGGTTTTGAAATATGAACAACCATCATCATCGATTTGTTTTTAAGCCCAAAGAGCATATACCACAGAAGCTTTGGGGACAAAAATAAACTGATGCTAAGAGGCTGTTCAAATGGGGACCCATAGGACCCTTCAATGTCCAATAGACTCTTTTCCCCCTTTTTCCTCCCCTTCCCTACCCAGACTTTCAAGGGTATGAAGTCATGCAGGAAAGTGATCCAGGAAAGAATGGGTTAATAAAAGCCACACAGTGCCCTAGGTGATGCCTTAAATAATCGTCACATGGCCCCTATAATCTGTCCCATGCTGTCAGCACTGGGTTAGTCATAATACTATCAGATAAGAGCTGCTCAAAGTGACACACTAACCAACATGAGAGCCACATGACTTTCTGGCTTGGCTACTGCCCTTCAGCTGAACTTTGGCTTAGAACGAAAGACTCCCAGAGGCTGTCCTGCACATGCCGCCACCTGCAGTGTCTGGTGGCATTTTCCGTTGCTAGGGCCTCTGTTGCTTCACAATCCCGTGAGGGGCAGCTGGGGCTCAGTCACAGGGAGTTGCAGACCCACCCCCACCTCTGGGGCCACGCAGAGGGGCTCTGTGGCTGTGGCTGCCTTCCTGAGCCGATGTTGGGACTCCCTGTCCCTTCCACAGTTGATTAGTTTTGCAAATGTGTGTGTGGCACATTATGCCAACTGCCACAGCAGGGAAACTCGGACCCCCAAAGGGAGTTTGTGCTGGAAGAGGGTAGAGGTGGAATGTGACTCTTGCCCAAGAGGACACAAAGGCAAGGGCAGGAGAGGAAGGGGAAAATAGAAAAAAAAAGGGAGAGAGAAAGAAAGGAAAGTGATTACTTCTGGGTGGAAGGTTACTAAGGACTGGCTCTGGGGTGTGTGTGTGTGTGTGTGTGTGTGTGTGTGTGTGCTTTTATGGTGCTCCCACCCACTCTTTTTGACTCCAGCATGTATTAGATTTTTAATTTGAACAACAAAGTCATTTTTTCCTCAAGAATAATAATAAAGGAAGCAAAGAACAGTGGAAAAGGGGAAGAAAGGAAGGTGACCCATTCACTCACTGATTCATTCACAAAGCAGACAGCAGAAGGCAAGGGAGAAGGAGGTCATCTGACATTAGCTTTGAGAACATTTATTGGCTGTGTGCCTCTGGGAACTTACCTAACACCTCTCCTTAAGCTTTCCTATCCTCAGCAGTAAAATGGAATAATAATACCTACTTTACAAGATTGCTCTCAAGATAAAAGAGGTGATATATGCTAAGTAACTTATATGTGGGAGATGCTGGGTAAATATAAGCTACTGGGAAGCCATGTACACTATGGTGATCTTGGGAGTCAGAGATACCCAGGTCCAAATTCTGACTCTACCACTTACTAGCATGTGACCTTGCTGAGCCTTAAGTCTCCTTATCTGTGAAATGGGTATAACAATACCTAACTGTCAGATTGTTGAAAGGGATTGCAGAGGTAATGTTTAACACTTAGCACAAGTCAAGCAGGCAGTAGGTACTCAGTAGATAGTAAAGTGGTGATGGTGTTAGGTAGGTAGAAGGAAGGCAAATCTATTCATTTATTCAGCAAATAGAAAGAGCAAGTAGTATATGTAAAAGTAGTAATTATGCAAAGGGTAGGAAATAAATAATAATAAAGGTAAAGATCAAAAACAATTAAAAGGTTTCTCAAAGGACATAAATATATGAGAAGACAGAGAATATCAGAGAATGTTCTGAGTGAAATCAATCATATCTTTATTAGTTGGAAATTATCCAATCTATCCTTCTTCTGCCTCCAAGGAGGTAATATGTTAATCTTCCCATTTTACAGATTGGAGCTCAGAGATCCCTAATGACTTTTCCAGGATTACACAGCTAATAAGTGGTATAAGGGGCCTAATGTGGGATAGTGCCCTTTTTATGTTTGTTTGTCTGTTTGTTTGTTTGGGGCTTGTTGTTGTTGTTGTTTTAGGAAAGATAGGTGGGTAAGAAAAAACAGCAAAAATTCAATATAAGTAGAGAAACATTAGCAAATACATGAAAGGCAGTAAATAGCAATGAATAAAAATTCCCGTTTACATTGGGAGAAATGGGGGGAAAACTATAGTTTTTTAAATAAATACAAACAGTATTTTGATAAAATAAAAATCTTAAAATGGGTAGTAAAAATTATACTCAGTAGAAAGACATCTTATTGAAGATAAATCAAGAAATCTAGGATTTCATGGGGAAACCTAAGTGGAAAGAATTCCAATGGGGAAGAGAAAAGCTAGACCTCTCCTGCAAACATACCCAAGAGTGATTATTCAGGCTCCTGCCCATGCTAAGATTTCCCACAACAACTTGCTCTGTAGACAAAGTACTGAGATTTCCCACAACAACTTGCTCTGTAGACAACTTGCTCTGTAGACAACTTGCTCTGTAGACAAAGTTCCACAACAACTTGCTCTGTAGAAGGTAAAGCCACCACACATGAGGTCTGGGAACGCAGGTCCAGCTGTTCTAGGCTGCTAGCATTAGGCAGGTGCTTCACAGAGAAGGGAGAATGCTGGCATTGGTCAGGTGGGCACACTTCTCCCTACAAGCAATGGCTCTAGTGGAATAAAAATTAGAAGACTGAGCCCAGCCTGCTTGACTCAGTGGTTGAGCATTGACCTATGAATCAGGAGATCACGGTTTGATTCCTGGTCAGGGCACATGTCCAGGTTGTGGGCTTGATCCCCAGATAGGGGATATGCAGGAGGCAGCTAGTCAATGATTCTCTCTCATCACTGATATTTCTATCTCTCTCTCTCTCCCTCCCTCTATATTTACTTATTTGAAGACCAGAAGCGAAAGCGAAGCTCAACCAGAAGGAATCAGGGCCATTGCCTGGAGTTTCTTCCCAATTATTCTGGTGCCAAAATGTCTGAACACAATGTGAATTTTTGAAAAATGGGGGTCATTCCCTGTCCAGAAGCCAGGCAGTGCCCTAGAATAGAAAGCAATCACCGATGAGGAAGCCTGCCTCCTTCTTCTGCCAGTCAAGAGCTGCATGGACTTGGGCCTGTCCCTAAAACTCTTCTCCTACTTCTCTTTTTATTCACATGTAAAAAGAAAGTCCTCAGGATTGTTTCAAAGATTAAAGGAGATAACAGAGATGTGCCTGGCACACTATACTACTAATACTATTATTTCCCTCCTTTTTCAAGGAGCCTGTGTTTGTTGTTGCACAAGTTTGGGCTGTTGGTTAGACTAATGCTCATCTGCTCAGCCCATACTGGTTGTAGGCTTATGAACCTTAAGCAAGAGAAACTAATATGAAAATGGATAATAAAAGAACAAAGAAAATCGGAGGGGGGAAAAAAGAAACACAATTCAGTATTAAGCAAAGTAGCCTGCTGGCCCAGCATGATCTAAGGCATTAGAAAGCATTTTATTTCAGACAGCTCTCTGGCTGTCACCTGAAGTTCATGAGTGCTTGCCATGGGTATAGATCATTCCTGCCCATTTAATAATAATCATGATGACTTACTTTTATACAGAGTACTTTGGTTTAGGAAGCATTTTACATATATTACTTAATCTTTCATGCGACACCGGGTACAGATAGCAGCCAGCCACTCATTAGCCAGGGGTGGGCAAAGCAAATCTTTCGTTAGCTATGCAAAGATGAGACTCATAGATACCACTTCCTTCCAAGAATAGTGTCCTTTATCCTTTGTTGTCTAACAAAGGTGTCTCCCAGTATTCCTTGCTATGCAGAACTGTCCCGTGGGGAGAGGTGAACAAATTGTCCTAGAGAATAAGGAGTTGTCTGGGAAGAAAAATTGGAAGGTCTTATTTGATGTTCAATGTTATTGGAATCTCTCTATCAGAATAGGGGACTCTCAGCTAAGGTTCCAAAGAGGGCCCATAGCCTAACTGGGTGACATGGGGAAGGATGGATTTGGCTGAGACTAGAAATCCACTCAGGGCATACTACCCTGTCTTGGTATAATGCTATGGTGAGCACTAACTGAGCAAGTGCTGTGATGAAATAAAGTGGTAAGCTGGAGCCCAAGCCAGGAGATGTCATTAGCTGTGTAGTGATCCATAGTTGCAAGGTCCCTGCAGATCAGTGGACCAGCCTCCACTGCGCTGCACAGAGTCACCATCCAACAGCGGCACCATGTGGTAGCAAGAGAGGTAATGGTGCTATTAGAAAAACCATGGCATCCACTTGTCCACTAGGCTTATGTTTAAAAAAACAGACTGGACCCTCGAGATTAAATAAACCCCAAGTTATCTGGAACAATTAATATTGTAACCTGTGAGATGATGGAGGGCGATTTCAACTTCCTGCAACTATGGCATCTGAGATACTCAGTTGATAAATAACTGTGTGGCTCAGTAGATTAATAACTATGTGGCTCATGCCAGTGAAGCTATTCATATTGGTTATATTTACAACAAATATTGATTGAGCAATAACTCTGGGCCAGCCACTATGATATAGGCAGAGAAGTTCTTATCAGTCCCAATTTATAGATGAAGAAACTGAGGCTTATTCAGGTTAAGTGACTTGCCTAAGACCCCAGATCCAGGAAGTGGATGAGCAGGTTCCCTTTCCAATAGAGGGAGATGATTCTAGTTAAACAAGAAACAATTTCCCCCCTTTTGGACAAAGGTGGAATATCCCATCAGACATTGTGGGATTATCTCTGCATGTGAGGCTGCATCATTTGCACAAAGGTTCCCTGTCTTTTTCAATTCCCTACATGTACTTGGGCAGAAACCAAGCTCGAGGTACTGCTCACATGCTTGTGGTTTGGCTCCCAGCTAGGGATCACATTCTCTGCTCCACAGGCAAAGCCAAGGAGCCTTCTTGCAAAATACTACTTGTGTCCTGGTACCACCTCCTGAGAGAGCTGTCTACAATACCCGCGTGCCTGGCAGGTGGGGTGGGCAGGATCAAGCACTGGCACCCAGAATATCCAGCAAAAAATGATTATGCCCAATTTTTTCCCATGAAGTTTTATTACAGCCATAGACTTGATCATTGATTAATACAACACACATTCTGGAAATCTCTCAGATATTAATTGGTAAAATTAAAGAGAGATAATATCTGATAGAATCTAATATGCCAATTGTTTTCTGCTTACACAGTAGGCAGAGAAAAAGCAAATGATCATGAATTTCTGGTGCATAGGTCCTTTTCCCACTTATATCATAATCATAATAATGTTAATGCATACCAATTTTTTATCTCAGGGCCACAACTCAAAGGGATACAATTTACATAGAGTTTAACAGAAAGTGCCCCCAGAGGTGTACAATATGGCGATTTCTATGGAATACTTTCCTTATGCCAAGCACCAAAGTGATTTACACGAAATATCTCATTTTCTCATAAAGTCAAACCATGTTGTAGGCATTAGTATTTTTGTGTCACAGATAAGGAAACAATGGGTATTGAGAGTTTAAAGATTTTTGCCTATAGTAACACAACTAATAAGTTGCAGAAGCAGGATTCAAACTCAAGACTCTGAGTCCAAAGCTCATGTTATAAACTATGCCACTACCCAAACAGACGTTCTAGTATAAGTTAGACATAAACCTTTAATAAAGAAGTAAAGAGTATGTTAGAATAAAAATGTTGACCCTATCTATAAGCCAACCTTTAATTCTTTTTTTTTCAAGACAAAAAGGCACATTTTCTTTTCCTCTTAATATGTAAGACCTTTTTTTAGTGTACTTGTTTAATCTAGTGAATATTAAGTATTGACATTACTACATAATTCATACCCACATCCAGAAAAAAAATGAATTGATTTCATTCAATTTAAGTGATAAGCTAATATCATCACAAATCCTTTAGATACAATTGACTCACTGAAATGAATTCAAGAGCCAATAACAAAAGCTCGCACACATTGAGTATCAACTATGTGTTAGATAGAGTTAAGTCATTTCTGTAGCATGCCTCATACCCCAAACACCCTTATAATGTAGGTACTAAATTAGGCCTATGTGACACAGGTATGTTAAGGAGCCAGACTCTTAACAGGGCAGTCTGGCTCTGGATTCTATTCTACTGGCTCAAAAATCTGGAGGAGAGTGATCAGTAGGACATGGAAAGCAGCAGCAAGAGTCAAGGAGGGTAATCATTAAAAAAAAACAGGCTCCCAGAATAGGGTAAAGCACCAGCCCCTGCATGTACTAGACACCTAAAGCATAGACTTCTTGATAATGCCCAGAATGAGAAGGCACTTTCTGTGTAAAATTGCTAAGAAGACCAGAGACCAGAAATGGTAGCATGAAGGACAGTTGCCACAGCAACAAACCACACACTTTATCCACAGAATGGTGCAAGATTTCTTCTACTTTTGCTACCACCTCTATGTTAGTCTTACAAGTGAAATTCATCTTTCATTTATGTCTTTTTCCCCCACTGACATAGGGAGCCCATGCAATGTATGATGATGCATTAAAAAATGCTGCTGATCCCATTCTGAAGAAGGAATTTGGGTCAGAAAGTTCCAGTGCTTTGGCCCAAAGTAAAACTTGGCACTAAACCAGAGGCAGAATTGTGGGTCATACCCAAGAGTCCCAATTCTCAGTCCACAACTTCCCTATTATTTTCACTGGAAAAATAAAGTTAACCCAGAAATAAACTCTATTGTTCTCCCCTTTTTCCTATTAAAATAAGCTAATATTCTGCCTGTCATTAACAGGTCTACTTCTTCTAGAAAAGTGAGAAGGTACTGCCAACTGTCTAATTATTGAGCATAAATTCACTTCTTTGGTATTATTCTCTCATGTGATACCCTGCAATTCAGAAAAAAAGTTAATAGATCTCTACCGGGGACAGAAATGATCTCTCTCTCTCTCTCTCTCTCTCTCTCTCTCTCTCTCTCTCTCTCTCTCTCTCTCTCTCTCTCTCTCTCTCTCTCTCTCTCTCCCTCTCTCTCTCCCTTCCTCCCCACAGGAGGAAGAGCAGAGCTGTTTGTAGTAATATTTTCTGACTCATCATCACAGTCCATTCGATTATACAACTTCTCGTTATTTAGGGTCAGTCTCTTTTCACAGTGTCCCAAAGGGAAGTGCTTTGACAAATATGCCATTCATTTCAATAGAACTTTGCTAAGTCAGAATAATATGCATAAGCACAATTGGGCTTGGAGGTAGGTCCAAAAGAAACTATCTAGTGCTGTTGTGGCCCATGGGAGGCCCAGAGTGACCAAAATGGGTCCTATGAGATCCAGAGTCAAGGCTCCAGAGAGGTTATAAAAATAAGTGAATTGAAGAAGTAGGAGAGTTGCACAGAGACAGAAAAACTAGAAAAAAAATTGTTTTCTGCTAAATTTCACTTGTAAAGCTAACATAGAGGTGGAGGCAAAAGTAGAGTAAATCAGTAGAAGCTACATGGAGATCTTGGGGGAAATTGTATGGTATCTCCTGTCCTCTCTTTTCCATGTAAATGGTTCTTGCCTTGGACTTAATTTCAACATCTTTGGGTGTCCTGTGTAAGAACGTTAGAGAAAGTCTGTGGAAGAAGGAAAAGTCCCTCCTTGGAAGGTAGAGACACCAATTGATACTTCTTCATTTAAAGAGAAAATCTGACATATCTTCCGTGTCCAAAAACTCTCTAGGTCATTCGTTTATTCATTCTTTCATTAAATTATTGCACACTTAGTACATCCTCGCTGGAGGATGCAATGACAAATAAGACATGCCTTCAAGGAACTTGCCATAGAGTCAGAAAAGCACTCTCTAAAAGACTGATTACAATGCACAATGTTAAGGGAGCAGAGAGGAGAAATGGACTGACTCTAAAGGTGCCAAGGAAGACCTCCTTGAAGATGTCAGGTGTAAAACACCGTGAGCAATGAAACAATGAATGTGAGCAGCATAAGGGGCAAAAACGTAGAGAAGGACACATCAGGGAGTGGTACTATCATGACCCCTTTCATTAGGTAGGAATCACATCAAAAGGAGAAAAAAAAAAAAATCAAGGAGGTTTCAGCAAGGGGGCTAGAAATAAAGGCCAGCGGAGTGGTGAGAGACAATGTCTGGGAAGTGCACATTCCTTCGAGCCCCTAGGACATCATTTCCATATAGGAGAAGTCAGAGCTGTGAGGAGACAGTGTGTCTGCTGCCCAGCAAAGGTCAGCTTTTGGCAGCTAGAAGGCATCCTGTGGCTGCCCCCGTGGGTGAACCCTTGGAGTCAGAGAGAAGCCTCCACAGCTGCTCTTGCTCAGAAGTTCGTCAAGGCTATTTTAGGCTGGATGGGGTCCATGGTGATGATTGCCTGGTCAGGGCAGCTTACCCAGTCTTGCTTTTTAGAATTCTATTTTCCTTGTCATTTAGCTCTGTACCATACAATTACTCAAAGGGTGGGGGGTGGAATATGGCTACATCTTATTTTTAGCTCTCAAATCAATGGTGGCAACATCCTCTGCATTTCAATAGGAATTTTGCATATCAAAATCCCCCAAAATAAAGAATAGTAAACATATTAAAATCTGTAATGACATTTCTTCTGTGCTGTTTCCAAATATGTTTATTTTAAAATGGCTCAGCCTAAATTAAAGACTAATTCATTGACAGATGGGCAGAAATAATGTATAAATGCAAGGAGCATCCTCAGAAATGTGTGCCTCACCTTATTGCCCTCTAGTTCAAAGAATCTTTAAAAAGTAACAACATTATTTTATATATATGTATACACTCTCTTAATGTATTCTGAGCACATTTCAACCATTTTCATGGTCAGAGAACTCTATGGTGGTGTGGACTCTCAGAGATTTTGCTGTGAATATTCTCTGGGAAACGAATTTCTACCCCAGTCTAAAACTATAGATAGGGGAAGGATCAGGGGTAGCTTACTAATAAATGCCACAAACCTCAGAGTTAGAGAGATCCTGACTTCAACACTATCAATGGCTATCGTTAGCCACCTATGTACAGACACTAATGCTGGGGACTTTACATACGACATTATCATTTAACTCCCATGGCAGCTCTGAAAGACATTGCTATTACCCAAGTTTTACCTATGAGAACCCTGAGGTTCAAAGACACATGACTAGTAAGGGAAAGGACAGAATAAGAACCTTCAAAGTCTAATCTTTCTTTAAAAATAGCAACCTCTTAACAACAAGGGTGGGGGGAAGCACTCTCATTAATTTAAATTATCTCCTCTCACCTTCCCTCACTTGGAAGTGGTCGGAATCTGCATATAATTCTATGCATTTGAAAGTATCTCTTTTTACATCCCCAAATCATTCCTAGAACTGCAAGTCCTCAAGCCTCTCCTTATTGGTCCAAATTTCTAAAATACAATCATTGATTTACCAGAACCTATAAAGATTGTGGTGCATCTGGGGAGTGAGGGGGTCTCTCTTCACTCAGGAATTCATGTTACCAAACATGTGTTAAATGCCTACTTTGCCATGCACTCCTCTGTTTATCCACAAAGGTGAAAGAATACAATTTTTGCCTTGAGGTACTCAAGTGACATGAAATAAATAGTTGCAGCAATGTAATAAATTCCATCTTATAGCAGAGAACTATGGAAGGTTCTACATGGGACATGGTAGAGAAAGTGCCAACACTTCCCTTTAGCTCCAGGGAAACTTCCAGGAGGTGGTGACAGTTTATTTAAGCCTTTAAAAAATGAGTTGAAATTTCTCAGGTGACCACAACAGGCACTTGTCAAAGAAGGGAGGACAGGATAAAGCTCATTCTCTATTTCCATTTGAGAATATGCTATAGCTCCTGTTCTCATGGTAAAAACCAATAAGGAGGGAACACGTCATCTTCATTGACTCCACATACTTATTATCTCTCTATATATAAAACCCTAATATGCAAATAGACCAAATGGCCAAACAACCAAACAACTGGTCACTATGACGTGCGCTGACCACCAGGGGGTGGGCGCGGAACATGGTGGGTGTCGGCCACGGCAGGATGGTGGAGCAGGTGAGCGGGGGTGCCAGGTCAAGGCAGGGTGCTGGTCGCTGTCATTGGGGCAAGCCTCTGGTGGTTACTGAAAATTCCTTGCTCCCGTGCACCGCGATCCCACCCAATGCTCGCACCTGTTGCTGGCGCTGGCCCCACTCGCACCCACTGCCAGTGCCAGAGCCACTGCTTGCATCCACTGCTGGTGCCCAGCACTGGTCCTGATCACTCAGCACCATGAGCTGGTGCAAGCAGCGGCTACCAGCCCCAATCACCCCTAAGGGCTTCTCCACCTGCTCCTGCTCCTGAGGGGCGATCAGGGCAGCAGCCATCACTCACACCCACTGCTGGCGCCAGCCCCAATTGCTCAGCACCATCAGTGGGTGCGAGCAGGGCCAGCACTGTCAGCACATGGGAACAGCTGTGGTGAGAGCGGGGCTGCTGGCAGACAGGAGACCGGGGACCGTGGCGGGAGGGGCCAGGTGGGGGTGTGGAGGATGGGCCGAGACCCACCCCTGTGCCCACCACAGCCTCGCAGCCCACAGTTCCTTTCAAGGTGCATGAATTTGTGCACTGGGCCCCTAGTAATATGATATGAATAGCAATTGTATGGTCAGTAGAAGCAGAAAAATGAAACAAGATGACATTGACAAAGAGGAAACCATTCAACTCCATTAACCCATGCAATATATTTATTTCATAACTGTGTGTGTGTGTGTGTGTGTGTGTGTGTGTGTGAGTAATGTTGCTTTTGTTTTGTAGTCAGTTCATGGAATTGTCTTGTTTTATGAGGTAACAAACTAGATGCAGGCTTCACAGAGACCGAGTTCTGGTCAGCCTGGGTCCTTCCTGGTTGCTTGCTACTTAAAAGTCTTAGCATCAGAGTCAGATTGTTCCTCTCCAGACTCTAGATCACAACTCAACTCAGTATGAAGTCTATGACCTTTAAAGTACCTGATATGCTGTCCCCTAACTAGGGGCTAACATGCAGCTTCAGCTAGGATGTCTCATAAAATTACTGTATGTTAAACAAAGACCTCGGCAAAGCCAGAACTCTAAATCACAGGAAATAGATAGTTTTCAATGCCTTATGTCTAACATGAATTAACTCATCCACACTACTTTGTAAGAAAAAGTAAAGATACAATTTACAGATAGGAGTGCGACACCCATCCAATTGGACCAGATGGGCCCCAGATATAAACCAAGTGTTTCAGGATTACCTTCTAAAATGGAAACAATGGTCCACCTTTCACCTTGTCCCTGCAGGGACTTATAAAGTCCACAGATAGGATATATATTCCATTTCACTTCACACATACTCATTTTAGAACAGAGAATGGCTCTGGTGACTGATTTCTATGTCAGAGGGCACTTGGTGTTGCTTTTTGGAGCGGGAATTCTGATGTAAGACCATTCTAGCTTTATGGGGCCACACACAGTCCTAGGGCACAGTGTCACCACTAAGTGGCTTCATATCCATCGATCCTCTCAAGTATTATTTCCCTGGATACAAGCTAGGCATCGTCACTAAAGAAACTTATTGCATGCACCCAAGCCACAACACTGACCACCATTACAATTACATTACAGAGAATAACTAAATATCTTTCCTACTTACCTGGATTACTAATAGTGATTTTAATTGGAATTGGTGACTAAAAAACTACCATTGTTTCAGTAATGGCCAGAGTTCTGTCCTCCCTACCATAAGCTGGACAAAGACTTTAACTCTTTAAATCAACAACCCAAGAATATCACATACTTTACAAGCAGATATAATTTTCCTATTGCAGAAAACAATGTTCAAAAGGCAAAAGGAAAAGAAGACAAAGAAGAAGTCAGAGGAGAAGGAAGAGGAGAATCTTATGGATTTTTTACCTTAATGAAATGATTTTCAAAGTTCATCTCTCTCCCTCCTAAAACAAGTATACTCTAAAACAATTCCATCAACAGCTTAGTTCTCGTTGGCATAAACAAGGAACTGAGGAGCAATAAGATGAATAGGTAACTGAATTCACTGAAGAACAGCTAAAAATGTCCCTTTGGGGAAGGAATTAGTATCAATATTTATATTTTCATTGTATCCAAATGATTCCCAATTTCTTATCAATTCTCCATGTTCAGATTCAACAGAGCCCATGGATTTTGATATGAATACTCTCAAAATCTTTCTCTTTTGCTCTGGTAACCAATATAGATGTAGTACATTAAGATGACTCTAGCCCTAGCTGGTTTGGCTCAGTGAGTAGAGCATCAGCCTACAGACCAAATGGTCTCGGGTTTGATTCTGGTCAAGGGCAAGTACCTCGGTTGCAGGCTCCTGCCCAGCCCTGGCCCTAGTCGGGGCTTGTGCAGGAGGCAACCAACCAATGTTTTTCTCTCACATGGATGTTTCTCTCTGTCTTTCCCTGTCTCTTCTACTATCCCTAAAAATCAATGGAAAAATATCCTCGGGTGAGGATTAACAACAACAACAAAAAAGATGATCCTAAATAAGTACAGGATTTAGAACAAAAGTCTGTCTGTTGAAATACCCACATTGCTGTTATTTATTTAAAATTCACGTCCAAACTGATTGAATCTGTGAGGCTGTTTTCACATATCCCATTTAGTGCTCATGCACTTAGTAATAGTAAATTGGTCCATTTGGGAATAAACTTAGATGCACATAACACTACATGTTGGAATTCATAATTCTTTCATAATCACCTCCCACTTGGCATCTGTGAACTCACAATGGCAGGTTTCCTCAGTGAAGATCTGTTCAGAGTCCAATATTTACATAAACAATTTCTGTTTAGAGTGTAGGTTCGTTCATGCACCAATAACCTCTCCATCTATGTAGGTCTCTAAATTTCATGTTAAATAAATGTTAGCACTACAGAACTATTTCAAGCAATCTTCACCATTTTTTTCAGCATGAAAAGTCATATAGGCAGTCGAAAGAGGTATTTTGTGAATTTTTATTGGAATAAATGTAAGTACAAGTTGAACTGTAAGTAGTACTGGAGGTGAAGGAATAATTCATGCTTTGTTATGTTGCCTTCATCTCTAGGTGAAATATCCTTGGGAGTAGGAACTATTTTTTCATCTAGAACATGGTCTGATAAATACCCATTGAGTGAGCACTTTAATCAACCTCAGTTTGGTCCACTATAAAATAAGGAAGTGATTATGATTTCTCAGTCAAAATAGAACTTGGACTCTATATCCCTCTATTTATCGTATACCCATTACATGACTACATGCTTAAATTCTCTGCTGATCAAATTATCATTGATTAAAATGAATAATACACAACATTGCTATGATTCAGTGAAGTTAGTACTCACCAGTGCAAATAGGTATTAGCTCTTTAGAAAGTAATTTATCAATACAAATTTAAGCCTTTTAAAAATGCCTACCCATTGATCCAAATTTACATAGAGGAGTTCATTCTAAAGAAAGTAATTTGAGGGGTTCGGGATATTTATAAAGGATATTCATGTGGCATTGCTTTAGCAGTTTATATGAATGAGAAAACCTCAATGTCTACCAGTAGGGCCTTGGGGAAATTGGTTGTGGAACACCCATGCAGTGTGAAAATGCAATCACACTCACTGCTTAAGGAAGTAGAACCTATCTTCCCACCCCTTATTTTTAGCTATACTTAATGACCTGTTTCTAAAGAGTACACTCTGACATGTGGGATAGGGAGAAATCTGACATACAAACCTTAGCCAGGTGATCATAATTCATGGCGATAGCATGCACTCTTCATATGATGCGGTAAGTAAAGATGGCACCTCATCTCTGTGGGCTTCCTCCCAAAACTCTATAACCCCAGTCTAATCATGAGAGAAGCATCAGGCCAATCCCAATTGAGGCATATTTTATAAAATTACTGACTAGTACTCTGCAAAACTGTCAAGTTCATAAAAAGTAAGGAAAGTTTGGGAAACTGTCTCGGCCTAGAGAAGCCTAAAGAGACATGAGGAGTAAATGAGATGATGTGTCCTGGTTGGGACCCTAGAACAGAAAAAGGATATTAGGGGAAAACTAACAAAATCTGATTACAGTATAGAGTTTAGTTCATCGTAGTGTATCAATATTGGCTCATTAGCTGCACAACATCGGACATTCAATTAATTGAGACAGGGTATAAGGTATGTGGGGATTCTCTGAGCTATCTTTACAAGTTTTCCATAAATCTAAAACTATTCTAAAATAAAAGGTTTATGTGAAATAACACAGTCATGAACAATGATGATAAGTAAATATTTGCATCACTTTGAGGTTAGGTTAGATGCTGCCGTATGCCCCCACCATGCCCTGAACTTCTCCTATCACAGAGCATAGGTCACAGGTATTTGATTTTTCAACTGTCTCCTTCCCACATCATGAGAGCAGAGGCTGATTCTATCCTTTGCAAAATTCTCCTCACACTATGCACCACAGACATTAGGTACTTAATACATGCCTGTTAAATAAATGAGTAGGTTACCGTCCTGTCAATTTGAAAAAAGTAAATTACAAAACACTACATATATCATGCTCTATCCTATATTAGCTATATGACCTGGGCAAGTCAGTTCACAGCTCTGAGCCTCAGTTTCTTCATCTTTAACCCTTTACACTCGCTTGTTTTTTTTCTCGATTCCTGCTACTGATGCTAACCGTGTCGAGTCACACTCGACATCCGAGTGCAAAAGGTTAAAACAAAGATAATCACTGCACATACCCCATAAATTTGTTCTGAGGATTCGGGGGCTAATATGCAGAAAACACATTGTTCTCTCCCCCAACAACTCTCTGTCTCTCCTTACTCAGATAGAGTGATTGAAAGTACATACATTAGAAGTTTTACATTTAAAATGAATAGTGATTACCATTTTCACATGTGGGATCTCAATTACTTTACATTTATTTTTGTTTATCTCTAGTCATAGTTTTAGAGAATTAAAATAAATTATACTTATTAAAAGATTAATAACAAAGAAAAGAAGCATGTGATATCCATATACTGGGGATACAAAGCAAAGACACACAGGATATTACCTGTCCTCCAAGTACTTGACAATCTAGCTGCAAACACAAGGGCAGAATCGCCGCAGAAAAGTTGAAGGCCCACTCAGTAAAGCAATATCAAAGATGCCTTAAAATGACCTCTGAGGAGCAAGCAAGTGACCGGAAGAGGCATCATCCCGACAGAACTTGAGAGAAAGGAAAGGATGAGTCTATGAGACACCAGTTGGGGATAGAGTGGATGGGGTAGGTGGTCCTAGCAGGAGGGACAGTGTCAGCAAAAGCACAGAGTTAGGGATGCATAGGATATACTGCTGAGAGGCACAAAGCCTGCCTTTTATATCCTTCCATCACTCTGGGTCCTTTCATCATCCCCAAGTCCAGTGCCCAGGTTGGTTTTTATTAAGACTCCTGACTAATAAAATTCTCACCGAGCCTTCCTAATCTGCTCCCACTGCACAGAAAGAGGAATCACGGGCCGAAAGAAGCCTAACCTGATATCTGAGCTCGTATTGCCAATGACCGTGACGCACATGGCATGACGGTCAGCCTCATGTGACCTGCAGATGTGAGTCACAAAGGACTGGAGATGCAGAAGGCACACAGCCCGGAACAGCTGGAGGCGGTAACAGGATGACAGGCCAGGCCCTCCCTCCTGCGGGGGCAGAACCCACTCCCTCCCTCCGCGGCATAACCTGACATGGGTATCTTTAGGATGTGCTCCCAGACAGAGAGTGGGCGAGGAGAGGTGTGAATGGCTCTCACTTCAGGACGTGACGGTGCATCATGGGGTATATATATCCTCCCACTCCCCCTCAGAAAGGGTACCCATTTTGTCTACCAGGAGAATGTATGGACTTTAAAAATAGATTTTGCCAAACAATCGTGAGGGCAAATGCTGACTCGCAGTCTGGGAGCTATCTCTTGGTCGGGCCCAGTAGATGAAAGCAGGTTCTATTTTCATCGGCAGAGAGCTGCGGATGGAGGCACAAAGGAGAAACTCCCTTTTCTTCTCCATCCAACAGAGCCCCTCACGCGCCAGTGTGGGGCTGGCTGAACAATGGCCAGAGTACCTGGCGCGGGGGCAGAAGCATGGCTCCAGCTTGAAGAATGACATCGTGTGGCCACAAATCCAGGGCAGGAGGATGTCCCAGTGCCCAGCTCAAGCTCACAGCACAGAAAATTCTTTCCCACTCTGGGTGCCAGGAACTTGACAGTAGAATATCAGCAGGAGGAGCGGGAAAGGGCCTGTGCAACCCAGACAGGCAAGCAGGGAAGAACAGGCATACCTGCTCCCAACGGCTAGGGATTGCTTCCTTTTTTCTTTTTTTTTTTTTTTGTTTCGTTTTGTTTTGTTTCTCTCCAGGGCAGATTCCAGACTTCAAGCTTCAAGTCTGAGATCGTTTTCAGGTGTATATATTTCTTTCCCAGTGGAGAGGCTGTATATATATATATATATATATAAATATATATATATATATATATATATGAATGTATTTTGCTCTTTTATTGCTACAAAGATACAAAGAGGGTTGTTGTTTTTTAATATTCACATGGCACCTCTCATGTAAATATCTCCTTACAAAAATCACACTGAACCCACGAAGCTCAATTGTGCACTCTGCCTCTGGCAGGTTAGTGCGAAATTCAATTTGTACTAATCAGTCCCTGGCTACTGAAGCATGTAATATACTTGATGTGACAATTCCCTGTCTTACAATATCTACTCCCCCCCGCCCCTGCTCCCGGAGGTTCCCCGGTGCTAGCTAACTTGGAACAATCACCTTGAGAGAACCTGGGCTAAGGAAGGGTCAGGTTCAGAACCCATTAATAATGAAGCTGATGATCCCACTGGCACTAACATGAAAACTGGTAGCTAATCGTGACTGTGTGCCTACTGTGTGCTCAGTGCTATACTAAATGCTTTACACAGATGATCATCTTATGTTCAAAATAATTCTGTAAGGCTGATGTGATTATTATCACTGTTTAACAGAAGGAAAAAAATGGAGACTTGAAGAATTTGATCATCTGCCCAAGGTCACACCACTATTTTTTTATATATATATATTATTGATTTTTTACAAAGAGGAAGAGAGATAGAGAGTTAGAAACATCGATCAGCTGCCTCCTGCACACCCCCTACTGGGGATGTGCCCGCAACCAAGGTACATGCCCTTGACCGGAATCGAACCCGGGACCCTTCAGTCTGCAGGCCAACGCTCTATCCACTGAGCCAAACCGGTTTCGGCAAGGTCACACCACTATTAATTAGTGGAGCTGGGATTAGAACTCAGTCAGTGTAACCCTAGAGCCTGCACACTGCTCCACTGCTCCAATCACACCCATATCCACCGGAGAATGTTTGCTCACGCCCCACTCCCCAACGCTCACTTACTATCTCTTGGTACAGACAGGGAACCATACCCACTAAGTCAAGACTTGCCCCATCAGATTTCACAGATGTTACATGCAGAGACATAGCTCCTCTCTGGTCTGACAGAAGAGCTGACATTTTCGGAGTCTGGGTCTGTCCACTGCACACCAGGCGTGTGGCAGCCTGGTAGAGCAGTCTGGTGGACAGGAGCTACATGATTGCACACGAGTGGGATTCTCCCCCAAATTAACAGAGTCCAAATCCAGGACTCTGTCCCCTAACACACTCACTTCCTGTAGAATCATAGCTGGATATGGACTTAGAACCTGTCTCCCAAACCACAGTACTCTCTATTGGCCTAAACTAGTTCTTCATATTTCAGGTCATAAGGCAAATAGATAGCTGAATGGCACAGTTCTGGCTCTATGATGATTATTTCTGAATAGGCTGCCCATTGTTAGAAAATCAGGATAAAGATCAATTAACAGACCACTCAGAGACACAAGGTGCCCTCATTCAGATAGGGACCACGTACAGCTTCACTTATCCCACAAAAAGTCAACACAGTTTCTACTGTTTCAACCACGTTTGGCATGAGGTGCACAAAAGAAACAAAGGAAACATCATGCATGACACTTGCAACCACCGTTCTCTCTGTGCTGGGCTGTTCCATTATGGAAGTCCCAATGCACCAAGCAAAGCACTAAATTACGTACAGGTAGTGGCTGGATAGAGGCTGCCAGCCGGTTTTCAGCAACATCCCCCATATGGCTAGAAACACTTGTGCCAGTTAATTAGCACTGGCATTAATCGAGAGAAGGAACATTGACCAGGACGTTGAGGTTATCCTTAGACTATTTAAATATGTCATGTGATCACTCATTCCATCTGCTATCAACATACTTCACACTTAATCCAGTAAACAAACTCCCTACCATTTTAAGCAAATGGAATCCATTTTCCCGGGCCTCTTTAGACATTGCAAATCTCGGGATGTTTTGTTTGTTTTTCCTAGAATTTTGTTGTGAAGTGTCCCAGTGTCCTGATAGAGATCCAAGGACAAGAGCCACCCATCCCCCATTAATGAGACCCTGAGAAGTGCCCACAAGAGGTGGAGGAATAAAAACAACCACAAGCCATCACTCACTCGAATGCATATTTTTCACTTTGCAGCTACCCTACTAATCTGCCTTGTTTTCTTTCCATGCTCACAGTGCTGCTGAAAGCACATAGAAAATAAAGTGCATTATTCAAATGAATTTCACCATGCACTGAAAATGTGACTGAGTTTAGACAGAAACCCATTTTAAAAGTGCTCTCCTCTGAAATGGATGATGCCTGGCAAGGTATAAAACACTCGGGTACTTAGAAAAGCAGATAGGAAATAGTTCAACCCCAAAACACTTCATTGGCAAATTGACTCATCATAGGTATAGACCCAAAGTGGATTTCCAATCTACTTCTTAGAAAGGTATATAGTCCATGCATCTTTAAGAATCCTGATATAAATCTTCCCTGAGAAACTTATCTTCAAAAGAGTCTATTTTCTTGCCCTAAGAGAAGTTGCATATTGAATATATCATCAATCTCTAACATTTATTTCTCCTCCTCTTCTTTAGACTCTTTCTTCTCCAATGCTATCTCCAAAACTGACTCTCACTAAATGGATGAAAATTTCCAGCATTTGCCCAATGCGCAAGGTGGTATGAAGCTATGTAAAGTAGCAAGCACATGGAAGTAAAAAGAATACCTGATCATGATGGAGCCCACTCTCAGAGCTACAAGACATCTTGGGATGATGGGTAAAAAGCATTGGACATGACTCAGAAAGACTAGGGTTCAATTCTTGCTTCTTCCAGAAAGATGACCTTGGGAAAATTACTTGATCTGTGGCTAAAAAATGACAATAAGACCCTTATTCTCTGTGCATGACAGAGTAGGTGTGAGAATCCAGTGTGATAATGGACATTGTCATTGTCAGCTTACTATGAACTTGGCATGAGAGTGGTAATCAGAGTTACTTCCCTTCTCTGCTATTTCATATAAAAGATATTACCTAATCAGCAATTTAATCTTAACAAAAAGTACAGCTTACTCTTTCAGGTAACTTAGTGCAATAAAGCAGAAACTGGTCTAATTTTACCCCAAGCACAGGCAAAATCCAAAAGTCATCTCAGGAGCCAATTAATCAGAAAAAGATAATTAAATTTTACACATTGGACTAAGTTTTAACTAGGACACTAGAGCTACCTTGAGGATTACAGTGTTTCCTGCTTTGGAGAAAATACATTTTTTTAACAATTATACAACTGAGTTTAGTTCAACAAATACTTACTGCATGTGCTGAATACTAATAAGAATGAGATACTTTCCCTGACTCAGAAAACCCTAAGGTCCAGAAGGCAGAGTTGATCACACAGATTCGATGTGATATGTGATGTGGTAATGATGACATAAAGATACACAAAGAATCAAGGATGATTTCTTATAAGGGATACTGGTCTGAATCAAAATGAGTAGGAGTTAGATGAGTGACTAGAACCGGGAAGAGGTTGCCAGGCAGAGGGAACAGCACAAACAAAATCCTATATGGAACCCTTCCAAGGAACTACATACTGTTCATTTTTACCAGGAAACAAACATAAAAGAGCAAGGTCTGGAACATGAGGCAAGGGAGTATGGACAGAAACCTAAGAACATGAGAAATGGTGACACACATTATCAAAGGATTCCTTACCATCACTACGTCACGGTGTTTCTTAAATAAAGATCAAAACATATAAACAAAATGCATTCCACTCTATAAATCCCAGACTTTTGATAGATCCTAAGAAAACATCTATATCCCAAATAAGGAATAATGGGATACGTACAATGACGGGGCAATAGTCTCAGGGAAGCTGAAAAGTTGACCCCCTTTGACGGACACCAGAAAACTACCTCAGAGTTTAGGAGAAAAAGCTAGAGTTTAATGATTCCACTCTAACCTCCTCAGTTTATTAATTAATTTACAACATCTCAATCTAGAACCCATTCAGGAAAAATAAATGCTTTTCCCTCTGCCCCACCGAGAAAGCCATTACCTTCATCTCCAAAACAAAGTTTCAGGAGTCTAACATTCATATTCATTCATCAGTGATATGTGTAAATATTTGAACAGCTATTAATGAAAGCTCAGGACGAAATGTAGTTTCTCGTCTGGAAAGTGTCTGTGGATTGAACAATTCTGTTTATAACTCATGGTCACTTCCTTCCACTCCCCCGTCACGATGTACCGCATGGGACCCCCTGGCCAATGGTCATGCTCTGTGTTCTGTTACTTGTTCTGAATGAGGCTGTTGTACAAACCAAACTGCAGTACAACTTTAAACACCATGTGGCATTTTGTTCTTCTCAAAATCTACTGTTAGGAAACAACAGCTGATTTTAGAGTGCAAAACACAAAATTGTGCTATCCAAGTTGTAAGGACTCCACAACTTGCATAATTAAATTTGGACATTTTATTAAAAAAGACATGACCATGAGAACAGACTGCTGGCCCCTCTCAGGGCCTTGGAAGGAGTCTGTCCGTATGATGCGAGGACCCTAAAGCCGAAGCTTGATTAGCTTCGTGATAAGTCACTTCTCTCTGAAGATTTCCAGCTTTTGCTGGTGCCCTAACCTGCATATCTGTTCTCTTTACATGGTCACACTTCTGTAAGTAGTCCCTTCATTAGCGTCCCTTCATTAAACAAATCTGTGTAGATTTGTGTCCTGCAGAAATACTTGCAGATAAGCAAATTCCTGCCCATTATGTGAAAATTTGATAGATAACCTTGCTTTCTTCCCTACTGCCTACCTACTGGGCCACATTAAAGTTGGCTATAACTTAGTGTGACATCTGAATCTCAGCTCTCTTCCCAAAAGTAGTAAGTAAGAAAATGGAACTAGGCAGGACTAGAAGAAAACACGTTCCTCTCTTATGAGCTTTTCCAAGCAGGTCACAAGCTAAATGGATCGGGCAGGCACTCATTAAGTGCATAAAAGAAATATGATGGTACTTTTCCAAAGGCATGTTTGGTCAGTGCCGATCTGTGGCAGCTGTAATTGCAATGCCGCTCTCTAGCATTTCTAAGTAACTCCCTGCTGCTCCTTTGGAATAAACCTCTGAGTAGACACCCAAAACAAAGTGTTATGATATTACAGAAACAGAGAGAACTTTGTTATGGAAGCACGTTGATTTGGCCCTGACCATAAAGAGTACACAATTCTGCAGGCATTAGATGCAGGTGTTTGACGGATCAGCCCCTTGCCTTTATTCTAACAGCCAGTCTATGCATTAAAGATTATGCAATCATTAAAGTACAGAGTAATGGCCCCAGTGATGTAGCCAGGATTTCATTTCCCTGAACATTGTATTGTATGACCTGTTGTTTCCATTTTCAGGACCATGTCATGGCTAATATCCGCAGATGGAATACTCAGTAACAAAGAAAGAGTGGCCATTTTATAATGGATTCAAGTCGTCAAACAACTTCACCGTCCAAAGTTAGAAAGTCTAAGAGCATTGTGCCAGGAAGAAAACACAAGGCTACATTGTCACATGTGGAAATATACAATGGTATTCCAGGCACCTCTGTGATAAAAGTGCTTCAAATTAGAACAGCACATTCATTGTTACTAAGGTTTTTCATAAGACCACACTGTCCAGTAAGAAATATTCAATTAAATTTCCTTTGAAATCTGGCTTTTTGTTTTCTTTTCCACCATATCCTCAGTTACCCACCTAACTCCCCAGTCAGGATTTTTTTTTTTCAAAGTGTTCATTGCAACTTCACAGCCAAGAGTTTGAATTCGTTATGGCTGCTGGCTACCTTTCTCAACCCAGCTGAAATTTGCATTGTCAATGTTTTACTATGTTAGTATTTCTAGGATGGGAAGGAAAAGCATGGGACAATTAGATTGCCATAACAAGCTAACCATAATAAATTAAATGTGGTACAGATAATAAGTATGCTTACTGTTTCCACTTTAGCTATTTAGTAATGCTAATTGTGGGAATATCCCCAATTTTCATAAATATATTGCACATTTACTAATAGGCTGACTCCTGGCATACATTAGTAATTTATATATATGGAAAGAGAGAGAGAGAGAGAGAGAGAGAGAGAGAGAGAGAGAGAGCGAGCCATGGTTGTTATAAAGGCTTTTTGGACAATTTTGTACTATTAGTAATTCAAATGTAATATACTTTCACATAAATGAATTCTAGAGACTTCTTCCACACTGTTTTACAACTTAAGGTCTAGAAAAAGCTCACATATAATGTGTTTGATGAGGTTTAAATGAAAGTTTAAAATATTCTCAATAAGCCCGGCTGTTGTGGCTCAATGGTTGAGTGTCAACCTATGAACCAGGAGGTCAGGGTCTGATTCCCAGTTAGGGCACATGTCCGGGTTACAGCTCCATCCCAGTAGAGTACGTGCAAGAAGTAGCTTGATCAATGATTTTCCCTTATCATTGATGTTTCTATATCTTCTCCCTTTCCCTTCCTCTGTGAAATCAATAAAAATATATTTTTAAAAAAATATTCTCAATAATTACATAATTTTAGCATAATTCTAGTTGATGCCAATCTAAAATATTATGTTTATTGATCAACAATGCAAAATAAGATGGAGATTAAGAATATAAATAGAAAACATATATATCCGTCCTTGCAAAGTTGTGAAGAAATAGATTGCTTCATATTAAGAGGCAATATTGTGTTCTTTTTCATTTGTAACAATTACAGCTTGTGAGAAATCTGAGTCAGTTTCTGTATTTTCTAACTCTTAAAGTCTGTATGAAGAGATGAAATTCACAATAATTGAAGATCTGAGGAAATTATCTGATACTTAACACCACAGCCCAAATATCATATTCACAACCAGGAAGTTGCAGCACATAAATTCTCAAGTTCGCTGTGGTCTTGCTCTTTGCACTGAGCTTCCTGGATATCAGTATTTGCTAGAAGAGATATCAGAGTGTGGCTAATAAGAAAAGGCAGAGGTAAAAAGGCAGGAACGTCCCATTTTCTTAGAAACAATATATGTATTTCTTTTGAGAAAATGTTATACTTCAATGGAGAGATAACAAAAATGTTTATGCACATTCAATTTAATTTCAAATCTAGGTCCAAGTACTAAATACCAGTGTGGTTATTTGCAGCTTTCCCTCAAAATGGGGGCAAAAATATCTGTGGCAGTGATTTCTTTATTGATGCTTTTAAAATCTGTTCAGAACACCCCATGCTTGTGTTACTGTTAATAACTGTTAATTCTTCACCCTGGCAAACCTCTGAAAATACACACAGCATCTGCCCAGAATATAAAACAACATTGATTTATGCCTTGAAAGTAGAGTTACAATGAATAACAAACAAAATCATTATGATGGCATAAAAATATCAAAATAAATGACTCCCAAATATCTAATCACATTGTAGGTTATTAGTTATTAATATCATTATTCATGACAGGCCTAACTACTGATGTAAAGGAACAATTTTCTTTATTGCTAGGCATTCCTCTAAAATCAGTTAGATAACAAGGGCAGAAATCAAGGTAACTGAGGGCGGATGTTCAGAAGGTAGCAGCCAAGTGAGACGTGCCTGAAAGGAATCTGCTGAGAAAGAGGCAGCATTAAAGCAAAGACCTGGGGCATGCCATGGCCATCAGTTAACACTTCTGGGTAGTAACAGGCAATGTGTGCTGAGCACTTCCCCAGTGCTGGGTTTTGGAATAAGCACAACGCATACATTATTCTATTTATTTTGATGGTCCCATGGGGTACAAATTATATCTTCACTGTACAAGAAGGAAACCTCGAGGTACAAAGACTTAAGTCACTAACTACGTGTTGGTAAAAACAATGGTAGGACTAGCACCCAGGTCTTCCTAACTTCCAAGTCTCTTTTCTAGGTCAGAGGCCAGAAAACTCTCTGTAAAGAGTTACATGGTAAATAATATCAGTCCGTGGGTGTTCCATTCTCTGTGACAACTTCTCACCTCCACCCCTGAGAACACATGTCCATGAACATTGTCTGGGATTCAATCAACAAGTGCCATATGATTTTGCTCATAAGTGGAATTTAATGAACAAACTGAACAGCCAAGCAAATCAGAGACAGACTCATAGATAGAGACCAGGCTGATAATAGAGAGCAGGCTGATAGTTGGGGGGAGAGGGGGCAATATTGGTGGGGGAGAATGGTGGAGGGATTGAGCCAAAGTGAAAGAAAGAGAGAGAGAACTCATGGACAACAGTGTGGTGATTGGGGGGGTGGGGGTAGCTGGAGATAGAAGAGGGCATAGAGGGGATAAATGGTGATGGAACAAATCAAATAACATATTTTTTAGAAAATGAAATCCGTTCTTAGCACACAGGCTAAAAACAATGACAGATTTGGTCAGGGGGCCGGAGTCTGTAAAACCAGCTGCAGGCCAGTGCTTTTCTAACTTTAATCTGCATGCTCATCGCCTGGGGATCAGACTACATGCAAATTTTGATTCAGAGGGTCTAGGGTGGAGATTGGACATGCTGAATTTCTAACAAACTCCCAGGTGATGTAGATGCTGTCAGCCCATGCACCATGCTCTGAGGAGCTAAGCTCTACACTGTAAGGTGATCTCAAGCAATCTCTAAAGATGCTAATTTTCCTCTATCCAGGATCTTGGTGAATACCCTTGCTTGAAGCACACAGTTGTCCAGGCTGGGAACCTTAGAGCCCCTCCTCCATCCATACTGTTCCACCTCTGAACTCTCTCCAGAGGCTCTGCCTTCTCTCCACTCCCAATGCCACTGCCCAATGACATCCTCCAAGCAGCTCTCAAGCCTTCAGTCCCTCCTCTTGGAAGGCTTTCCTCTGTTTGGCCATCACTCTAAAATAAAATCCAAACATTTCCTGCCCTGACTCAGTCATTTCAGGGATGCCCAATACATACAGAATAAAATTCAAATGCCAAGTTATTTACAGTCTCACCTAACCAACCTTACCAATTTTGTCTTGCATCTAATTGTAATAATGGTAAAACTAGGCCCAAACTTTTGTTAAGCTCCTCTTATAAAGCACAATGTTATCTCTTTTAAACTGTGCTCCAGATTATCATAGGAGTAAAGTTCTATTATTTCCATTTTACAGATAAGGAAATGAAGACATTGAGAGCTCAAGTTGCCCAAAACTACAGAACTCAAAACAATAGGGTAAGGGTTTGAATCCAGGCATCCTGACTCCAGAGCCCACACCCTAACCACAGGTATTCTCCTCCCCAAGTTATATCATGTGCTCATCATGCTGAGTTCCTAACATGGGCCACGTCATTTCCTGCCCCAAAGTCTTGGCAGTGCTCATCCTCTGCCTATAACCTCCTTCATGTTCATCATCATCAATTGCTTTCTCCTGTCTAAACACTCCATTTGCACATGTCACCACTTCTTGCTCCTCTCCCCAAAGTATAGAGATGTCCACAGAGTTACTATGTTTCTGGTAAGATTGGCCTCCCTTAAGACAGGGTCTCAGTTTTATTTTTTGCTGATAATGTTATCAGTTAATAATATGTTCGGAAATAGTAGGTATTCAATAAATATGTGATGGATGAACAAGAAGATTGAGTAATAAATAAATGGAATGAAAATCAATTTAATAAGCCATCCTTAGCCTAATTTCTGTATCTGTATAAAGAAGGTATTGAATCAGATAAGTTCTAAATTGTGTTCACCAAGATCCATCATCTATTTAGTCATTCATTCACTAGCTCTCTGTATTTGCTAAGTGTCTACAGCATGCCAGGCACAATTCTAGGTCCTGAGCATATCATAGCAAAGAAAGCAAAATTCCTGCCCAGTTCCCTTTGCAATCTGATGGGGGAGAGAGAGCAATGTGAGGAAGTGATAAATGCTATAGAGAGGAAAAAGCCAACTAAAGAAGCATTCTTTTATATATCTTTTATATAAATATCCACATATGCATAACGAACAGAGAGTGATTTATAGGTGATATTTATAATTTTACTAGAGGCACGGTACACAAATTCATGCATGGGTGGTGTCCGGCCAGCCCACCCCGACTGGGACCTATTGGGGCCTGGCTGGCGAGGGGCAGGGAGGGCCGCAGAAGGTTGGCCAGCTGGCCCTGCCCCTGATTGGCATGGGGGGTACCTATCGGGGCAGGGCTGGCCAGGGGGAGGGGCCACAGGCAGTTGGCCAGCCAGCCCTGCCCCCCATCGGGGTTGGAGGGGCCCAATCACAGCCACAGTGCACGTCAAAGCAACTGGTCATTCAGTTTGCTTGGCTTTTATATATATAGACTAGGGGCCTGGTGCACAAAATACATCCATGGTGGGGGGGTTCCCTCAGCCCAGCCTGCACCCTCTTCAATCAGGGACCCCTTGGGGGATGTCTGTCCACCAGTTTAGGCCTGATCCCACAGGGCCTAAACTGGCAGTCGGACATCCCTCTTGCAATCTGAGACTGCTGGCTTCTAACCGCTTACCTGCCTGCCTGATTGCCCCCAACTGCCCTCCCCTGCTGGCCTGATCTCGCCCCCAACTGACCTCCCTTGCCAGCCTGACCACCCATAACTGCCTCTGCTTCAGCCCCCACCACCATGGCTTTGTCCAGAAGGAAGTCGGACATCTGGAAGATGGCCGGTTGACCCAGTCTAATTAGCATATTACCCTTTTAGTAGTATAGATAGATTATATAGGATAGGATTGCTTAAATGGTGGTGGGGGGAAACCTTTTTCAGCAGGAGGAGATGATCTTGGCAGACAAAAACACATAATCCCTATATCTGGACTGATAGCCAGCTATATGCACTATACTACCAAACCGGTCAAAAAAATTGAACCACTTTCTTACACCTTACACCAAACAGCTTTTGCCCTTAAAACCCCTCCTCAGCCCCCACCTTAGGTTCTACCTTTGCACTTCACCCAGATTAGGTTCTGATTGGTCAGTTTCTATGCCAGTCAGCATCAAAAACTCCGTCTCCTAGGCAGCCATTGGCTCCTGGCACTTCACCCAGATTAGGTTCTGATTGGTCAGTTTCTATGCCAGTCAGCATCAAAAACTCCGTCTCCTAGGCAGCCATTGGCTCCTGGCACTTCACCCAGATTAGGTTCTGATTGGTCAGTTTCTATGCCAGTCAGTGTCTCCAGGCCTATCTCTGGGCCTGATCGAAGAGGCAGGGCTGATCAGCAGCCCTTGAGGAGGCCCAAGAGAAACAGAGGTGCAGCTGCTGGTGAAGCCGGGAGAGAAAGTGAGAGGCAATGGCTGATCAACAGCTGCCACAGAGGCTGGGGATCAGACCTTGCCTCTCTCTCTGCAGGCCTCTCTCTGGGCCTGATCCACAGCCCCTGTGGCAGTCAGTGCTGGGTCGCTGCACCAGTACTGACTTCCGGTGTTCAGTGGAGCCTTGGTCGTTATGGGCCCTGGCTCTTTATATATATATATATATATATATATATATATATATATATATATATTATATATATATATATTAATATATATAATATATATATATATAATATATATATATATATATTATATATTATATATAATAATATATATATATTTGTCAACTTGTGTGCGCATGTGTGTGTGCGCGCGCACGCGCATGTTCATAACACCCCAGGTTCATATTAGAATCCGTTCCTTCTAGTCCTCAAAGAATATGAATTACCAATATGGGGAGAATTTGGAACTTTGACAAAATAATAGAAGGATACCTGAGTTCAGGTTGGTTATACTGTCCATTGGGGCCTAAAACTTATACTGGGTTTGCAATTATATACATTGTTGCTAGCATGCCATTCCTGGGTATGTATTTAAATGAGGACACTGAAAATAACAAAAGGCAAAGGAGCAATAACTTTCCATAGCCTCAGAAACAGTTGTCTTTGGGAGGCTTGGAAAGTAATGTTTGTTTAATTGTATCTGTAAAGTAAAAATGATTTAACTTCATTCAGTTCAAGTTTGAATTAAGTTCCAAGTACTAGATTATTTTAACAATAATGATTTTGCTTACTGGTCATTTTTACTGTATGTAGAATAATAGTTATAATAGAAATATAACATACCTATAGAAAAATAATCACCTGAAATCCTTATAAATGTGCTAAAAAAATCCCAGTAAGATTAACTAGTAAATTGGTATGTTGATGTGAAAAACGAAAGATAACTTGACTTCAGACCAACCACAAATTCATAGCAAAAATAGATATGAACCTGGGGCCGAAACATAGTTTACAAGATGAAAACTCAGAATTTATCTTTATCTTGTAAATATTCTACTTCATTTTAAGTAAAATTATATGTATCAACTGAAATCTACTCTGACAATTCATTTAATGGTATCCATTGTGCTCAAGTGCAGGGCAGTTTTCAAATAAATGATCTTATATGGATATCAATACATACCTATGTTTGTGAATGTAACTTATAGCACTTTCTATAGGAAAACATATTTCTATGTTGTTATTAGAAAACACAGCTAATGGAAAATAGCTACTAGAAATAAAGTAGAGCTAGTGAAAAGGAGCTAACAGAAAACAAAGTTTTTATTCTTGTAATGTCTATAGTAAAATTTACTTCTAGAAAATACTTAAAGGTATTTATGAAACAGAATTGTCTTTAGCATAAACTCAGACACAGAATAAAAATAGATTCATATGCCCTTATTACCAAGGAGGGCTAGAAAATAAATGTAGGTGGAGATATATCCAAACAGAATCCTAATTGCCTTAACTTCTACTAAAAGAGTATATTTATTAGTTTGATTTATCCCCAAAAGGTTCATTCCTATTGACAAAAGGAGCAGAATTTGGAACATATCCTAGAACTTCAGTATGAACATAAATGACTTTAGCAAGTACCCTTGATTTGTTTACAAAAAAAAAAAAAAAAAAAAAAGACACCTCCGCCTCTATATTCAGTTCTGCTCCAAGCACAGGGATGCCGGTCCCGGGGGAGGCATCTCCCCTTTACTGTCGCATCAGAGGATGAATGCAAATGTGAACACACGGATGGAGGGGAGGCAGTGCCCACCATATGGCCCTCTTCAACGGACTCAACATGAGGAGGGGCTCTCTGCTGACAGAGAACGAAGCAGGCAACAAAGTGAACACCTGGTCCCATAAAAATCCATCAGGACATTTGAATTGGCTGCCCAGTCTCCACATCATTTGCAGACATCAAGTCCAAGGTAAAATGAAACGTGCCCTTCTTGCATATTTCAGTCATGATTGTGGCATTAGAATGTGTATGACACACCCCCATATGGAAAAAGCTCCTCTATGGGCCGGTCTCGCTTTTAACTCCAGAGCAGATGGTGATGAGATATGGTGAGCAGAGTAAGGGATTCCTCATGGAGGATCCTCCCTATTTCATCAGTGGTGACAGACCAGCACAAGGTGGCTTTGGGGGAAAATCACTCTCCCTGCCTTCATCGTGGTCATTTGGAAAGATGTCAACAGTGACACAGTGACTCTTGCTGCCCTTTTAAACCCTCAAGGGACTGTGGGCCCTTGGACTCTTCCATCAGCATGTCTTTGTCCTTCTCGTTCATAGACCAGAGCCTCTATGTCAGCTGGATGGTCATGGCAGCAGCAGGTCTCCAGTCCTTAGATGCACAAGTAGAGGCTGCTTATCGGTCAGTGCGCCAGGCCAGGGTAAGCCCAGGGAGCTCCTACAAGGAGAGCCCAACAGCAGAGAGGAGGCCTTGAGTCTGCAAAACAGCACCTCAGCCTATAAGCTTGGTCAGCCTGGGCTACGGCTCAAAATGGCTATTTCCCGGCCTGACTAATGAGCTAATAAATTATAGTCACTTCACAAGCTACATGGTATGATTTTTCCTGCTGTGTTGAATCAGGTAGCAATCTAGGCTAACCTTTAAAAACTGATTTGAAATCTCCCAATAAGTGGCCCGATAGATTCAGCCTGGATTTTAGATATGAAGGCCTAAATTCTCATCCTTTTGTGTCAAAAATGTCTATAGATCAGTAGTGATTCTGTCCCCCAGGGGACATTTGGCAATGTGGGGGGGGGGGCAATTTTAGTTGTGACTCCATGGGGTGCGGATCGGGGGCAGGATGCCACTGGCATCTAGTACACAGGGCTCAGGGATGCTGCTAAACATCCTACAATGCACAAGACAGCACCCTCCCCCAAAAATAATAGTATGTGGCCTAAAATGTCAATAGTGCCGAGATATTATCAAGAAACCCTTATTCAGAACATAAAAAGTAAGTAAATTATAGCTAGTTTGACCTATAAAAGTGCGCTGGCAAACACTGGCTCCTGATTTGAGAAGCAGGCATGAGTAAAACCTACAGGTCTACTCAAGTTCCGCAGGGCAGGCCTTGGTCAAGTATCCCATATGGCGCCCTGTTGAGCCTAATGCTTGTCCTATGAAAACGACTAAAAGCAAAAAGGAGTGGAGTCATCATTATTTCTGGCAGAGAGCCTCATCACTGTGAATTGTGTGACGTGTCCTGCAGGTGTGTAAGATTTAACGAGCATGCTCAATTAGCTCTGTTACCTCCACCTGGGGTAAGAGTTGTCCCATCGTTACAGCGCCTGAGGCTCCAAACTCCCCTTAATCTGCCCAAATTCATAACGAAATTAAGTGTCACAAAAGTAAGTCTTTCCAAGTTACCTAGGAACCTGGAGGACTCGTGGGCTTATATGCACAGGGCAAAACAATGGTAGTGAGACAAATCAATCTGATCAGAGAGTGCTCTCATGTAGTTAGTTATCAATGAAATATTCTGGGAATCGCTGCATTAATTGTGTCTCTATGTTTTAATTTAGCTAAGTCTACCTGTGAGAGGTAAAAGCAAAAAGATGGCTGAAAAGCTAGACAATGCTCTAAAAAATAATCACAGGTCAGGCAGCTAATGATAATGTCAGGGAAGGAGTTGTCACGCCATTTCACTATTTTCATCTCATAACAATACTATCTCTCCATAAAACATCTGCCACCATAGCTGAAGCTCTGATGACAGAACAGCAATTTCAATTTAATTTCCCCTCTGATCAAAATTTCACAAACGTGAAAGAAGGTCCGAGTCGCCTCACTGGAGGCTCAGAGCACAGCCCTTTTACCTGTGAAGGACATCAGGGATCTAGCCAAAGTATAGGACCTGATCCATCCTTAGGTTTCTGTAGAAATTGTAGGGTACCAGGAAGCCTTCAGGGGGTTCAATTGTATGTTCAGAACGTACCGGAGAAACAGGCCATCAGATCACCCCCACCCGCAATATCTTCCTATAAAGCTTAGAACACTTGTGGGTGATTTCAGCATGAATCCAATTCCCAGGGCAACACAGGACACCCAGGACACACTGTCTGCCACCCTCCCATGTCACCTGTTATTGCCTTATAACCGCAAGAACTGGCCTTTTTCACTGTGGCAATTGGGACAGGCATTAGTGGCCACCTTCTCTGCCTAGCCTAAGGCTCCTGCGCTTGTCATGCAGGGATGAGAGGCTTATCGCACAGGTCTCTTCCCAAATCTTCCTCTTCCCCACGCAGTGACACCAGCCCGAAATGTGTCCAAGTGAATACTTTAACTAATAGGCTGTTTTGAGGGCTTTGGGCAAAGAAATGGGTACGAGGATCATGACCAATAAAGATAATGAGCATTTGCACTGTTAGGTGCCATTTCCAACTAAATCAAACCCTTCTGGCCAGTAAGAAAAGGGCTCAAGGGGAAAAAATCAAACAGCAAACCTGCTGAGAAGAGCAAATGGGTCCATCTTCACAATCCTTCTCATTCTTAAAGACACCAATAAGAAAGCATAAGGAACAAGGAGGTAATTTTTCTTCTAGATAAAATACAGTGGGCCAGAAAAGTCTGAATATCCATTTGGAAACAATTGTCAAATTCTGCTGTATGTTGTGGGTGGAAGCAAAACATCACTGAAAAGAGACTGAACCTGGATTAGTCACCTAAACATAGAATGTTAGGATCATGAGGTCACCTGGCCCAACACCGGTATTTTTTCGTTCTGAAATGTAAAGATCTTTCAAAAAAATATTTTTATTGTTTTTTTTTAGAGAGAGGAAGGGAGAGGGACAGAGAGAGAGAAACATCAATGTGAGAGAGCAACATAGATCAGCTGTCTCCTGCACACCCCCTACTGGGGGCCTAGCCCACAACCCTGGCATGTGCCCTGACCGGAAATTGAACCAGCAACCTTTTGGTGCATAGGAGAACACACAACACCAAACCAACTGAACCACACTGACCAAGACTATAAAGTTCTTTTTCATTAAAGTACAGTTGACATACAATATTATAATAGTTTCAGTTGTATAACATAGTGATTATTTATATATCTTATGAAGTAATCACTATGAGAAGTATAGTACCCATCTATCTTCATACAAAGTTACTGCAATATTGTTGTATGTATTCCCTATGTTGTATATTACATCCTCATGACTTAGTTACATTATAATCCCCTTCATCTTTTTGCGCCCTCCCCCACAACAACCCTGCCATCACCCAACCCTCTGTTGACAACAAGTTTGTTCTTAGTTTCTATGAGTCTGTTTTGTTTGTTCATTTGTTTAGCTTTTTTAGATCCCACTCATAAGTGAAATGATACAGTACTTGTCTTTCTCTGACTGATTTCACTTAGCATAACACCCTCTAGGCCTATCCATATTGTCCCAAATAGCAAGATTTCATTCTTTCCTGTGGCCGAGTAATATTACATTATATGTCTATTTACCAAATCTTCTTTATCGATTCCTCTGTGGGTGGACACCTACGTTGTTTCCATATCATGGTTATTATAAATAATGCTGCAGTGAAATAGGGGTACATAGGTCTTTTTGAATGAGTGCTTTTGTTTTCCTCGGATGAATGCCCTGAACTGAAATTGCTGAACTGTATGGTAGTTCTATTTTGTGTGTGTGTGTGTGTGTGAAACCTCCATACTGTTGTCCATAGTGTCTGCACCAATTTACAATCCCACCCACAATGCACAAGGGTTCCCTGTTCTCCACATCCTTATCAACACTTGTGTCTTATCTTTTTGATGACAGTGATTCTGACAGGCCAACACCTTCATTTTAAAGAGAAGAAAGACAGAAAGGGGGGAAGGATTCCCTCAAACAATTTTCTCATAAGAGCACTAGGTTCAAAGCCATCAGTGTCCCAACTCCCAAATCCAAACAGGTGTTGGAACTTGGGATAGGCTTTTCCTAGCCAGAAAGATATTTGTCTGTCTCTGAGTGATTTCAAATGTCAGTGCAAGACTCCTGTTTGCCCAGAGCTCACTGCATGAACTCAGTCCACTGGGTCCATAGGGCCTGCTGGGCACCTGCATGTATAGATTATAACATTGACCGGAGCTCAAGTTGGGGAGGTGATAAACACAACTGCCATTAGTCTGGGTCTTTTATGTCTCCCATTTCAATTGTCTCCTATTGCTACCTGAGCCCACAGTAAAGCTGCACAGCAAGAAACACTGAAAAAAAAGGGTCGGGGGGGAGGCCTCTTAAGCTTCAGAGACTTGAGCTCCTAGCTGCAAATTTCCTTTCCCTCCAAAGAACACTCTCCACCTTTTTTCTCAGCACAACACTTAGCATGCCCATGAGGGGGGGAAAGTGTTTCTCACCGGGAATAAGCTGCAAGGTATATTTGAAAATTGAGATTTTTTGAATTGCAGTTGGCATCTCCCTGGTGCCTTTCAGATGGGGGCCATCTGACTACAAAGTCACATTTTGTGATGCAAACTTGGTGGAGACCCAGCGAGAAACCACAATCGGTCACTTTCTAGAACACAGGCTCAAGAAACTGGGACCTGGCGCTAAACCCCAAAGGTCTTTTATGATGGTTCGTCAAAGGAAAATAGCAAAAGACATTCATTTTTTCCAATTATTCTCCCTCACTAGTCTCTCTCGCTGCTATTACCATGAGCAATATCATTCTTTACCCACCGCGGGAAACTTTTGTGAGCAAAACACCATTGAAAATCTTTACTTTCAAATCCATTCACTCCTGGCAAGAAACAATCCTGGATGAACTTTCAGAGTGCCCAGCCGAGCAAATGAGTGACCTTTGGCTGATCTAATTCACTTGTCTCTCTTTATCCACATATGATTTATATTACATGCGTATTTTAGTCATGCCTTTGTCTTCCAGCACCTGTAAGCCCTTTATAATCATTAGTTAAGCCTCACAGTTCATTTGCAATAAAGGGGATCTTCTCTTGGTAGGGGTGGCAAACGCTGAAAGAATGAAGGGTCCACATGGAGGCAAAAGCTTGACTAAAGCTCTATAGGGATGTGGATACATTTCCTAGCCCCCTCCAGGCAGCTTAACTGTCCATAAATAGTAAGTCCCTACTAACCACATAATTGCATTTATGAACCCTGGCATTTCTGCGTTCACTTGTGAGTACTCTTGGAACGTTGGCCAAAGAGATAGATAGTCAAAGTGTTAGAGTGAGGCTAGAGTGAGGCTAGCCAAGGAGGGAATATTAAAGGTTTTTATGTCTTTATATCCTTAAAACAAGTGTTCTTTATAACATGGTGAAGCAGCCATGTGGAGAAGACATTAAAGGGAGGCAAGGTGGGGAGCCAGGAGCCAGTTAGAAGGTCTTTATAGGGAAAATCCAGAAAACATAGTGGGTAAGGGCACAAGTGGGTAAGAGCCAGCCCATTAGAATGCTGATTTTGTTACTCACCAGATGTGTGAATGATTTATTTGAAGACTCAGTTTTCTTGAAGACTCAGTTTTCTCATCTGCAAAATGGAACTAACAAAAAATCCCCATAGTGGAAATTCCATAAGACAAATGTAAATTGCTTGGCACAATATTCAGTACAAAAAAAAGTTCAATTAGAATGACAAAAACTTAAATTGTGTTTACGGATGCTGGGCACTCATCTATTATGTTTTGCCTCAATTTTAGAAGTGAGGAAAATAAGGAGCAAAGAGAATTAAAAACTTGAGTTATGGAGCCAGGATTCAAATCCATACCCTCCATCTCCAAAATCTGTGCTCTTTACCACTCCTCTAATATTAGCAACATCTATTAATTACCAAGGGCATAGTGAGGAGTGGAGGCACACTTAAGACACATTAAGAACTGGATGACAAGAGAAAGGTCGGCCAAGAATGGTTCCAGGCATTTTGGCTGAAGTGATAGCCCATGGTTTCTCTAACGGTGGTTGGGAATAGATGCCTGTTTGGCACATGTTGAGCAAGTCCAATGTATTTATAGACTATTCAGGCACAGTGTTTAACAGATAGGTATATATATGGATCTGAAGCTCAAGAGAGAAGTTAGGGAAGGTGTTATAGATTTGGGAGTCATCAGAAAATACTTTGGGAATTGGAGTCACGTGAGTGGATGAGCTCACACACACACAGTGTCTAGAATAAAAAAAGGAGAAGGCTGAAGAGGATGCCTCTGGGGAAGAAAGGGAGACACCAACGTATAAGGGTTGAGCAAATAGGGGCACTTAAAGGAAAGCAGAAAGGAGCGGCTGGAGAAGCAGAGTGCTTGGTGGAGGCCAAGAGACAAGAGGGTTTCAATGGTCTTTCTCTGGTTTAAAACTACAGTTTTTAACTGGAGAAAATATTTAATCTTCCTCCACTTACTTCTTGAAGATACCACTCCCCAAACAAACACAAGGATTTTAAAAAGACAGTGTAGGTTGATTAGTGCCCTGCCAGCTCATTTCCTGGGAAAATAAGAGAACTCACATCCTAAGGCAAGGGGAAGTCAGTTGGCTCATCCTTGTCTCCATCTCTGACTGTCCAGGATCCATCTATTATTCATCTCACGAAGCTCTTCCATGCTCTCTCATTGGAAGTAAACCTATGTTCCCCTGTCATTCTTGTGAACTCCACACATATCTATACTGCATCACTTTGGGAGTCTAATATCAAAATTACTTGTGTTTTCTTGTCTAATCTAATTTCAATCATTTTCTAGGACAAAAATTCATTGATGGCAGGAACCATAGTTGAGCCTCGCTATGCCACCAGTGCTTGGTGCTGTCTCTGGCACCTAGAGGGTGCTCAGTAAATGTTTGTGGACCATCCATGAGATTTAATCTGTAGTGAACACATAACAGACATATTCCAATCAGCCTCCACCTTATTCTAACTTCACCCTTTATTCACTGCACCTGTTGGTGCAGAATACAGTACTGAGTTTCCGCAGCTATAAAATGAGTAAAATAGAGCCGGTGGGAATTAAATGAGATTATAAAGGGAACGTGCTTAAAACATAGCAAGCATCCAATAAGCATTAGCTGGTAAGTGTCAGCTTCTTAGCTGGATGGATGGCCCAGACCCTCTGTGGGGGATTTCAGAAACCCCCGGCCTAGTCTGGACTTCCCTGCGCTCCTCACAGACCCAGGGGTCCCGGTGCCTAACCCATTCTTCTGTCCTGCAGGATTTATAGCCTGTCTGTGACAACTAATTTTAGAACTGTAATGCCTCCTGTCATCTTCCATAAATTTGACATAAATAAATCACAAAATACCCTTTTTATGTCGCTTTTTATCTTGCCACGCTTCTTGTTTCTTTTGGAAACAGTTTTTATGGCAAATGCAGAGTGTAAATCCACCCGGCAATAAAGCATGCCAAACAGGCGTGGAGAACGGGCACCTGAGAGGAAATTACCCACCATTTTCAGTGCTCCATGCAATTATCAGCAGGATGTTCTGGAGTGGGCCCCTTCGGCGCACCTCCCTGGGTTGCTCACGCACGATTTGCATAGCCGCCATGCAAACAGCAAGAAACCTAGGAAGTGGCACCACTGGCCCAGGTCTTCCTGCCCGCCTCCTCTTGTGTCAATGTGATGTCTAGACTTCGCATGGCATCTCCCCTGTCTGTTCCCGAGGTCTTTTCCCTGAGGGCGATGATGCCCAGGACAACTTTCTGCAATGATGGAAATGTTCTCTGCAGATACTCTGCCCATTTTGGGAGCCACCAGCCTCACGTGGCTACTGGAAGCTGGACGTGTGGGGAGGGAGGCAGAAGAGCTACTTTTTTCATCGTAAGTGTAATCAATTTCTTGTAAATAGCCTCATGGAGGTAGTGGCTACCAGAGGGCCAGCAGACTAAAGTTTGTTTTATGTATCTTTCATTTCAGATACCTCCTTCCACACATCTTCTATTTCAAATGCTGGGATTCACAATGAATATCCAGGGAGTACCTTCTCACACATCCTCTCTGCTTTCCTTCTGACCCTTGACCCTGACCCAATGGGGCCGTTATTTTTAATCCTCACCCTAGGATATTTTTCCATTGATTGTTTTAGAAAGAATAGAAGAGAGAGAGAAAGACAGAGAGAACTATAAATGTGAGAGAAACACATAGATTGGTTGCCTCCTGCATGCGCCCCGACCAGGGCCAGGGCTGGGAAGGATCCTGCAATCAAGTTATGTGCCCTTGACCAGAATTGAACTCAGGACCCTTCAGTCCTCAGGCAAGAATTGAACTCAAGACCCTTCAGACACTCTAGCCAATGAGGCAAATCAGCTAGGGCTGGGCCAGCTTCATCGCACATTATCTCCATCATTTAAATGAGGCACCTGAAGTTTTAGAATGTTTAAGTGGCAAATCCGAAGTCTTGTCACTGTGATGGAGCAGAGATTTGAACCTAGGACTTTGGAAGCTTTGGTGTTTAGACTAGGCATCCCGGCTTGATGTGATGACACCTGAGCCATTAGGGTAACCTAAGTAGGAATCTGTTAGAGCTGCAGGGCTTGCGGTTAGCTGAGCAGAGCTCTCCACCTAGGACTGGAAAGAGCCCGCTTCCCATCAAGAGCCTTCACTACCAACCAGCCATCAGGTGAGGTCATGCACTTCTGGACATATGCTCTCCCCGTGGGTACAGGAAGAAACATCGGGCCCGGCTGCCTCCTAGGCTCCTTGGGAGATATGTGAGATCCATTTGAAAAGGTGCTAAAGAAGAAAAGTGCTGCCCAGATGTGAGGCCTTGCTATTAAAGGAAACTCTGATGAATCCTACCGCACCCTATTTATTTCCTACCTAAGTTGCCACAAAATCCATGTGCAATATCATTATCCGCATCGATACTTACAAGACACCCCTAAGAGCACCCTGTGTGGCAAAATTAAAGGGATGCATCCCGTGGCCTTTTTGTAATACCAAATTAAAGCAACGAGAATCCACAGCAGACAAGCCAGCCCACCGTGCACCTATTATTAACATGTTAATTTCTATGTTCCAGCTTTTGAAAATGATTCTGGGAACTACTTATTGAATTTTTAATTTGCAGATTATCAACCAAATTGGCTGCAATGGCTCTGAGCAATGGGGCCCACACGTCAGCTGGTGAAGGAGATGCTTGCAGACAACACTGGCTCAGGTTCTGATGGGATGAGTCGTCTGACCCTGGAACTGGGCTCCTGATTAGCTCCTGAGAGCTTCAGGATCAAGGGGGAAAGTAACGTATTTCCCATATGTGCACATGGGAAGCGGAAGGGATACAGGAATTCTGTACTAAAAAGGCTTCTAAAAATCACTCCCCAATCTGAATCTCCAAAGCCACTTATCAGGTGTATCTTTTGTCACGTAACGTCTCCTTCTCTCTTTCCCTTCCTTCCTCCTTTCTTCCTTTCCCTCCATCCCTATTCTTTCCTTGCACTGGGGATACCACAATGAATAAGGCAGACCCCCACCTCTACTCTCACAGATTCACAGTCCAGCTGAAGGCTATAGACACAGAAACTGTGACACAACAGTTCAACAAGGACTATGTTGGGAAAAGTACACACTCTCCCCAGGGATGAGGAGGAAAATATCAAAGAAGCCTTCCTAGAAATAAAGGAAACTAAAGGAGCAGGAGAGCCAAATGGATGAAGGGAGAGAAAGTTTCAGGCCATGGGAACAAGGGACGAGAAGAACCAGAAGGAATAAGGCCCTTGGCCCTGTCCCCAAGGGCAGCAGGTGCCAGCCCCGCCCCCTCTCAGGTAAAGGCAGCAGAGCCCCAGTGGTTGAAAGCCTTCACCCCAGAATTAAGCAGAAGAGAGAACAGCACCCAAAGCGTTTAAGCACCTCTTACTAGCCATATGTCCTTGAGCAAGTGACTTAACCTTTCTAAGTCTCATTGTCCACATCTTTAAAATGGGAATCATGACAGCATTTTTGTGAGAATTTGAGAATGCCTTGAGTAGAGCATGTATCGCAGCACCTATTATAGGCTTCCTAAATACCAGGGGTGACCTCTTTGTTATCTTCATCATAATCATTGCTGTCTCTGAATCTGTCACCAGGCTCTCGTTTCCTGTCAGCTGATGGAGTGACTACCCTTCCCTCAGAACCCTGGTCCCACTGCACCCACAAGCCCTCCCAGGTCACTCTGGAGGTCCCACCTTCACCTGGAATACTTTTATCCCACCTTTTCTTTCCCATTCATTCTCCAGGAATACTATCTTCTTACACAGTCATCTTGTTCTTCTACATACCTTATTTCTGCAACCAGATCATAACAACTTATTCTTCATAATCAATGCCTTTTTAAAAGTAAGACCTACTGAGACTTGGCCCTTGCCTAGAACTTTGTAGCTTGCAAAGGACTTTCCCCCAGAGTGATTGTAGTGGAAATCTGTACAATAAGCCCTTCCGTCAGTAGGGGCAAGCATTACAATCCTCCTTTTACTGTGAGAGCCCTGTGCCTCAGAGAAGCTGAGGGATTTCTCTGAAGCCACACAGTGGCTTCCTGGTGGAGCAGAGGTAGGACCCACACCTCACAGTCATAATACCAAATGACTAAACATGTTTAAGACTAAACATGTTATATGCTCAAATACCTTGACTGCATGATAATCCTCTGAGGCAGGGACTAGCATTACATGCTTTATCACACACAAGGAAAATGACTCACAGAGACATTAAACAGCTCATCTGGGGCTGCTAAACTGGTAAGCGATGCAGCTGCAACCTAGACCCGGTCCAGCTCCATTGCACATACCCTTAACTACTGTGCACGCCGCCTCTTGGTAACGGCGTGGCTCTTACGTACACTTGCTGGGAATCCTCCAGTTTGGGGAGAACATGATGAATGTTTGGGACTCCCTTAATATTTATTTATTAATATTTGTAACAGCTTATCATCCGAAGTAGAAGGACATTGGAAAGTCAGGAGGCTTTGATTGTTCATTTTCTCGTAAACTTCCCATGGTGACCACGACTACTCATGCATCAACTTTCTCTAATGTCTTTTTACCTGCAGCCCAGCCCTGTCTTATCCAATGGGTGCCCTGTCCATATCTTATTTCATTTCGTTCTGCCACTGGGTCACCCACGTTGGGACACCCAGACCTATGCCTGCCTCAAGTACAGCCACACTCTCAACACGAGGCAACTTCAATACCACTTGTTAACAACATCCCACTCTGTCCCTTGTTCTTTTCTCCTGGGGTGGATGCGGATTTTCTCTGTTCCCTTTTTATTTTCCCACAGAGATGAGAAGACACTACTCCTCCACATTTCAAATCAAACCAAAGGCACAAAACAGTGACACAGATATAGACGCACACGCGTTGCCATCAATGGGATGGTTTAGCATGTGACTACCCCCCTTCTCATTCACCAAAGCAACGTGGACTTGCTAAAATTCAGGCAGACTTCTTGTTTCACAGCTATCCTTTACCTCTGGGTTAAGGATTCCTGCATCCGTCTGCAGCAGGCTGGAAAAAAGCCAGAGTACCACAGATTCTAATGCACCATAGCAGCAGCCATTAGATAAGACAGGAAACCAAGTGATACATATAGCCCTTTCTCCGTTGCCCAGAAGGGCTGAGGTGTTCAGGTTGCAGCCCATCTGGGTTTTGCTACTGAACCTGAGGCCAGATGAGTTCACGGCATGCTCTGACATCAGATGAACCTTGCAGCTCTGAGCACAGCCCTGCTATTTTGCAACTTAGCAAAAAACAAAGCTGTTAGCCACATGTCCCCAGTCTGGGCCCTCCAATTTTTCAAAGTATAATTTACATGCTTGGCTGCCTATGTCTGGTGTAGGCATTGTGCTGTGTGAGTAGTAGAAGAGGGTAGGTAACCATAGGGAAGCACTACATGAAGGTTTAGCACAAGTAACAAGCTTGCATTTGACCCTCAGAGAATGGAGCAAACAATTCATGGAGTTGTATGCTATGTTCTTTGCCTTGCTCAATTTTTTCTTGTATTTGCCAATCCTTACAACATGCGTTACACACAGGTGAGGGACCCCAGGTCACTATTACATATCCTTTCTTCTCGCCTCATTGGAAAGAATAGCAGGTTGGAACCAATTCTGAGTAGCGTCAATGATTTTGGTTATGGGTCAAACATCTTGATACCCCAGATTTGTTTCCTTTGAAATGTTCCTACAATGAGAAAAACGTCACCCACTTCTATTTCCTAGCATTTCTCTTGTGACATATGCTGGTCTGATATTCAGCATAGAATAGCTACATTGATTGTTAAAAGATTAAAACACTTCTGTGCTGGCTAGTTGGGCTCACCAGTGCTCACCGGAGACCTGTCAGACCTCACCAGGACCCAGTGCTTAAGAGGGAATCGCCTGGCAGCACAGCCCAGCAGGGGGCTCCACAATCTGCTCTGGAGGAGTCCTGTGACCATTCTGATTGGTTATTGTCCGAGTTGTTGTACCCATGGTTATATATTCCAAATATCCTCCCTAGATACATGAGATAACACGTGCAAGAATAGAGCTCCTTGGAGGTAAGGGTCCATATAAACTTGGGAATATATTATAGTAATAACTCAATCAACATGATTGAGGACTAGTGTGTTAGCATTCCCTAATTTCTAGCTTGCTCAAGGCTAATCCACATCTGCAGGGAAACTGCCTATAGCAAAGGCCCTCTCCAAAGGACAAGGAGGTGGCACCATGGACTCATTTTTCAGGAATCTGACTATATTGGTTGAGTTTTCTCTAATTCATATTTTTTTAGTAGAAAACAGCACTTTTGCACCAAATACAAATACAAAAGCTGTCCTCCAGACCATTGTATGTGCTTAGAAACAGCACGTGGTGATTTGGTGTTGGTTAAGCAGGATGGGAAAGAGGACATTTGTCTCCCCCAAATGACAGGAAGAAAGGCACAGACATTTAAAGAAATAAAGCAAAATTTGAAATATAAAACGTCAGGGGTGGTGCTTAGGAATAATGAAACTATAAGAAGTTAAACACAATCAGGTTTAAGGAGATAATGATAAAAATGAAAATCTGAAATCTCTTGCCAGTAGAGTAAAGCTCGTCTAGGAAGATGAATCGAATATTTCCTGCAAATAAACAGCAGTTCCTAAAAATAGAAAGCACAGATGTGAAAGGCAGAAAGTTTCAAGGGATTGTGGGTGGCGATGGTCAAAGTAGGACTTTTGTGTGTGACTGTGGATTACAGGTTAGGGATTGCAACCCCACAGGTGGCTGAGATTTTATTGAACACATCCTCGATGGAATTTACATGCGCTCACTGTTCAGACATAATCTGTAGGAAAGTTCTTAGGGAAGCACTAAACCAGTGTATCTCCAAGTGTATTTCAAAGAATTCAAGACCTGTGAGATACTTAGTGAAAAAGCAAACTACTATTTCACCCTGTTTCTCACTTAGATATTCACCATGCTCATGAACCTATGAAAGGCTCAGAGAAGTCCTGCAATCATACTACTTTTTTTTCCTTTCTTTAATCAATATGACCCCAATTTACCTGAGCACAGAAACCATTTTTTCTGTGTCATTATTTGAGGAATGTTACATAAGAAAATTGTAAGGTATTATCCTTATGCTACTTGAAGAGTTTTGAAAAGACGAACTTTCCATGCCTATGTTCAGGACCCTCAGGGTCTGCAAAGGGGCTCTCTCAGCCTTCTACCTGTGACTCATATCTGCATGGGTGATATTGGTTTGAAGTCCTTCAGCTGCTGGTTAAGCAAAGATTAACTGCATTATTATTCAAGTGCAGAGTTCTACGCAATGTCAACTCCCTGCAGGATCAGATAAGCCCCCCCACCTGGTCCTCCTGGGCTCAGGATGCTGGCTTGCAAGCTTCCCTAATTGCTTAACCCCCTCACATCCTACCCTGAATTTTTATCACTGGCAAGTGTTGCAGGAAGGGCAGTCCACTGGATGAAAAAGGAAAGAAAATTTGGAGCAAGTGCCTTCTTTTAAGGAGAGCAGCCTTAGCAAAAATGTTACAAATTAGCTGCACTATCAGGGTCTCAATTCTTTCCCGATTTCTTCAGGTGCCTGCACTTGGCTCTCCAAAGGCTTTCAAACTTTTTTTTTCCTTTCTTTGATTGCGCTGGTAGAAAGATGGAATTCTAAAGGAAATGCATCATAAAATTTTCATTTGGGCAGTCTTATCAGCATTGGACATGCATAATCTTTCCTTGCAAAGTTTTTGCTATGAAATTGCACGCAAATTTGTTTCTAAAAAAGAGACACAGACACAGAGAGGAAACCCTCTATGTTTCTGTGGTGTTTGATGTCTATTTATATGTTTCTTAAAGATAAAGCATTTATTCTATGCATGATTTGAATTTTAATGCACCTCTTCTCTTTGCCTTAACGGAAGTGAATTCTTATTGCATAGCCAAATTTCACACTCAATTTATTCTGCAGAGTACCTCCCTTCCTCCAGATGGGACCATAAACCAGTAGAAAGAAGTTTTTTAAGTGTTCCTAATTGAATATATGGGATCTACTTATGAAATAAAACCAAAAGCTCAGGGAAAAGCACAGAACACCACTGGTAGAGGACACACAAAACAAAACAGCCCGGCCAGTGTTGCTCAGTGGTTGAGCGTCAACCCATGAACCAAGAGGTCATAGTTTGGTTCCCTGGGCAGGGCACATGCCCGGGTTATGGGCGGCTCAATCCCTGGTAGGGGGTGTGCAGGAGGTAGCCTATCAATGCTTCTCTCTCATCTATGTTTCTATCTCTCTATCCATCTCCCTTCCTCTCTCTAAAAAAATTAATGAAGACATTTTTTTTAAAAAAAGAAAATTTGAGGAGAAACCAAGATGGCGGCATAGGTTAAACACCTAACCTGCAGCCGGGCACAACAATTTCAAAAATACAACTAGAGGTCAGAACGGACATCGTCCAGAACCACAGGAGAGCTGGCGGACTGAAATGCCCACAGCTGGGGGGAAGGAGAAGGCCACGGGGACAGTCGGGGAAGCCGTAAAAGCCTGAGGTATGGAGAAACGGGCGGAGACACGAGCACACGCGCCTGCGGGGAGGATGGAACCGGAGAGGAGGGGGCGGCTGATGACCTGGCCGGAGTTCACTGGCAGGAAGGAGATAAAGGCTCCGGAGTGCGCTGAGCACCGGCTCCGATTGCACTGAACCCCATTCCGGGCGAAACCCTGGGAAACTCACTCACTTTCGCAACTCCGCCGCCCCCACAGGCTGCCCGGCCCGGGACGCTGGGGACGCCGCCGCAGCGGCGGCGCCCGGAGCCCGGCAGCCTCCCAGCACCCGTCCCCGCCGCGCAGCCCCCGCGCACCTGGTGCCGCGGGCCGCGTGCCCCGCACACCAGACGGAGGCCCGGGCACCCTCTCCGTGCACCTCCCGGCGGCGCTAGACTTCAGTAGAGTTGACTTAATTCAAGGGATTAAGAAGTATAAATTGGGGGGACGCCGCGGCGGCGACGTCCGGAACACGGCGATGGCGGTGCCTGGAGCTCGGCGGCCGCCCAGCGCCCGTCCCAGCCACGCGGCCCTCACGCGCCTGGTTCCGCAGGACACGCGTACCGCGCACCGGACGGAGGCCCGGGCGCCCTTTCCGTGCACCTCCCGGCGGCGCTAGACTTCAGTAGAGTTGACTGAAATGAAGGGATTAAGAAGCACAAATTGAGAAGTTTGAAAAAGATGGCGGCGGAGGTTAAAGGCTGTTCTGTTGCCTCGCACCCAGCGAAATCGGAGGGGATGAGGTGTGGAGGTGCGTGGGTCTGGCTGGTGGCGGGGGAAAGGGGCTTTTGTTCCAAACCTAAGGGAGATTAGCTCTCCATCACCCTGAAACCCATCTTCTGGCGAACCCCGGGAGACCCAGATGCCTGCGGGGAGAGGCGGGACTCTTGCAGAGGTGCGCCCAGCAATCAGTGTTTGCTGCGCTGGAGTGCGGAACGAGGGGACTTAGATACATGGAAGGCAGAAGGACCAGACTCACAGCCATCGAGGCTCGCCACACCATGGCCTGTTGGCGCCCTGAGACCCCGCCCCACCCAGGGACCCGCCCAGCACCTCATGAAGACCTGCCCCGCAAGGCTTGCAGGCACACCTGCGCCCCAAGCAACGGCTTATGCATGTGGGTGGACTGCCCTCTGGCAGCGGACCAGATGATCTGCTGTTCTAGTCGGACTGCTCCAGGGCCACTCAGACAGGAGGAAGAAACTACAGTTTTTGCTGTAATCCTTGCTGAGTGCCTAAGGCAGTAGCTGATCTACACCCCATTGGAGACCCAGAAATGAGGGCATCTAGTGGTCTGTGGGAGATGACACCAGATTTCAACCACGTGCATAAGGGACACATTCAACGGGAATATTCAGTGAGCGCCAAAGCTTTGCTGCACCAAGACCCGGCCCATAAACGTATCTCCTGCACAGCAACTCTTCCTTTATAGACAAAGAGAGCCCCCCCAGTGACACCAACACCAATCAAGACTTAACTATACAAAGGAGGACCAAGATGGAGGCATAGGGCGGAAGCCTGATTGTTGCCTACCACAACAACTTTGAGACTACAACAAGAGAGCAGAGCAGACACCATCCAAGACCACCATAGGGCTGGCTGAGTAGATGCTCTACAACTAGAATAAAAGAGGGGTATGTGGGATGATGCTGATGCCGGTGACCCAAAGACCACACTTCAAGAACTACAGCTCAGGCGACACAAAAGAACTATGGCTCAGGCGATACAACAGCGGCCTGGAACGTGCTCGGCGCAGTTCCCCCGGCGGTCTCCGGCTGAGGGGACGGCTCCACTGGCAGCCAAGCACGGACAGACGAGCCCCTATGAGACATGGGGTGGGAGACTCCGCGCTTGCTGACCTCTGAGTCCGTCAAGAATCTCAACGCCCCGGAAGCGGCCAGGTGCGCATGCTCGGCGACCGGCCACCGATGCAGACCCAAGGGCCGACACAGCGACGCCAGACTGGCCCACCGCCATGCACCGGGTGCACCGGAGCTTCGCCGAGCCGCCGCCCGACGAGTTCTGCAGCAGCCATACTGGAGCTCCGGAAGGATGGCCAGGGGAATTGCTGAGGGGGGATTGACCGGCAGGAATTGGGATCGGGAAGACGGGGCCCCACTGAGACCCGGGTGCGGGCGGGGTTGCGCGCCTCTGGGCTTGGGTGTGGTCACACGCCTCTGGGTATAAGTGAGGCCTCACGTCCCTGGGTCTAGATGAGGCCACATGCCCCTGGGTCCAGGTGAGGCCGGACTCCGGGTCCGGGTGAGGCCAAGTGCCCCTGGACCCGGATGACGCTGGATCCCGTGCCCGGGCGAGGCCAAGCGCCCCTGGGTCTGGGAGAGCCCACACACCCCTGGGTCCAGGCAGACCATGTGTCCCTGGATCCGGGTGAGGCCGCGTGCACCTAGGCCCGGGTGAGCCCAAGTGGCCCTGGGTCTGGGAGAGGCCAAGCGTCCCTGGGTCCGGGTGAGACCATGTGTCCCTGGATCCGGGTGAGGCCTCGGGCACCTAGGCCCGGGTGAGCCCAAGTGGCCCTGGGTCTGGGAGAGGCCAAGCGTCCCTGGGTCCGGGCGAGACCATGCGACCCTGGATCCGGATGAGGCCTCGTGCACCTAGGCCCGGGTGAGCCCAAGTGGCCCTGGGTCGGGGAGAGGCCAAGCGTCCCTGGGTCCGGGTGAGACCATGTGTCCCTGGATCCGGGTGAGGCCTCGTGCACCTAGGCCCGGGTGAGCCCAAGTGGCCCTGGGTCTGGGAGAGGCCAAGCGTCCCTGGGTCCGGGTGAGACCATGTGTCCCTGGATCCGGGTGAGGCCTCGTGCACCTAGGCCCGGGTGAGCCCAAGTGGCCCTGGGTCTGGGAGAGGCCAAGCGTCCCTGGGTCCGGGTGAGACCATGTGTCCCTGGATCCGGGTGAGGCCTCGTGCACCTAGGCCCGGGTGAGCTCAAGTGGCCCTGGGTCGGGGAGAGGCCAAGCGTCCCTGGGTCCGGGTGAGACCATGTGTCCCTGGATCCGGGTGAGGCCTCGTGCACCTAGGCCCGGGTGAGCCCAAGTGGCCCTGGGTCGGGGAGAGGCCAAGCGTCCCTGGGTCCGGGTGAGACCATGTGTCCCTGGATCCGGGTGAGGCCTCGTGCACCTAGGCCCGGGTGAGCCCAAGTGGCCCTGGGTCTGGGAGAGGCCAAGCGTCCCTGGGTCCGGGTGAGACCATGTGTCCCTGGATCCGGGTGAGGCCTCGTGCACCTAGGCCCGGGTGAGCCCAAGTGGCCCTGGGTCTGGGAGAGGCCAAGCGTCCCTGGGTCCGGGTGAGACCATGTGTCCCTGGATCCGGGTGAGGCCTCGTGCACCTAGGACCGGGTGAGCCCAAGTGGCCCTGGGTCTGGGAGAGGCCAAGCGTCCCTGGGTCCGGGTGAGACCATGTGTCCCAGGATCCGGGTGAGGCCTCGTGCACCTAGGCCCGGGTGAGCCCAAGTGGCCCTGGGTCTGGGAGAGGCCAAGCGTCCCTGGGTCCGGGTGAGACCATGTGTCCCTGGATCCGGGTGAGGCCTCGTGCACCTAGGACCGGGTGAGCCCAAGTGGCCCTGGGTCTGGGAGAGGCCAAGCGTCCCTGGGTCCGGGTGAGACCATGTGTCCCAGGATCCGGGTGAGGCCTCGTGCACCTAGGCCCGGGTGAGCCCAAGTGGCCCTGGGTCGGGGAGAGGCCAAGCGTCCCTGGGTTCGGGTGAGACCATGTGTCCCTGGATCCGGGTGAGGCCTCGTGCACCTAGGCCCGGGTGAGCCCAAGTGGCCCTGGGTCGGGGAGAGGCCAAGCGTCCCTGGGTCCGGGTGAGACCATGTGTCCCTGGATCCGGGTGAGGCCTCGTGCACCTAGGCCCGGGTGAGCCCAAGTGGCCCTGGGTCTGGGAGAGGCCAAGCGTCCCTGGGTCCGGGTGAGACCATGTGTCCCTGGATCCGGGTGAGGCCTCGTGCACATAGGCCCGGGTGAGCCCAAGTGGCCCTGGGTCTGGGAGAGGCCAAGCGTCCCTGGGTCCGGGTGAGACCATGTGTCCCTGGATCAGGGTGAGGCCTCGTGCACCTAGGCCCGGGTGAGCCCAAGTGGCCCTGGGTCTGGGAGAGGCCAAGCGTCCCTGGGTCCGGGTGAGACCATGTGTCCCTGGATCCGGGTGAGGCCTCGTGCACCTAGGCCCGGGTGAGCCCAAGTGGCCCTGGGTCGGGGAGAGGCCAAGCGTCCCTGGGTCCGGGTGAGACCATGTGTCCCTGGATCCGGGTGAGGCCTCGTGCACCTAGGCCCGGGTGAGCCCAAATGGCCCTGGGTCTGGGAGAGGCCAAGCGTCCCTGGGTCCGGGTGAGACCATGTGTCCCTGGATCCGGGTGAGGCCTCGTGCACCTAGGCCCGGGTGAGCCCAAGTGGCCCTGGGTCGGGGAGAGGCCAAGCGTCCCTGGGTCCGGGTGAGACCATGTGTCCCTGGATCCGGGTGAGGCCTCGTGCACCTAGGCCCGGGTGAGCCCAAGTGGCCCTGGGTCGGGGAGAGGCCAAGCGTCCCTGGGTCCGGGTGAGACCATGTGTCCCTGGATCCGGGTGAGGCCTCGTGCACCTAGGCCCGGGTGAGCCCAAGTGGCCCTGGGTCTGGGAGAGGCCAAGCGTCCCTGGTTCCGGGTGAGACCATATGTCCCTGGATCCGGGTGAGGCCTCGTGCACCTAGGCCCGGGTGAGCCCAAGTGGCCCTGGGTCGGGGGGAGGCCAAGCATCCCTGGGTCCAGGTGAGACCATGTGTCCCAGGATCCGGGTGAGGCCTCGTGCACCTAGGCCCGGGTGAGCCCAAGTGGCCCTGGGTCTGGGAGAGGCCAAGCGTCCCTGGGTCTGGGTGAGACCATGCGTCCCTGGATCCGGATGAGGCTCGTGCACCTAGGCCCAGGTGAGCCCAAGTGGCCCTGGGTATGGGAGTGGCCAAACGTTCCTGGGTCTGGGTGAGACCATGTGTCCCTGGATCCAGGTGAGGCCTTGTGCAACTAAGCCCGGGTGAGGCCACGTGCCCCTGGGTCTGGGAGAGGCCAAGCGTCCCTGGGTACGGGTGAAGCCAGATCCTGGGTCCGGGTGAGGCCGTGCGCCCCTGGATCCATCCGGGTGAGGCTGGGTCCCAGGCCCGGGTGAGACCACGCGCCCCTTGGGTATGGGTGAGGCCACGTGCCCCTTAGTCCAGGTGACGCCGTGCCCCTGGGTTCGGCCGAGACCAAACCAGAGGGAGTCGGACCTCCATTACCACCATTTGTCCACCATCCAGAGCTGAGGGGTCAGTGCTGACATGTACACATAAGGAACTACTGGACATCGAAATTGGGCCTCAAAAGAACTGTTGGTCCAGGGGGAAGCTCGCTACAGATTGATTCATTTGCCTGTCAGCATAAATATTATTGCTCGTCTCACATTCAGTTCTTATTAGTATATATCTAGTGACATTTGATCTCATTCATCTAGAGGAAATGATGAACAACATAGACTGAGGAACAAGAACAGAACCAGAATCAAGGAGGCATCGATCGGACTATCGGGCCTCAGAGGGAGGATAGGGGAGGGTAGGGAGAGGGTGGGGGGAGGGGGAGAGTTCAACCAAAGGACCTGTATGCATGCATATAAGCCTATCCAACGGTTAAGTTCAACAGGGGATTGGGGCATGCGTGGGGAGAGGGGTGGGATGGGAATGGGGGGATGAGGACAAATATGTGACACGTTAATCAATAAAGAAATTAAAAAAAAAAAAAAAAAATAAAAAAAAAAAAAATAAAAAGAAAATTTATTGGTGCCAGGATTGAGGTACTTCATCATCAGCCTATAGTGGGAGCAGGGGAGGAACAAAGTGAAGTGGCTCATGGGGTAAAAACGCTTTCCCAGTTTTTTTTTGGAAAGCCATTGGAGAACAAAGAGAGGGACTTTCAGTGGCCTAGTAAGATGGAGGGTAGAAGACAAAGCCCTAGACAGCAGGCCCAAGTATTGGATACACTTAAATGTTAGAATTAGTGACATCAGGCCCACTATTTATCAAGAATCTAATAATGATAGCATGGAGAAAACTTCTCTGCTTAATAATATGTGTGTGTGTTTCCCACACAACCTCTGTGACAATGTTCTAGTCAAGAGGAACAGAGAACAGACATCTCTCCCAGGGGACTCAAAGTAATAAACAGTAATAATAATGCCACCTCATGACATTTGTTGAGTGCTGACTATGGACCAAGAAAACTGGGCTAAGTCCTTTGTGTGTATTATTTAATTCTCACAGTGACCTTGGAGTCCAGTACCCTGTCTCTTGTGCTCAGAGTCACATAAAAGGTGCTAAATAACTATTTATAAAGTTAATAAGCATTGCATTGAAGTGGTCACCAGCATTGTCCCTCATTATGTATGAGAAAGTAAGTCTCAGAGAGTCCTGCAGAGGTTAGGAAGCAATAGAGGTAGTGGTACTAGAGGCTGCCTATGCCCAGAACGGCCTGTGTCTGTTTTATTCAGGCAGCACCACCTAAAGTGGGGCAAGAGCAGGCATCAGCTTTCCTTGCAAAGTTTGCAAGGGGTTCAAGGGCCTCGGGATTTGGAGCTGTGGCTATAGGCACTGTGAAAAGCCATGGGTGAGAAAAGAGCATGGTTATACTACCAGAGAGCCACCTCATTTGAGTTTGGAGTACATTATAACTAACTGTGTGATTAATTACCTTCTTCAGTTTCTTTATCTGTAAAATAGGGGAATTGAAATGTATCTTATTCCATTGCAAAAATTTGTGAGTATCTAAACAAAGTGGTACTCAAGTGTTCAAAACTGGTAAACATTATTGTTATTGTTTGTAATAAAAATAGAAATTCCAGTTGCTTGGAGTTTGTTGGGTGACATTGCACAGTGTGACCATGTGAACGTTAGAATCACTTGAGACCTTGGTTTCTTCTTCTACGCTGAACTATGAAGGGTTCCTGGGATCTCCTCTTGATCTAAACCATGCTGTCCACTCCTCTCAGTTAATAGTGCTGGGCTAGACCTAGGCTTCTGGAGTTCAAATTCTTGCTCAGTCACTTACAAGCTGTGCAATCTGGAGCAAGTGACTTATCACCGGATATGTGTGCACACAGAGAGGAAAGAGCATGAGAGGGCACAGGGAAAAGGTGGACACCTGCAAGCCAAGGAGAGAGGCCTCAGGAGAAACCCACCCTGCTGGCACCTTGATCCTGGACTTCCAGCCTCCATAACTGTGAGGAAATAAATGAAAATTCCTTTGTTTAAGTCACCAGTTCTGTGTATCTTGTGATGGTAGCCCTAGCAAACTAATGCAGTAGCTATAAGAACTTGCAGGCTTATGAGAGTTTCTCTGCTTACCTGTGGAAAAAGAAGAAGAAGGAGGAGGAAGAAGAGGAGGAGGAGGAAAAGGAGGAGGAGGAGGAAGAGGGAGGAGGTAGAGGGGAGGAGGAGGAGGTGGAGGAGGAGAGGAAGAGGAGGAAGTGGAGGAGGTGGAGGAGGTGGAGGAGGAGGAGGAAGAGGAGAAGGAGAAAGAAGAAGAAGAATGAAAATGAGAAGGAGTTGAGGAGGAAGAAGTGCCAAAGGAGGAGAAAATGAACAACATTCCTCAGCACCACTCAGGGCCATGATATAAAACCATCACTGCTGAAAAGTCTTCCCATGACCCTCTGCTGACAATGGGATTTGCTCTCTGCAGAGCTCAGTCCCCAAGGGGTGCCCTGTAGATGCCCCCCTTCTGCACACACACTAAAGCCATGAGAACTTGTCACCCAGTAGTGTTCTTGGGCCACTGCACTCGCTGAAACTAGGCTCAAAGCAAAATGATAATTCAAATAAAGCCATCTCTACCTTAAACAGAAGAATAGAATGGAAGCTCAGCTATCTCTAAAATGTCTCATTGTTTAAAAATAAAATAAGCATAATCTCAGAGGCACTGTTCACCTTATATATGGCTGCACTGAGTGAAAAGTTAAAGTACCTAAGAAATGACAGACTGTGGAATCTCAGAGGGAAGGCGGAGGTGGGTGGATGGGAAGAAATTAACCGAAGATTTTATATGCATATATGCATAAACCATGGGCACAAACAATAGGGTGGTAAAGGCCTGGGGCAGGGAGAAAGGGCAGGCTAGAAGGGGTCATTTGGGGAAAGGGAGACAGCTGCAATACTTTCAACAAGAGAGATTTTTTTTTTAATTTGTTAAAAAAATTTTTAAAAGAAATGGATGGTTTTAAGATGAATACAAATATGAGAAAGTAAAGCATTTTTTCACTTTCATTCAACTTCTATTATCATCCCTCCTTCTCCTCCAACTTAGAAGGAGAATACTTTTTACCTTTATTATTGGCAAACAGAATATGGGGCCTGTTTGCCAATGATAAAGGTAAAAAGTATTTTGAGACATGTCTATATTATAAGCCTCCTGATATAGTCTCATCACATGTTATATTCATTTGCCTTCTCTTTTCATAGACAATAGGTGCCAAACAAAGTTTCAAAAAACTACTACATTGTACAATATGGCAAAGAAGCACATCAAAATTCATTTTTTTTCTATTGATGTTTATAGAAAACACCATTCAGAGATGAATGGCCAAAGTTAGCACCCCCACCCTTAAAGCATCCAATGTGCACCCAAATTTTACTTACCAGCTCTGGATTCCAGCATTATTTTGAACCCACTCCAACCTGATAGGGGGGGTGGGGGGGGGGCAACCATTGGAAAGGAAACTATGTATTTAATAGTCAAATGCTTGCCTGTTGAGGTCACCTAACCATTCCCCTCCGTTCCGTTTGAGATTACTGGCTAGAGACTACTTGAATCCATTTTATAGCAGAACAGTTAGATTATGCTCCATTTATTATAAACATTTGGTTTGCATAGAGGATTTGCTATGTTTTATTAATCCATCACATAGTCTTTCTAAAAATGTGATAAACGAGGGAGCATAAAATGGCATTCTTTATACACTTTAGGGGGCTTGGCAATTAACACATGGAGCCTCGGCGGCTCTTCCAAATCAAAGGCTGCTTTCTGATATGGATCCATCCTGCCCACATCATCTACGGAATTACAGCACATATGATAAATCCAAGCACTTGACAGCCTTCTTTCTATCAAATTATAACCCTATTTGATAAACTCAAATCAGCAGCAAAACTATAACAGATTAATGAAAACCTATCAGAAAGTACACCATGACATTTCATTTCTGGGGAATTACAGCTCAGATACGTTCTAAAGCATTCAGAACAAATGGGGCAGGTTTTTTAGAAGTATATTTTATTTAAAGTGACTGGGGAAGGGGAAAAAAAAAAACACGCCTCAGAATTGTATGTTCACCACATCATGTCCAAGAAACTGAAACAGGAACATAATAAAATGAAATGTGTTTTCGCAGACGAACAAAAGCTCCTTCAATTATAAAAGAGTAAACTGATAATAGAATCCCAGAGACAAAGAAGTAATATGAACACATGGCTTACCGCTTACCATACATACAGCGTGGAAACGAGCTACACCTTATTACACTAAGAGAAAGACCAGAAAAGAGTAAAAAGAGACAGAAAGTGGAGAAAAGAAATTAAAGCTGCCCATTTTACTACACTTAGCCCATGTTACATTCAAAGAATAATTTCATGTCTAAAAATGGTTTAACCCAATAATGTAGCAAAAATTCTGGCATATATATATAATTATTGAAGAATGCCAGCACCATTTTTTTTAAGAAGACAAAATTGTCATATTGAGATGCTGACCTTTTATCACGTACTTTGAAACCATTAATAAAAATTTATTTTAACACCAACAAGCCCAAAATGCTTTGAAATATCAATTTTAGAGGATACTTTCACCTGGATCCTTTATTTGTAAATGTTACACAGACAAAGGCAGAAACCAAAAATCAATTTTTAATATATTTCTTCCTACCACAGGGCATGGGAAACATTAATAGTTTCTGAATCTACATGGTTACAATTATTAGCTTTGCCTTCCTAACGCAGTGCTCATAAAGTGTGCTCCGCTTACGATTGGGGGGAGGCGGGTGCTATTCTTAAGGTTTTTCTCGGGGAAAGTTAATAAGCAATAATCTAGGATCTTGAGATTCATGCCGTTACTTGCTTCCCGCATCGAGCATCCTGATATTTACATGATCACTTACACGGAGGCAGCAGAACAACTTAAAACTTAATGATCCTCATTCACAATCCGGCAGGGGGGACAAGAGCTGCTGTAAACCCATCAAGGGATGTTTCCATGGGTCCCCGCCATGCAGGGAGGGGAAATAACCACTCCGCTGGTCTTGTGTCACCTCTATTCAGATAGACTCGGATGGGCTTCGTACCACTTCATTCCCTGTGCCTTTAGGACCATTGCTGAGGACAGGTGTAATGGGCATTGCCTCTCGCATTTGCTCAGTGCCTGATCTCTCTGCAGAACCACCTCTCTCTGCCTGCGTGGTGTTATGGAGACACTTAATCAAGGTACTTGGCTCTCTCCTAGCCATGGGGTGAGCACAGGCACCAGCTCATTGGAAGACTGCTGTGTAATTCCTAGAGTGTAGAGCCTCCGCAATGCTCAGAAATGCTCCTTTGCTGGTCTTTCAGGTTTTCCTCTGATTCAATAAGCATCGTCTTTCTTCTCTGTTTTGTAGAATTTAGCCAGCATCACTTCCTGTGGCTTGAATTCAGACCACCAGCCAGCAGAGACGGGGACATGAGCAGTTAGATCTTTACTATCCTCACAACTCCTAGTCCATGATGTCATTTATCTGTTCATACATCTTCAGAAGCCCCCCTTCTCTGTGGTTTAAAAGCCTCATTCTGCCACAAGGCATCCAAGGCTCTTGTCGAGTGGCCCCGCCCTGTCTATCCAAACTTAACTCCCACTTCCCACCCCAAGGAACTCACTGCTTGAGTGAATTCACTTTCCTTGCTTAACACTCTTTTCTGAGCATATACACGTTCTCTGGGTCATTCCACCAAACAAATCTCCCCATCTTCGTCAGCAGTGATGCCTAGCTGAAAACACCAGAACCCACGTATGTTCACCTAAGCTGAAGAAAAAAGATGTCATGTACTTTCCAGAGGCTCCAAGAGCATCAGGCCAGAGGGTGGGCAAACAAGAGCAATGTTCAACTAGCATCCCAGGCCCCTCACTGGGACCCAAAGCATTTGAGGCAGGCCACAGACTCCCCACTTTTCAGGACAGAGGCTGGCGTGGAAGGCTACCCTGGACTCTCTCCCCTTGCCGCCTCTGATAGCAGGTTCTGAGGGGAGCTACTCCTTCCTGAAATGTGTCTCTAAACTGAAATTCCATACAAGTGCAGAACTTAGACCCCATACCGCTTCCTAGAAACAAAGAACTCAGGAAACAAATTCCTGTCTTCTGTCTTCAGGGAGGCAGAAACACATATGGTGCCAGATGACCATGAACTTAACACATGTCCACTAGACTAGCCCTGATGGCCCTGCCTCTTCCATAATCCCTTCTCTAAGCTTTCTAATATATCATTTTTTCCCTTGTCTCTAAACTCCTTTAACTTATTACCTGTGTCTCAAATGTTCAACTGGATTAACACATTTCAACCACATTATGATTTGCAAAACATTCCCATGCATATCATCTCTTGTAACCTTCCCAACACCCGGTGGGGTATCCCTACTGATCCCTTTCACAGACGAGGCAGTGGACTTCTGGCGAAGATGAAGAAGTTGCTGGGCTTCCTAGTGAAAACACACTTTATGCATCATCCTCAGTAAATACACCCTGAGGGCAGAAGTCAGGAACCTGTGCTCCTTGGATGTGCATTATCTCAAACTGCTGGTCTTCTACCTAAAAATACATAAACAATTCTGCATGCTTGCTCTCTCCTTTTGAACTTTCAGGACCAAGTTCACAACACACCAACCCTGAGACATCATATTTCCAAGAAGGAGGAGGAGGAGATGTTTCAAGGATGACACTGCAATAACAATTCCCCCTCTAAGTCTCTTAGAGCCATGGAGCCCACTGGGCAGCTTGAGGTAAATAAGGTTTGGGTTGGAATAAGGGATCAGCACCATCTCTCAAAGAGAAGAGGGCTGGAGGAGGAAGGGACTGTCACAGTACGGAAAGAGAGAGGGGAGCTCCACACCTTCAAGGTGAAATTGACACCCAGAGACCAAGGGCCTGAATGCAGGAACTCCACTTTTAAGCTTTGCAATTTCTCCAGATGTATCTGATTTTTAGAAACTATTATTATTATCCCATTTGGTTTTGGTTTTGCTTAGTTTTGTGTTGTTTTGTTTTGCTTTAGTTTGTTTGGTCACAAAGTAACCAGCAGGGGTCCTTTTCTTTGAGGTCACAAGGAATGGGGAAAGCTAAGGAGATGCTGGGCTTAGTGGGGAGAGAAAGCTCAGGGCTGGGAAGAGGGTGACTGAATTAAAGAAAAGGAAAGTCAAAGCGGTTGCAGGACAAGTGGGTCCTGAGGCAAGAAAGAAAACATACGTCCAAGATAGAGGCCCTGAGTTAACCAAAGAGCAAGATGTTTAGACATCTATACATCAAGAAAATGCTGCCTTTTCATCTTATTTCTTCTCGAATACTGAAAGTGTACCCACTCCCACCCATAAGCAAAAGATATCCCTGAAAATTTCCTCAGGATGTGCCCTCTCCCACTAAGGATTTTTATATCAGTAAGGAGACAGATTTACTGCTATACCAAAGATCCCCAAAGTAACAGTGTATTAAACAAGGGAAGAGAAGGTCTTACGTTTCACATAGCAGTTCAAGTAACACGCAGTCCTAGGCTGAAAGGCTAGGTCCTTTTCCAGTACTCTGCCTGAATGTGAGGCACTCAACCATCCTGAAAACACTGCTTCCACCTCATGACCTGTGGATTTGGTCCAGCTCCTGCCATCATGACAGCATTCCCACCAGTGGGAACAGGAACAAGACAAGGTGATCTGCATGCTCCTTCCTTTTATGGACAGGGCCTGGTGGTTACAAACATCGCACTCACTCACATCGCATTGACTCTTTGACCTAACTGTCCCATGGCCACGCCCCACTACAAGAAAGGCAAGGAAATGCATCTATAATTGGGCAGGTGGGAACTCAGCCTGGACTCAGAGATGCTGTACTCAAGGAAGGAAGAAATGACAGATACTGAGGGACAATGAGCAGTGTTTGCCAAAAAGTCTAGAAATAAAGAAGACCAGGGATAAAATTCGGGCACTGTTATTGAACAGTTCTTTAACCTTAAACAAGTGACTTGTCCTGGTGAAGTCTCAGTTTTCTCATCTGTAAAGTAAGGGTAAGAACACTCACCGCACAGAAGAGTGGTGACGATTCACTGGCATAATACATGTACAGTAGCTGACCCACGGAATTGGCAATTGATAAATGACAATTACCAATATTGTATTGTTATTATTTTTAACAGGAGTTAGCAAACTTGCAGCCTGAGGCAAATCTGGCCCACCAGCTGTTTGTGTAAATATACTGTTTGTTCATGTACTGTCTACGGCTGCTTTCACATGACAGTGGCAGAGTGGCTAGTCGAGACAGAGACTGCACAACCTGCAAAGCCAAAAATATTTGCTCTCTGGTCCTTTTAGGAAAAGTTTGCCAACCCTACGTATAAGGTGGAACAAATCTTTTTTTGCTGAGTCGCAAATGTTCTGTTTCCTCGGTTGCAAATGTCATGATCCCTACTTCATAGCATTACTGTACAAACTAGAAGAAATAAATTATGTCAAGCACCTAGCACTGAGCCCAGCACGTAGTAAACACTCTATAACCTCTAGTCTTTTTTATTTTCCTTGATGTATGGTGACCATTGGTCCTACAAGAGCTCTACTCAATGCGAGCGAGGCATCATGAGACAAAATCAAGTCTCTCACTTTGAGGTGCTTATGCATTAAGCTCAGATGCATGGCTTTTAAAACCCTGGAACAGGCCCCCAGGGCAGCAATGCCTCAGGCTAGTTACACCAGGGATAGCTGTGTGCACCTGGAATGGTTATCTGAAATGTGAGTAGGAAAAACAGCATCCACATACACATAAAGAAGACATTCTTATCTAAGCCAAGAATTTCTAGAAACACAAAATGTGGAAGAAAATGAAACAATGCTGAGTCGATAGAAATATTTCATAAATGGAAGAAAGGGAAGGAAGGAGGGAGGGAGGGAGGGGGCTTTTATGGCTGTCCAATGTTCTTACAATAAAGAGATTCCTATCCTATCTCCCTCCTGGCTCTTCACACACCACAAGTCCCTCCCATTTTCTGTTCTCCAAACATACTCCTAGTCTTGAAGTTTCTCAAAACTGTCCATATTCCTCCTTCCTTTATCAGAATGTTTATGTACTTTGTTCTATTTGGCTAAATCAGTATTCTTTTTCCTTTTTAAAAAATCGATTTTAGAGAGAAGAAGAAAGAGAGAGAGAGAGAGAGAGAGAGAGAGAGAGAGAGAGAGAGAGAGAGAGAAACACTGATGTGAGAGAAACATCAATTAGTTGCCTCCTGCATATGTCCTGATCAGGGATGGAACCCACCACCCCCTATGTATGGGACAATGCTCCAACCAACTTTGCCACACGGCCAGAGCTCTTTAACCTTTTTTCATTGCACATGTCTATTAGCAAAAATGTTTTATGTGACTACAAAGTCACTCAAATATGTGACTTTGTAGTCATTCACAAATTACATATATACATGTATATATGTATGCATATCTACACTAATAAAAGAGTAAGATGCAAATTGACCATACCTTCATGGCGCCCACCAAACAATCAGGAGTGAGTATGCAAAACAACCCAACAAAGATGGTGGGTTAATTTCCATATGCAGGTGCCAAGTGGCCAGGGGCGGGGCTGGATGCTTGCATCATTGCCATGGTGACAACGCAGGTGTTCCGCACTGCCCCACCAGCTGCTCCAGGCCTCTGGGCAGCGTGGGAAGGCAGAAAGACAGCTCTGGGCCAGAGCAAAAAGGTGGCTCCAGCCAGAGGGAAGGCGGTGCCAGCAGCCAGGGGAAGGAAGGCTCGTTCTTGCACGAATCTTCATGCATTGGGCCTCTAGTATATATAATATTTATATATACATATACAAATTGTATATGTATATTCTTCTCTAAAAATGCCAAAAATAAAAAATGTAAATTTTCCATATTTCCCCACACCCTCTAAACATGCACACCTGAATTCTTCTCCCCAGCTTCTGCCACACTCATTGTACTTCAGGTCTCATCTCCAAGGTCACTTCCTCAAAGAACCCTTCACAGCACAAGGGTACCATTCTTCTTTGCTCTTATAACTCTTTTTACTACTTCTTCATGGTACTTGCCACAGTTTAAATTGCATGCTAATTTGTAATTATGCAATTAATGTCTTTCTCCCTCTCTCCCTGCCAACTGCACCCATCACCAATTCTAATATCTCTTCCAATATCTATTTCAGCCTCTCTTGAGAGTAGAGATTGTGCCTGTTTTCCTTACCAGAGAGTGTCCTCATCACGTGTGCTTTGACACATTGTAGGTCTTACTAAATATTGATGAAATGAATACATACAACTATTCTAGAAAAGAAACGGGTGCTTTTTAATAAATCTTTAGAAAGGGCAGATTTAGAAAATAAGAAATGCCTTATCAAGAAGGTAGCTGGTAAGGTATAGCCAGTTAAATAATCTCAGATCACTTTTGGGGGGCATTTTCATTTTTTTAAAAAGGCTGTAATCATATGAGATTCTCTCAATGCCTCTTCCAGTAGATGAGGATAGGGATTTGTGTCCCCATTTTTCTGATGAGCCTAGAGCCATGCAGCTGGTTGATAGCAGAACTCAAACGCTAGCCTCCCACCCCCAGTCCACACTGCTGTCCAGCAGGCTGTGGAAAGCAAGCCCAGGCAGGGGGAGATTCCCGACACCCTGGGGAAGACATGAATTGGCCCTGTTAGAAGAACACTACTTGCAATGCTATCTTACACTGACAAACATTTCGGAATGGCCAGAAGACAGAAAGGGAAATAATTAAAACCCTGGGAATTAAAACAGACGGATTACAGGGCTGCGGTAAAAGTTTGGAGGATGGAGAGTGAGAGCTGAGTTACTAACAGCCTTCAGGTCCATGGATGCTTATAGATGGCCACTGGGTAGCCAGGTGCTCTTAGGCTCCAAAGACAACCAAACAAATGGGAAAGGGTTTTAAATTACATGAGGACACACTCTCTACTCACTCACTATGATGGTTAGGTGAGCGTAATGGCTGTTTGCCTGTGGAGTTTACGCCCAGCCTGGATCTAGTTCCCTGATGATGACAAGAGGGAGGGCTTCCCTAACTTAGGGTCAGTTTTGATGGAACATCAACAGAAGAAGTGAGTCGGGCTAGTTCCTGCTGACTCGCCCTGTCCAGAGTTCAGAGGTCACTGTTATGCACAAAGAGAGGGCAGGAAAATTAGAAACATCCCCACAGTTTTTTCTGCAGACCATTCCTGAACTGCAGACATTGATGTCTCGTATATTTAGAAAAAATATTTTGGCTAAACAGGTAGGAATCAGAAGTAAAGGCATACCTGGTACATATGGTGATTTTGATCAATTACTAATCTCAGTAGAAGGTGCTTTCAACTTTGAGAATGAATTTTTAAAAAAATGAAATACAAAATCACACTCAAGGGTTTACAGAGAGAACACAAGGAAAGTTAGAGGATTCTACTTTATCATCAAGTTGATGAACAACAACAAAAATAGAATGGCTCTTATTGGGGCTATTTGTCATGAAAATCAATTATGCCAAGATAATGTTATATATCATATTTCAACCAACATTTTAATGGAAAAATGATGGTAAAAAACTGGTAAAGTAACTTAAAATGTTGGTGAAGAAACCAGAGTCCTGCCCTTCCAGCCTGTGTTCTGAGACTAAACCCCAAGTAAACACCACAGTGCCCAGCCACGTGATCTTGGACAATGACTTTTCATCTCTCCACACCTCAGTTGCCTTGTCTGTAAAGTGAGATTACTTGATTTGGCACTGCCCAAGGCCCTTTCCAGTTCTAAAACACCCTGCCTCTGATTTTCAATCTCTGAAGAGTTATTAAAGGTAAGCTATGTATTGAGGGCCTCCTTCGTGTCAATTGGAAAATTAGAGCATTTTTATTAACATTTGGAAAGCAAAGCATTCACTGGGATGCACCGCAGTATAAACTGAAATGCCTTAAGGCAGAGTAAAAAGGTCTAAAATATTTACCTGCACTTAATAGAGATTGGCTAGGGAAAAACAGAAAGATTGCACCTTCCTTTGTGGTTCACGGCATTCTTCATCAATTAAACTTAAATGTAATGACACTTTGACTCAGGTTTTCAAATTAAAATGATCTGTATATGACTCCAGGTTATGTTCAGTTAAAAGTAATAGTTAATAAGGCTCTACCTGCAAGGGTAACAGGGCAGTATTCACCAAGGGAACACAGCTCTGTATGGCTTCCCAACAAACCCTGAGCAATTGGATTTCTCTTCAGGTGGCAGGGGCAGCTCTTACAGGGAAAGCCTACAGCAGCCTGACTACATTAGGCATTTGATAATCATCACCTCATTTCATTGTTTCAATCTCACAATGACACTTGGTCGCATCATCTGCATTTTATAGAGGATGAAATTGAGGCTGAGAAAAGTCAAATTTGCCTTGTGTCCCACAGCCCAGTATCCAGCAAAAACAAAATTCAAACTCAGGCATGCCTGTTCTCTCCATCACAGGCTATCACCTCTCCAGAGGATATTAGCAAACAATAAGGCATTATTGACCCTCCATGCCAAATAAATGGTGTGTTCGGAGAGGGACTCAAAAAGAAAGGCACAAAATGTATGTCAAACATCAAGAATAGTATTGCTCTTCCTTATCTTCAAATTCTTCCATGTAACTTAGCAAATACAGGTTGGTAAAGAGTATTTCATTAGTAATTCTACTACCAAGAAGAACCCAGAGCTTGTAAAAGTAAGCCCTGAGGAACCTAGGGCTTCTTTCAACTCTGAGGTCCCACAACACTTCTGTGGCACGTGTTTTGGATACCTGGTCATACAAAATTGAGTCTTCCTTTTGGTAGTCCACGTGGCAGAAATACCACACCAAAGGCACAGAATAACAAAATCACTTGCCGAAAGCACTAGTAAGAATATTAAGTTTTGCTACCTCCTTCCCTTTCAGGCATGCATGTCTGCATTTAAGCCATAGATAACACATACACCCACACACACACACACACACACACACACACACACACGCACATGCACACGCACACACACACACAAGATGCCCTACAAATCTAGAAGACTGCAGACAGTGGTTTCATCATAGCAGGGTTTCTTCCAGTATAGATTCTACTCTTTGCCTGATGTTATCACTCATTCCTCCCCATTCTGCCCTCCTCAATACACTGCAGCCTTCCAGAACTACTTTGTGTGCCCTAAGCCCATGATGCTATCCTTGCCTCTGAGCCTTAGCTCATGCTGTTCACACAGCTCAGACACCCTGTGCCCCTCTCCCAGTGCCCCCACCCCCGAAGTCTCTTCCTTTAGGTGTCAGTGTGTCACTGCTTCCTGGAAGCCCTTTCCCATCCCTACCCCATCCCATGCCTGTGAGAGGCATGTTCCCAGAGCATTTCATCACCTCTGTGTTCTTGCACATACATTTCTAAGTTATAACCACCTGTACTTTGTCTGATTTCCTCACTCACTTACTTACCCCAGGAGAGTAAAAGCTTAGTTTGTTCACCATTGTATCGGTAGCTCCCTGGTTAATACTAGCATATTGCAGGTTATCCTTAAAAACTTGTGAGTTGAACGAAAATTAATAACTCTGGTGGTTGATATTGTTAGAAATATCTAAATGCAAAAACTATTGTCAAGCAGACAAACCTTTAAAAGACAAATTTGTTAGAAATTTAGTACACTAAAGATTAATAATTTTTCTTGCTCTCTTAAGAATTTAGAATATAGTTATGTTTTGCAATAGTAGAAATCATCCAAATAGTATATATGGGTCTACAGCTCTTTATAGAGAAAATTATAGCGAGTGTATCTATGAATATCTATATGCATACATATTCCTTATAAACTTATGCAATATATATATATACACACATATATATGTGTGTATATATATATATATATATATATATCCAACCAGTAGCTATGACATGCACTGGCCACGCTTAATGCAGGAGCTGCCATAACGTGCACTGGCCATTTAAAAATAAATGGCACCACGGACCTGGTGCTGGCAAACCAACACTCAGCTTCCCCCAAGTGGGACACAGGCCACACCACCACCCTGGAACAACACCCCACCAAATTGCAGCCAATGCTGCCAAGACCCCATGGCAAAAAATGTGGCCCACAGCCCAGCCCAGCCCAGAAACGGTCGCTGTGGGCACTGGGTAATGATGTCACGTAGCAACACCCAGCTTCTTCTCCCTAGCGACTAGCCTCCTTGCAGTTTCTTCAGCCCAGGAACATGACTTACTTTATAGCCAGGTGCAAACATTTTACACTTTAACCAAATGTCTGTGAAGCATTATCACATGCTTCATCTCATTTGGTCCTCACAGAAGTCCTGGAGTAGGTAGATAGGAGACTCAGTAGAATCCTATTTTCTTCCTCATTAGCAAGAAAACAGAGATTTAGAAAGTTTAAAAACTTGACCGACTGAAAAGAAGTAAGAAATGGTGGAACTTGAAAATGACTTCAGGTTTTCTCACTGTGCAGAATATAATCAAACACTGCTACAGTTAAATATTTTACCCTTTGTTCTCCCTGTGTGATCTACAATAATAATTTGCTTTGTGTTGATATTTACTTCTGTGTTGTTGACAATTACCTGAAAGAGAAGTTAGGGTGCTTCATTGAGCTGGACAAAGTCTAGCTAAATCAGAAAGCAGGTCTAATTAAGCAAGTTTATTTTATGTATATAAAAGACTAAGTTGACTCACACATGCGCGATACATATAAAGCTCTCACTAGCGCCAATTGCACACATGTGTTTCGATTTGTCATTGACGATCGTGAATTTGGTTGACACTTCTATTATAGAGAAAGGGCGAATAGCTATATTAAAATATTTCTTCTAATTAATTTCCTTTCAATGTTCACGAATCCATGCACCAAGCCATTAGTGTATATATAAAACACAACTTATTTTTACTCATAAAATAATTTTCATCATAAGTTTATGTGTGTGTATACTAATTCCTTGACCTCCAGGGAACAAATCTTACATTTGAACACCTCCTGATGCAGACACAGTTACGCAGAAAAGCAAGGTTGGAAAGGTTGCCAGCGAGTATATATTTATCAAAGTGCTTCTAATGTCCCCATCATTACAAGATCTAATACCTTCTAAACTTTCAGATTAATGGCTTTAGAATTTGGGGTGGAGTTTTCTTTTAATAATGCACATTTCAATCCTCGGTTAACAAGAGGTCATGTCAATAATTAATGGTTTCCGTAGCAGTTCGACACTGCATCGCCCCCTTGACAGATGTTTTAAATGTATGCTTTGTCTTCATAACGAAGTGAGAGTGGGTGAGGGAATAGGCAAGTGTGACATGAGGCATTTGGGCTTTACATTTTTAACTTGTGCTCTAAAGTGTTCTTATATATTATCTCATTTGACAGGTACATCAACCCTGCCAAGAAGCTGGGGTGAGAGAAAGAGGTACAGATAGGAAGGTGGAAGACACGATTCTGTATGTCTTATAGGGTTGTAGAAACCGGAATGCAGGAAAGTTATAGAACTTACCTAAGAAACTCCATGAGAATAAGGACACTGTCAACTTTTTGTTATTATTGTCACTTACTTTACTCCTAGCATTGTTGCTCAATTGAGTGAAATAATGAATGTGTGAATGAATGAATGAGCAAATGAATACTAAAGTTTTCTGCAAAACATAGGACTCAAACTCTGGTTTCCTGACTCCCAAGCTCATGAATTCCCTAATATATGACATCTTTTTTTTTCAGACTATTCCTTGCCAAGATTAAAAATGATTTAAAGGAAAAAAAAAGTATGCATATTAAAAAACAGACAGTTGATGTTTATTCCCCTACCCCAAAAGACAAAAACTTGAAGAGTCTTTTTTAAATTACCTTTCTTAAATAATCTGTCCCTACCATTAAGATTCACTTCTATTTCATGTGTGATAATAACAAAAAAGTATTGAGCCTCTTTGTCGATAATTTACCAGGTGCCTTGGATGCACAGAATAACAATACCAACAATATGCCAAAACCGGTTTGGCTCAGTGGATAGAGCATCGGTCTGCAGACTGAAAGGTCCCAGGTTCAATTCCGGTCAAGGGCATGTACATTGGTTGCGGGCACATCCCCGGTAGGGGGTGTGCAGGAGGCAGCTGGTTGATGTTTCTCTCTCATCGATGTTTCTAGCTCTCTATCCCTCTTCCTTCCTCTCTGTAAAAAATCAATAAAATATAAAACAAACAATACCAACAATAGTAAGTTATGTTACATGCACATTGCACTCAGTAGTAGTGTATCCTAGGTTGTAGTAAGCAGAACTAATACTCACTAGGACAGGTTATTTTCCTACAGTCATTACTAGGGCACTGCATTATCCATAAGAAAACTGCCACAGGCTTTCAAGAAACATAAGGAACAGCATCCATCTCCTTTTCATGCAGTCAGAGCTCGGCTGGTCTCTCTGAAGAGTCAGTCCTTACTCAGAAGCTGGAGAAGTGAATTAGCGGCTCAGGGTCAGCTCAGAAGTGAAACCCGCTTTACGTGAACTCGGGACTTCTGGGGGCATCACGAACTCACAGACGATCTACAGAAAGGCAAGCGTGCTGGAGACTTAGGCACACATTTTAATCAATTCCTTTAATGGGGGGAATAAAGCACAACTGCCTGACAAAGGAAAAGTCAAGCAGGAGAAGGATAGAAGCATCACCATCTGATACAGAAATTTACATCTGCTGCTAAAGATGCTCCCAAAATGCTAAAATAAAAGTATCTAAACATCTCACCCGGGGAGAGTTTGGCAGCTGCAGTCAAATCATCCTTATGAGTAGAAGACTTGTTTAAATTTAGTTTCCACATATCCATTTAAAATAAGAAACAAAGAGCTCTCCAGAATCATATTGTGGACTAGGAGAGACAGTCCCCTCCACCACGCCCCCCCCCCCCAAGCTCAAGCACCAAAGGTTGGTCACAAAGGACAGGACCACTCCACATTCTGGAAATGACAGCCATTCCCCCAGAGAGCAAATCAGAGAGATGGGCAGGCAGATGGTTTGGTTGTTCTGACAAGTAAGGATGTCAGACTACAATGAAAGTGCTATGAATGTGTGTGAAACTGGGAACTACGACTTCTCCACCCTGGTCCTCCCCAGTGCCCAGCACAATGCTGCTCAATAAATATTTGTTGCATGAGTCAGATAATTGATTAATCTAGAAGTAACAAAAAATTAACTAGATAAGAGAAGCATCTGACCCTGAGGAAATAGTCGACACAAACGAACATTCTGCTTCTCTGGCCTCCCATCTGGGGCTCCACCACGCTGATCTAGGGAACATGCCCAGAAAAAGCTTCAAAGAGTTTGAGAGGAAACAGGGTGGCTGAGGAAGTGACATACAAGAGCCTACTGTGGGTCAAATCCTCACCTGGGCTTATGTCCCAACAGCCCTGCCAAGTTACTTTTAAGAGCTCCATTTGACCAATTAGAAAACGGAGGGCTTAAACCAGGTGCTCAAAATGTTCCCTCACGGAAGGCAGAGCAGCAATGAACACAGGTTTCCCAACTCATCCTCATGTTCTCTCCTATACACCCCAGGCGTTTCAGCAGCTACACAGAAACATGAACATGTAACAAAGCGCAAAGTCCAAGACATAAAGAGAGACAAAAAAAGAAAAACAGAGCAAGAAAACTTAGCCGAGGAATGCTACAACATTGAAGCACAAAATCATCGGTGCCGTTTCCTCGAATCCAGCAAGTTCTAGCTCAGACGAGGCAAGCTCTCAGCTCAACACAATACATGGTTTACAGCCACTGCATTTTGGAAGGAATTTACCATGGTATTCTTTTTATAAAATGCATTGAACAATGTCATAAATGATTCTTGCATCAACTACCGCGTGATGATTTTTTGCCCTCCTTCTAAGTCCTTGGGAAGGGAAGTTTCAATCATATTTCCTGTGTCTGTCACATGGAAACCAGAAATCTCTTAGTAGGTCCCTTTATGCCATTGTGCTAGAGGGCAGGAATGCACCTGACAGTATTCTACTGACAATGATCATCATCAGGTGACATAATTACTATTATGTTCCATTCTCATTGTGTGCCAGATATTATTCTAGGCACTGCATACATGATTTCATTTAAGCCACATATCAAATCTCTAAAATAGGTGTTATTTGTCTCCATTTTTAAAAAAATCAGGGGACGGGGAGCCCAAGAGGTTAGGTAATTTGCCTATCAAGTTTGCACACGGAAAAGAGCAGACTTGGGGTTTGAACTCATTCAAGTGGGTTTGACACCATGGGCCCATCTTCCTAACCACCGATAAATGGAGGACGCCTGGCTTAGAGGCTGTACATCATACCTTCTGACAAGCTGCATATTCCCATTTTAAAAGAGTGATTGAAAGGCTCGATATAGCCCATTAATTTTATACCCACTTGTACCAAAATCTCTTCAATTCCCTTTGCAGCGTTTCTGCTTCTATTCTAAAAGCTTCTCCTTCCATCCGCTGTTTTTGCCCTCTACATATCAGAACCCAGTCTGAGGGTCCGTCCAGCCCATCTTTCAACATTTAAAGAGCCAATGAAAGCACACCCTCTACTTCAGTTAAATAATATTTAATTCACCCAGCACTTTTTTTTTGAAAAATTCAAAGAGCCTTAGGTGCTTTTAATCAGATTCTCTTGATATCTAAATTATTGCTTAAAGTTTAATTGTATCCCCTTTAGATAGCAAATTAGCCTCATCCACTAATCCTAGAATCTAAATGGAATTGGCCCTACTTAGTCTTCCCTTGAAAACAAGGGCCACTAAAACAAACAAACAAGTAAAATACAGAAACAGGGCAAACTCTGTTTACATAGCAATAAAAAACAATTAAGACCCTGGCTGGTGTTCTTAGAGCTTAGAGCATTGGCTCTTGCACTGAAGGGTTGTGGGTTCGATTCCTGGTCAAGGGCACATACCTGGCTTGCAGGGTCCATCCCCTAGCCCAGTTGGGGCACATGTGGGAAGCAATCAATCACATGTGTCTCTCTCACATCAATGTCTCTCTCTCTCCCTCTCCCTCCCTTCCACTCTCTAAAATCAGTGGGGAGGAAATATCCTTGGGTGAAGATTAACAAAAAAAATTAAAATTAAGGAAAAGTAAAGCTGTATGCTATAGAAGCTAGTGAGAATAATGATGATGTTTAACAATTGAGTACATTATGTGCCAGCTAAATCACCAATAGCCTTACACAGATTTTTTTTCCTTCAACATTGAATCACATCAGACAGCAACTCACTGCAAAATGAGTAGAGTTAACCCCTGAAACGTACACAGAAGATAGCAAATGGGAGAAAGTCCCCTGGACCAACAATAGGAATGAAACACTGACATCTAATGATCCCCAGCCAGAAAATGTTTGCCAACATCCTCCAGGTACAAGATGTGGTGGTCAATAAATAAATTCACATTGGCAGTAGCATGTTTGAAATTAACCACGCTCCCACTGTTTTAACTGCTTATATATTACTAGAGGTCCAGTGCACGAATTTGTGCATGGGTGGGGTCCCTCGGCCTGACTGGCGATCGGGGCCAATCAGGGTCGGCCAAATGGTGGGAAAGGCAGGGGGGAGAGGGACTGTGGGAGGTTGGCTGTGGGAGCGCACTGACCATCAGGGGGCAGCTCCTGCATTGAGCGTCTGCCCCCTGGTGGTCAGTGCGTGTCATAGTGACCCATCAACCGGTCGTTCTGCCGGCCAGTCGTAATGGTTGCTTAGGCCTTTTTTATATATATATATATAGATGTTCAGAGTTTATCTCTATGATACAGGTCATAATGTTATCAGCCCCACTTTACAGATGTTGAAACTGAGGCTTGAAAAAGGGTAAATAATTTGCCAAAGGGCACATAGCTCATTAGGGCTTGAGACCAGGTTTGGACCAAGCACCCAAGTCCAAGCTCTTGAGGACAAAGCTAAAAATCTCTCTTGGCTGCTCGTTACCTATGCAGTCTCTGGGCTACTGAAAAGTCAGCAAGCATTTACAGGACAGAAAAAAAGAAATAATTTTTTTCTTAAACAGTACAGCAAAGGGATAATAATTGCTTGAATGACTGGGATGCCATTCAATACCCTTAAGAGTAATTTTCTAAGTGGCATCCTAGGAGCTTAAAACAAGCCATTGAACACATTTTCCTTCTTAAAGGAACTTCGGAATTAAAAGGATTATCATTTGTGTTTGACAATTTCTCCTGAGAGCAGAAGTTCTCAGGTACTGTGAGTCAGAGGTACTATCCCCCAGGCAATGAGCTAGTAATGAGCTAAGGATTTGAACCCTGGGCCACCTCATATCCAGGCAAACACTCTTTGCACTACACTCTGGCCATTCACCCTCTGTCTCCACTTAAGCCCACCCCACCTCCCTCTGTGTCATCCCTGTGTGTAGGCAGTTAGAAGTCAAAGGCCCCTGAGCAGGTTTAAAATGTTCCGAAGCTCCAGGAGCTCAGAGCTCTTTTGATCTTGCCTGCAAGACTCAGTAGAGACTTTAAAGTGTGCCTGTCAGAAAGGACTATAGAAAAGGGCTTTCCTGCTTCCTGGGGTGCAAGTCTTCCAGGGGGTACAGAAGAGAAGTCAGTCTTCTTGCTAATGAAACAGGCTTACCTGATGAAAACATTCACCCAGAATGGGCAGGCAAGGGGAGAGAGAAAAACACGACTTCTAATAAAGCCTCATAGACATCATTTTCTAGGGAATGTAAAAAATGACCAATAGAAGCAACAATCAACTGAGCAGGAATGATACCATCCCAGATGTAAAATGTTTACCAATTCCCTCCACGAAGAATCGCTCCCTAAAAAGACTCACATTTAACAATAGTATGTTTGAAATTGATTAGGCCCTACCTAAGTTAGCAGTTTAATATAATTTAGTGTGAGTCTAAATCATTGTTTTCTAATCAATCTCTTTTTTGGTGACAAATTCTAGTTTTAAAAAAAATGGCATTGATTAGATCAACACTTCTCAAGTCGGAGTAAAGTCTGCAAAGTATTAGAAAACCCAAAGAAGTCCTGGTGGGTTCTCATTCCTATCCACACCCTGGGCTGTACAGCAGAAAACCATGTGGGAAAGTCGTGAAGACTGACTCCCTGAAAAAAGGAAACACACACCCCCTTGAACTTTTCCATCTTGCCAAAGTCTTATTCTCCTTGCAAGGGTCATATTTCAGTTTACAGTTCCTCTCCAAATACTCTCTTAAGGACTTGCTCATCATTTGATCCTGTTACTGTTCTGCTGACATCCCTCAGTGGTCCTCAGTGGTATGGCAGGTAGAATTCAAATTCTCTTAGCTTCACACATAAAGACTGTTGCGATTTTTACCCATGCCTGTCTCCTACCACAAGCCAGTAGTACCCAACTGTGTGTACCTCTTATCACTTTGATTTCCACATTTTCACCTCTTTACTGTACCCATGCCCTCCTCTGCTTCTATGCATTCTTCACATCTCTTGAGCTTTGGCTACAGAGTTCCTTCTCTGGGAAAGTGATTTCCCAGGGAAGAAGCCAGACTCCCTAGAAGCATCCATGGGCCACCCCTTCCTTCCTCATACCAATTGTCATTTCCTTGCTTATTCTTCTGATAAACTGTGGGGAGGACACAAGACATATTCAGTTTTATATGTTAATTGATTAGCTGAATAAAACAATGAACAATACCTTTTAGCAATATAGGATGCTTTAAAAGTCAAGGTCAATTCTAGTCAGCCTCCCACAGGGAACCTGATTTGGGGCCAATTCCAGAAGATCCTCAAAGGCAAGAAAGAATGTAAGTCTCAATTGCTATTTACTTTTTTTGTCTAGTTTATCTCTTCAAAGAATGTAACCTCTGTCAGATCGGGTACCTGATCTAAGATTTCAGCTTTCATTCTAGTGCCTGGAATAGTGTCTGGGATATTACAGTGCACAAGAAATGTTTATTGAATAAATGAATAGATTTTGTTAGTTCTGTGCCCATTTCACAGAGGGGTAAACTGAAGCCTTTAAGAGATAGAATGTATAGGTAAGTGCCTCTGTCCAGGTCAGTTTAAGCACAGAGCAGCTCTAGTCCGATACCCCTCTGGTCCACTCCCAACCCTCCCCCCCCCGCAAAAAAAAAAAGGAAAAGAAAGAATGTAAGTCTAGAAACTTAGAGAAGCCAAGGAGAGAGCATTTTCACCTAGATATACATAACAGTTCAAAAGTATTTCACAGCTGGGACAGCATTTTCTACCTTTGATGAAACATAGGTGATAGTAACAATGATTGCACTCATACCTCCTACCAGTACTTTTCATGTGTTATATGAGTTAACCACCTGAAGAGATAGTGTCATTCTCATTCACTATGTAAAGCCCAAAGTCACACAGGAAATGAGTAGTGCTCATGATTCCTACTCAGGAATGATGCAGGGAAAACCTAAGATCTTCCCACTACAACACAGCTTCCGCCGCTGAGAGAAATCCTTCCCTTCATTGGTTTTACTTATCTTAACCAAATGGAAATTCCCAGTTAGCAGATTCCCCAAGAAGCAAGTTCACAGTCTCACTCTCAATGCCTCTCAGATCTGATCCAACCCTAAAAGGTCAGCTCACAAAGCATGGTTGGTTTATAGGTTTCTCCCTCTACTTCATTCTCCGTCTTCCCTCTCTTCCATCCTGTTTCCCCTGAGAAAGCTTCTTAACATGCTCTGTTTCTGCAAAACAAGGAACACCTAGACACAGGAAACCTATAAAAATCTGGGGCAATAAAAGACCAAAGAGTAAATATTTTTAGGCTTGAAGAGCCACACAATCTCTATCACAAATACTCAGCTCTGACATTGTAGAACGAAAGCAGCCATAGACAATATATTGTAGTAAAACTTCATTTGGCCCATGAGCTATAATATGCCAACCCCTGATCTAGATCAAGGACAGTAAATAAATTTAATTTCAGGTGCCAGCTTTAATCAATGAGTTGGCTTTCTGGAGCTCGGTGCTCACAAAGATTCTTAGTGCTCAATTGAGAATGGCTCAGTGCTCCATTATTGATGTCTGCTATATAGTGCCAGATGGATCAGGGTGGTACATGTGCCATATCTTCCATCTTTGGTTAAGATTTCAGAGAACAAATGAGGATTTTTAAAAATTTATCTTAATAGGTGAAAGTATTACAGATATCCCTTTTGTTCCCACTGAACCCCTCCACCCTGAACCCACTCCACCTCCAGGCCTTCACAGCACTACTGTCTGTGTCCATGGGTTATGCATTTCCTATATAATAAAGAACTAATATGCTAATTAGACTGGACAGTAGAATGACCTTCCAGAACCACCAGTGGGCAGGGCTGCGAGGGCCGAGCCCCTTGCACAAATTTTGTGCATCAGGCCTCTAGTATGCTTATAAGTTCTTTGGTTAATCTCTTCCCTTTGAGAGTCCTCAGTCTGTTCCATGCTTCTATGTCTCTGAATCTATTTTGTTCATCAGTTTATTTTGTTAATTAGATTTCACATACAAGTGGGATCATGTGGTACTTGTCTTTCACTGACTGGCTTATTTCACTTAGCATAATACTATCCAGATCCCTCCATGCTATCTCAAAAGGTAAGAGATCCTTATTTTTTACAGCTGCATAGTAGTCCATGGTGTAACTGTACTGCATCTTTTTTACCTGCTCATCTACTGATGGGCAATTGAGCTGTTTCCAGGGCTTAGCTATTGTAAATTGTGCTGTTATGAACAGAGGGGTGCGTACATTCTTTCTGATTGGTGTTTTGGAATTCTTAGGATATATTTCTAGCAGTGGGATCACTGGGTCAAATGTCAGTACAAATGAATTTTTAAAGATGCCATGAAACAATACATAGTTTTCAAATAGCCCAAGACCCACAAAAGCTAAGAGATAGGCAAACCAACAATCTGCCATCAATCACCGCCTTGCCTAGTGAAATTCATCTCCTTCTATTCTAAACGGGTCACAAATCAGGAACCTATCATTTAGAAAAACAACAAAGAAAAAAAAGCCGATCTGTAGACCAAATCTAAAAGTAAACCACACTTTGAGAAGCTGAATTAGGCAGAAGTCACTTTTTGTCTAAGTTTTGTACATCAGATTACCTGGAATTAAGGAAGCATCCTGCTCTCTCTGTAGCAAAGCAACTATAGCAGATGGGAATTGTTCTTCCTTAAACAGTCACCATTAATAACTGCCAAGAAAGCCCTTTCGACAACAGAGACGGTTTAAGAATCATACTTTGAGTTAATATTGAACTTGCAAGTAAATACATAAAGCTTCAGTGCCATAAAGCTAATTTAAAAGGGACATTTCTCTTTATAGTTCCCTGGAGTATTATAGACTCAATGATATTCTTCTGCCATAATGTAGGACTCATTAAAGAACTGAAGCTATAATGGTCTCCATCAGTACACGCGGGCCAAGTGGATAAATTGCCCAAATGAATTGGTTAATACAACCTCAACCCTTGGTATGAAGTTCTCCATCTGACCGCTGGCAGGTGGGCAGGAAACTGAAGGCTATATCCCATTTGTGAGAATATCAGCAAAGGGAATTCAAAGGGAAATATTCTCAAAGCATGATAATATTTAAACACAGACAATTTGTACTTCACAATTTTATTCCTAAAACTGGAAAATGATAAAAATGGGTAAAAATCATACACACATATAAAATGCACACATGTGCATTTTTAAGGTGTTGGTAATAATTATATAGATTGTTTATTGTGATCAATATTCTCTTTCTCATTAATCAATAATTTAAAATTTAACTAGAAAGGATATACCATTTGATGCCAAATCTTTTTTTTTTTTTTTTTTAGCTGTCATTTGTCCACATTATCTCTGTATAATGGCTGGGTCAGACATAAAGTAACAAAGAGAAAGTAAAGTAAGAACTATGCAAATGGCATCTTCTTCATAAATCAATGAGAAAGGCCATGGAATAATAGGAAACTTCGAGTAAAACAACTGTGACACTAAACCCAGGACAACGGACTTCGGGGACAACAATTTTGGAAGAGTAAGAAAACGCAGAGGACATCGGCCAGATATAGACATAATTTTGTCTGTTTAAGATTTCTGTGCATTATCATTCATAAAATATGCATGCCTTTATTGACTTCCTAGGGAGGAAAAGAGGTTGCTTCCCTTTCGAATATAAAAGTCTGGGAGAAGCTTCAGAGTCAATAGCTCTCATACTAAATGCTTGGTGAGTGGCCGATTTTTGATCTCCCTCCATCATCGTCACGTTTGAGGACTATTTCAATGATTAAAATTCCAAATGGGATCCTGTGACTAAAATCAGAAATGAAGATGCTTGATTTATTATGTATGGTGAATATGGCGATCAACCTCCGAATACATATTTATTTATTCCAATAAAACAGAGCCATCTATGGGAACGGGGTCCCCTGGAGATTATCCTGCCCCTGTTTTATTGGGCATGGCTACAGACAGCAAAGGAAACAACATATGCAGCTAATTCAGCAAGCCTGTGTCTCTGAGAATACCCAGGGCCTCTTCCCGAGCGCCTTTATATGCCCGGGTATTCCCTACCCTCTTCTGCGGAAGTTATCGCTGTATTCGATGGTGTTGAACATATTTGATATGAAAGCATTGTCTGTTTGCTACCAGTATCTAACGATTCTCTCCCCCAGAGTTGCCAGCAAGGTGCTGATTAATTAACTGAAGTAGTGAAGCTGAATGGTACAACAGCTGTTTGGAGAATTGTCATTAACTTGGTCTCCTTTCCTGTCTATTAGCTTTCTTGCAGCGATCCCACTAAAATGCAAATCTGGGGAACTCAGCATCACAATCTACCTTAACCTCTGTGCCCCCTTTGATGCAAAAAAAAAAAAAAAAAAAAAAAAAAATGCTTGTCTGGGCTGATTTTTTTTTTCTCAGGGAAATCCGATGAGGAAGCAGGAATGGAAAGAAGAGAAACCCTAAGAAAGTAAAGAAGGGATTCGGGAAACTTCCTGGAAGTCATAGTTCATTTTTGTCACTTGTCATTGGCAGCGGACAACAGCACAGACCTTTGGACTGAATGCCAAAATGGGCCCTGCAGATGCTCTAAGCTCATGGAACAGTTCAGCTACCTGACCATCCCTGCCTGGGACCTCCTTGCTCAGCAGGAGGAAAAGGCGAAGGCACTGTGCAGTGCAGAGGCTGCCAAGAGGTTCAAGGTGGCAGGCAGATGTGGCTGCTCCACTGGAATGGTGACAGTTGGCGGCGGATTCCAACCTGTGCACCTCAGCTGCCCCAGAACAAGGCTGGTTATTCAGAGGAGCAGAGTCTCCGCGAAGTGGCAGATTGGAGGGAGGGTCCAGTTGATGAGACACAAGCACACGTCATTGAAGTGTTCTGCGCTGAGGTGTGGGGACTCAGACCAAATAAAAATAGGGGATTTTTTTCTTTAAGTTCCTTTCTTCCTTGCTTCCTTCATTCCTTCCTACCTATTTTCCTTCCTTTCTTTATTCTTTCCTTTCAGCCTTTTTTTCTTCTCCCTATATATATTCATAAAGTACATATATTAGGTCTACTTGACAGATGTGACAGGCAACAATGTCTTCCGCACGCAGGCCAACAAAATTAATTCTGAACAGAGGCAGCCACAGCTTCATCCCAGGTATCGCCTGATAACCCCGGTAAGCTCCGCTTATCCCCTCTGACATGAATCTTAGAGACTGGGGAGCAGGGAGCTCAGACACTCACGCCGTCTGTCGCTGTAAGGGTTACCCAGTGCAATTTCCTCGGCGGTGGCACCTCTTCCCATCAGACTCACCTTATAAAAGAGCTGAGGCATTTTCAAATCATCAAAAAGTAGAAACTCGAGATGTGATTAAATAGCACCTAATTGGGTCATCGGGGCATATAATAAAGCCAAATACATCCTCCCGAATGCAGCAGGTGCTTTTTTCTTTAATGAAGCAGATAAATGCAGAAATGAATACACTGATACAGACAGAGCATCTGCCTCATGATAAAATTAAGTCTGTGACAGAAATAAATCACCATGGGGGAGACTGTAACCCATTATCCAATGGGATTTTTCCTTTTCTTCTTATGTGACAGGACTTATTGGATTCCCTGATGCCAGGCAGCTAAGTGCATCCACGATTTGATGATAAATCAGAAAGACTACGGGATTTGAAATTTAACAACTACTTATTTTTCTGTGATGTAGAGATAAGAGCAAAATTTTGGTGAGGAGCCATTAAATTGGGACTCGCCTTCTTTTCGGATAATCTGATTGTCTGGTACTATGTCATATCATCACGCAATGCCAACAACCAGCAGTGAGTAAAATAGATTTTGGACTAAGATGAATAAGGGAACTACTTATCTTTCCCTTTCTTTCCCAATATCAGGTTTATCAAAAGAGTACTATAGAAAGGTTACTTTTGACATAAAAATATACTGCTCTTATTACACTTACCTTTTTATCCCCTTCAATACGTTAAAAAAAATGGCAATAAGAGCATGTTTTTCTTTTTTAAACATTTTCACATTTGAACAATAGAAAAGGAAAATCCATACATCATGTTAAAAATACACAGGACCTAATAGGGCTCGGGACCACTTTACCATGTTTGATAAATGTGACTGGGGAAAAAACATACCTTCACATTTTAATGATTTCCTTTGTTATAATACACTATTAATTAGTGGGGATGAGGAGGGGGTGTTCATCTCTCCAAGATGTACCTTTATTTTCCATGTTGAATTCTTACAGTACCTCGAGCGCTTTGCTAGCGCTCACACCCACCACCGTTCTCGTACTGAACTATATAGATTGCCCTTGTAAGGAACAGAGAGGAAGAAATCAAATGATTTTTTATCTCCTGGTAATTTTTTTTAAGTGAGAGCATGGTACATCTTCAAAAGGACCTTGATTCATTGTGTAAAAATGTAGTACCAATCTAGCAACTGACATCCGGGAGAATACTCAGAACCAGTGCGCTGCGGAGCCTGGGTGTATTTCAAACGCCAGGGCAGAATCCGTTTTCCTGTAAACTAAATCAAGCTCGCTATGAAGCTGCTATCACTGACTTATTTTTTACTTCTGCATCCTGTCTTGTAAAGGGGCAAAGGTGAGGCTGGCCGGAGAGGCATTAAACATTGATCACTGGTAATTATGGTAATCTCCCTCCAGAGCATTAAGTGCTGTAAACTCAGCCTGTCTTCCCAGAGAGCTAACTTCATGTGACAATGCAGGAAAAGCTGTAAAGAACTGTAAACTACTATAGCTGGTCCCAGCCTTTCATTAGAGTATGGTTCCGAAACAGACACCCTTTAAGTATCTGCAGAGATTTACTGAATCTATTTGCTGAAGGAGTAAGGGATAGACTCAGCCAAATCATATCTCTATCACAAAACACACCAAGAAATGAAGGAGAGGCCCATCCAATCAGCCAAACGCCAGGACCCTCAGTCATTCACTGTGGTTTAGTTATCCTGTTTCACACAAATTGATGATAACCGCACACAGGACAGAGCACCGGAAGACAACCATTTCTGGGAGTGTCTGGAAATCTGAAACTTTATTCTACACTTTAGAAGTTCAGTGACCTGATTCGTCATTTCCAATGAGCAGAAGTTGTCGATCTCCTTGCTATTGAGACAGTGGAAAGATTTTCACAAAAATCAAGCAAAAGATACTGGCACAATACCAGCATTAATTACGATTCTCAAAAATGCATGCAGCTTTTTTTTTTTTCTCTCCTTAGCAATCATGACAATAGTGACAATATTTTCCTAGCTTTGTTTTCCACAAAAACACCAACAAAAAGAACTAGATGTAACTTTGAGTTGGCAGGTTCTCCATAGAAATCTCAACATGAAGGACTAGAAAATGCACCTCGCCGTGTCCTTCGTTGTAGGCGACCATCTCACAGTTTGCATCCAGCCACCTGGCAGGACACACAAGCCCACAAACGACCCGCTTTTTGTTGTTATGATTTATCCCAGTCCCACATGCTGAACACAATCATAGGGAGACATGGACCCCTGTTACATGAGACTGGGCCCACCCCACGAGGTCTTGAATCTTTTGCAAAACAGAAATCATTAGAAATCAAACACCATGTTCATTTCAAGCTCTTTGGATTTATTTCTTCTGATCCTCTTTTGATTACTATAAGAAATCCATCTTTGTGATCACACAAGGAACCATGGTCATATTTGAAAACTCTGGCCATGAATTAGAAGAATGAGATGGAGTCCAAAACATCTCATTTTCCAGAACAGGAAGCTATAAGACCCAGAGGGTGAAAGTGTTCCTTCCCCCACTCAGCCAGTTAGCACGTGGGTCAATCGTGAACACAAATCCCCTCATTCTCCCACTATGCTGTCAATCATTGTATCTTTTTTGTAATTTTATTTTTATTATGTTTTAAATCATTTTTATTTTTCAATTACAGTTGATGTACAATATTATATTAGTTTCAGGTGTACACCCCAGTGATTAGATATTATATGGCTTACTAAGTGATCATTCTGATAAATCTCGTACCCATCTGACACCATACATGGTTACTAGAATATTATTGACTATATTCCCTATGCTGCACTTTGCATCCCGAGACTACTCTGTAACAATCACTTTGTGCTTCTTAATCCTTTCACCATTTTTACCCAGTCCCCCAAACCTTATATCTTCTTACTGTCAGGTGAAAAGCACTGAGCGGGGAAATCACCAAAAAAATCAAAGATTGGCTCCTTCAGCTTCTTGGAACTGAAATGAAAATAGTTTCAACATGCCCTAGCTGATTTGGCTCAGTGGATAGAGTGTCGGACTGTGGACTGAAGGGTCCCAAGTTTGATTCTGGTCAAGGGCACATGCCTGGGTTGCGGGCTCGATCCCCAGGAGGGGGTGTGCAGGAGGCAGCTGGTCAATGATTCTCTCTCATCATTGATGTTTCTATCTCTCTCCCTCTCCCTTCCTCTCTGAAATCAATAAATGTATTAACAACAAGAAAAAGAAAATAGTTTAAACAATACCTAAGTCCTAAAACAAATGTTCAGTAGATAGGAGTAGAATTAGAACAGGAAAATGTGTAGTTGCGGAAGGCCTGATATTAGTAAATACCCATGAGTACTCCTTGGGCCATGAGGATTCATTCAGCTGACACCTGTTTCAGATGTCAAGAAGCCAGCCACCCAGACATCTTCACAGAAAGCTTTGCAGACATAGAGGACAACAAGTGCAAAGACCCTGGAGTAGCAATAAATTCCAGGAATAGGAAAAAGACCAAAGTGGCTACAATTGAGCAAGCAGGAGGCCGGGTAGAGAGGTAGGCAGGAGTCAGCTCCTGTAGGATCTTTCAAACTGTGGAAAGGAATTTGGCATTTGTTTTTATGGCAACAGGAAATGAATGGAAGATTTTAAGAAATGATGTGATAGCATCAGATTGATATTTTTTTTAAAGATGACTTTGGCTGCAGTGTGAAAAATGGATTATAAGACTGAGATAACATACATGAAAGTCCTTTTGAAAAAAAATGTCAAGGCAAAATCTAAATGGATGTCATTATGCAAACAGCATCACAGTCTTCAAAAGTAATAATGCAGTGATATTTTTCAGGGAAAGTCTTAAACTTTGGCACTAGGCAAAAGCATATGGCCTGCCCATGTTCTGAAACACTGCGTGATAGATCTCCAACACGGAGGCAAGATGAAACTGATGTTGGGCATCATTGGGTTGCGTCGTCACTGGGACTCAAGCCATCTGTGTTGCTTTGCACAGATTAAGAAAACGCAGACTCTAACAAGGGCAAGTCTCTGGTGCTCAAAGCTGTGACCATTCAGAATTCTGTCACTTAAGTTTTCCAAGTAGAAATCATACTTTTGCACAAAGAAGAGCTCAAAGATCCTCTTGCTCCTAGAAGAAGTGACTGGGTTGCCCTAGGGATGGAGATGAAGCCTTTGCATTGAGAAGAGGCAACAATCCAGGACTCTAGGATGAAAGGTCCAGATCAGTTGGGATGATTAAAACGTCTGGTGATTTCCTGCCGTCAAGGAGTAGAAAAGCCCTGTCCTGTTACTCAGTCCAAACAAATGGATTTCATTCTGCCAGTCACCATCCAGTTATGGTAGTGACAATGCACTGTTAACCCCAGGAATGTTTCACCTCTAAAGCCCTGCCTGTTGATGATAATTCCCAGGGATGTTCAGATAAGACAGAAAATGAAAGAGACAATTCATAAATCTCTTTAGGGAAATCACTGATTGTGTTACTCATCCTCAGCAAAAGATAAATAATTAAATCAACAGCTCAAAAAACCACACTACACACACATTAGGAAAAGTTCAAGTTCTTGTATCTGAAAAGGCATACTACCAGGCTTCATAAAGAGACAGATTTGGGTTTGAATCTTGGTTGGACCCTTTACTACTTAGGTGACTTGTCAATCTATTATTTTTAATCTCTCTGTGTCTCAGTTTCTTTATCTGTAAAATGAAGGTCATACTTTCAGCTGATTGTTGGGAGAGTTAAGATGGGACCATGTTTGTTAGGCACATAGTAGGTACACAGAAAATGTTCACCCTGTGAGTTTGCTCACCTTTATCTTTCTTAAAGGCTTTCCAACAGCATTCATGACTTAGAAAGTCCCAGTGTGATAGTGATTGAAGGTGTGGCCTTTGGAAGGTGATTAGGTCATGAGGAGAGAACCCTTATGAATGGGATTAGTGTCTTTATAAAAGAGGCCCAGAGAGCTTCCTTGCCCCTTCCACCATGTGCAGATACTAGGAGAAGACAGCCATCTATGAACCTCAATAGGCATTGAACCTGCTGGCACCTTGATCTTGGACTACCCAGCCTCCAGAACTGTGAGAAATAAATGTTGGCTGTTTAAGCCACCCAGTCTACACTATTGTTGTTATAGCAGCTTGAACAGACTAAAACAATCTGCTTACAAACAGAGACTAGATCTCTAAGAAAGGAGAATCCTTAACATAGGACACTAAATAAATGTCCTGGGTCTCTAGGTTATTCCTAAGAAAGAGAATTTAAATTTAAAAAGCAGCAACAAAGAGTCTTGAAGCTGGTGACTTAAAGAAAATTATAAGCACTCAACTTCTAAGGGAATTCATATTCATATTTTTAATGTGAAATAAAAGACGAGCTTCTGAAAAGAAGATGATTCTTTTTCAAAACAGTTTTGCAAAATGCAGAAGGCAAAGTAAATAGAAACTTAAAATAGGGCACAGGAATCTATTGTCCTGGGTATTGCTAAGAATGAAGTCAATGTGATGCACTGGAGAGAGCTTGCGATGGCAGCCTGGCGAGTCAGGTCCTATGTCTCCCATGACCAGCTGCATAACCTTTGGTAAATCATGCCCCCTATCCCCTTGAAAGTCTTCTCATTGGTTAAATGAGCTAATTAGCTAAGTCAATCTCTACAGAGCCTGCCAGACCCAGCCTTTCTATACTTCTGTGGCCATGAGATCACAGGGTCTGAGAACAGTGTTAAGTGCCATATTATTCACATTATCATTTCTAGACACAACTGGAAGTGTCTGGATTTGAGGCACTACACCTAAGCTGGTGGAAAGGACATAGGATAAGAACTAGGAAAAGAACAAATACCAGGAAGAAGGGGGAAAAACACAACAGAAGAGAACTGCAGAAGTCATCACTACCACATAGCAACTGGTGCTGAAAATGTGTTGGTTGGTTAAAAAGCAAGATGGATAGACACCAATGGAGGAATGTAGGGAAGAGAGGACAAACATACACAAGTCCCAGAGAGTTTATGATTTCATTAACATATGGGGAGGTGGGCTCATATTAAGAGTGAGGATTGGACACATGTTGGGCACAGACAATCCCACTGAGGAGCACAGGAGTGGAATAATCTGCCAAAGTCACTTGGCTCGTGATAGACGTGGGATCAGAACCTAGATTCTTGACTATTAACCAGTTAGTGTTCCTTCTTCAGCTGGGGAGGAAGAGTGATAGCTTTGCATCTTCCAGGTTTATCCCTAAACATTGGTGCAAACTGTTAATCCATCATTCCTCTTCCAAGTAGCTATGGAGCAGAAAAAATCCCAGAGAGATACATAACTAGGCTACTTTTTAGGAGCTCATGGGAAAGGGGTGCTTGGGCACCTCTTTGGACTACATTCTGTACTATGTGTAAATTTCTAGTCCTTTGTTTAGTGCTTACCATTCATAGTCATGATGTCTTCCCCTTACCACATTGTAGACTGTCCATCATAATCCCAACCATTTGACACTAAAGTGCTACTTATCACCAGATGACCAGGGGACATCTGTGTGACTGGATGTGCCCCAGACCATGTCTTATAACCAGAAAGGAAAAAAACAACACACTGCTGCAGTACCATTCTGATATTCAGAAGTCAGTGTGCAATAACACCAAGCATCATGGCCATCATTATTCAATCCACATGTACTTGAATATCAATTTAGCTTAATTTTGTCCTAGATTTAACATAAGCTAACTCTAATGTGCATCAATTCTAAGAGTCACATCTTTTCACATTTTTCCATCTGAAATTTTGATGTCTAAACTTGAGAGGCATTATACAATCAATAGTATGTCACAGTTTAATTGGCAATGTTTTCTTTTCTTTCTTTGTGATAAGAAAAATAATTGTGTATCATAGAATTATGATATCTTAGACTCAATGAAAGACAGTATTCAAGGCAGAAATGGAAAGCAATGGCATCACTAGCTTCCACAGGCTACAGGAGAGTGAATTGCCTCTCTTCTCCTCTCTCTCTCTCTCTCTCTCTCTCTCTCTCTCTCTCTCTCTCTCTCTCTCTCTCTCTCTCTCCTCTCTCTCCCTCTCTCCCTCCCTCCCTTATCCATCCCATGCTCTATCACTAGCACTCTCCCTTATTCTCTTATCCTTTTCTTATTTTAACTAATGTTCATGAAATGCTTCCTCTGTAACAGGCAAAATGCTAAGCACTGGAGATGAAAGGACAAGCCCAGCAGAAGGGGTCCCTGACCATCTACCAGGGAGAGACAGATATTGATAAAATAGCACACATGTACACAGCCATGTAAAGCTACAAGATAAAGTCCTTGAGAGAAGTGCATGCTGCTATGAAGGCGTATGGAGCAAGGTAATGATGTGGGTGGGAAGACCTCTCTGAGAAGTGAAGAATGAGCCGAGATATCATGCTTGAGAAGTGCATAGGTCAAGGTTGAAGACAGTGCCTCTTGTACAGAGGGAATTTCATATCAAAGAGCCCTTTGATAGACAGAAGTAACGCTTTAAGAAGGGCATGTTACTGGAGCCCAGAGAGCAAGGGATGTGGCATGAAATGAGTCAGGAGTCAGACTATGGCTCTGTCTTTATGTTTAAGAGAATTTTAAGGCATTGAAGGAGGAGGAGGAGAGAGGCAAGATGCTCAGATCAAAAACAGCATTTCAGGTGTCATGTGGGGTCCATTGGAGGTGCGGCTTAGGAGGCTCTTCTAGTGGTCCAGACAATAACTGGTGGATAAATACAGACTCCCGACTCAGCCAGGCAGACCTCAGCTCTGCAGTGCAGCCCTTTCCGTCACCTATTCTGTACACAGACCTTGCAGTGACATCCTGGGAGCAATATCCAGAGAATGAGGTCAGAATATTCAATAAAGGTTCCTGCTGCAGACAGAAGAGAACCCTGAGCAAAGATGAAAAGAGAGAGGGGGCTGGGCAATGCAAGAGGAAAGGTAGGAAGCAGGGCCGTGTGCCCTGCCAGGTCTCACTGAGCTGGGAACTTATGTGAACAGCCTGGACCCTCCCCAATGTCAAGTCAACCTACTGTCCCTCTGGCTTGGTCCTTGTTAGATACACTGAAAGTCTTGCATCAACTCAGAGAAGATGAAAGTTTATTTGATGCTTGAAGAAAAAGGGCTATTTATTTAAAGGGAACACAAAGGATCCTCAGGACCTTTTTTTTTTTTCTTGGCAGATATTGACTTACAAACAGATCGTATTCCACTGGTTGGATATATCTATTTCCAGTCCTTGTACCTGTACCCCATGAATTGCGATTTGATGAAGCCATATGAACAATGAATGAGGTCTCAGTGTGCAAATGTTATATGTTCTTAGGAAGGGAAAACATAAAACTGCAATCCATAGCTTATTAAAATCCCTAGGTAAGCCCAGTTTACAAAGCTCAATGCCAATACCTATAATTCACCCCCGTGAAAACGTGAGCCACGGAGTAACTGCTGTCTCTGGCTGCATTCGAGTTTGGTACTGAAGATCTAAATTCTAATGGCTTTTTATATAAAAGCAGTCTTTTTCTGAGAGAGAGGAAGGGAGAGAGAAACATCAATTGGTTGCATCCCACACACACCCCAACCAGAAATAGAACCTGCATCCTGGGCAAGTGCCCTAACTGGGAACTAACCAGCCACCTTTTGGTGCATGGAATGACACTCCAATCAATTGAGCCACCCCAGCCAGGGCTATAAAAACAGTCTTTGATTGACAGAATCTAATCACTCAAAGGGCAGCAAATAAAAACTGGGCAAAGCACAGTTCCCTGTTAATTTTTTTTTTTTCCTTGCAACATCTATAAGCATCTGATCACACAGTTGTGCAATTATTTGCTAACTGAAGATGTTGTTATTCTCTTACTGTGTTAGGAAAATAGTCACCTTTCTGGGCAAAGATAAACATTTGTGGGTTCTTTTCCTACAGTTTATATATCTTAAATCTTAGATGGTTTTCACAGCAGCTTTCTTCTCAACTCTCCCACCATTCATCTTTCATTCTCAGCAAGGGCTAGTTTACTTCATACAGGAAGACCTTCACATAACTTTCTGGCATTAATTATTATCGTGGCACCAAGTCCCGTGTGAAATATTTGCTGCAATGTGTCCCGCAGCCTATTAAAAAGAAAAGAAAAGAAAACAGCGAAGAGGGGCGGGGGGGGAGGAAGGTAAAACACTTCTGGTGATTATTTGCTATTTTATAAGAATCTGAAATAATTAATTGAGTGCTTGATTGGCACGCATGGAGACCCTCCGATACAGCCCTGCATTGGTAAGCGAATATAAACATTTTGAAAGTGAGTCTGCAAAGAAGCAAGAAAGGAATGTGGTCTGGGCTCTCATGCAGCCCTCATTCTGAGAACAGTGCTGGCTTCCCCTCCTGCAGCCTGGAGGGCCTCCTGGAGGTGGCATGGGGACCCTGGAGCCCTGAGTGACATGAAAATAATGCAGCCCAAAATGAAGACTAACAAGCAGTGCTGAAGAGCCAATCAGACCATTAGGATGATGAGCTGTGAGAAGCTACACATTTCAGTGCTGACAATGTATTAACTAGCTTTTTTCTTTTTTCTGATAACCACAAACAACTCTCTTGAAACTTCCACTTGAAGAAGTGAAGTGGATAAAACATAGACTGGATCAATATTTTAAAGGGACAGTCATCTGGGTTTAACTTGACTCCAGGGAAACTAACAAGATCTCCATTTCGTGACACAGCACAGGTCCTTTTGGGAAGCAGCTGCCACCTCCTGCAAACGGACTGTCACTCTGACCTGGCTGTGGGGCATGTCACTGTTCATTCCCCCCTCCCTCCCTGGGGAACATTCCTTAAGCAAACTGGCTGAAACTTATCAGTTTATGCTACCATTGCATAGAAACCCACATACCTGCTCCCCCAATCCCAACTCCTCTCCTCCTAACATGCAGTGAAGGCAGGAATCATACCACCAGGCACCCATAGAAAGCCCTCCATAAGAGTAGGGTAGTTGATTGGTTGAGTGAATAAACAAGTCAAAGAAAGACATGGAAAGGCTTTAATGGTCCAAGGGGTTAATCAGGCCTGGTGTCAAAACCTGGCCACTCACCTTATTCGACCCGTGTTCTTGGGCAAGTTTTTAACCTTTGTAAACTTTAGTTTCCTCATTGAAAAACTGGGTACAATCGTAATTCAGACCTCATAGGATCGTAAATGAAAGATTCATTCACATGTCAACAAAATTCTATCCCAGGGCCTGCAACACAGTAGACCATTCAATACATATTAACTTTGAAGGCTGCTGTGTGCAGGCTGGAGTATTTAAAGGAGAAGGCAACTCAGAAATATGTCCGAAAGTGGAATTTCACGTTGCTGCCACCATTTCTTCACTCACTCAGTTCTCATGGATGACCCATTCATTTAACAAATATTTATTAAGTATCTATCATATCCCTGTTGGGAGAAAAATGCAGTGGCTAAAACAAGATTCCTGCCCTCATAAAACTTACATTCTAGTGGAGAAGACTGATAAAAACTACATGAAGAAATTTAAAACATGCCAGGAAGTAATGATGTATAATAATTATTCATTCATTCATTTAATGTAGATTTACTTATGACTTTATACAAATCACTGAGCTTATATAACTTTTTTCCTGATCACTGCATAATAATTTTTGATAAATATATACCTAAAATATCAAGCAATAAAGGATCCCTGGCCAGGTGGAGCATCATCCTGTCTACTGAAAGGTTGTGGGTTTGATTTCTGATCAGGGTACATACCTAGATTGAGGGTTTGATCCCCAGGTTGAGCACATATGGGAGACAACCAATCAATGTTTCTCACTCATATCAATGTTCCTCTCCCTTCCTTCCTCTCTCTCTAAAATCAATTAAAAACACACACACATATCTTTGGGTGAGGATTAAAAAGAAAAAAAAGGCAATTGTTCTATGCTATATATCTGAAACTAATACAAAATAAAATAAAATGTAAACTGTAATTGAAAGAAAAATAATTTTAAAGTAATGAAGGAATTCAACACTGTCCACACAGTGTCCTCAGAGCAGCCTGAATCCCTGTAATATTTGCCTAAAAGGCCCAGAAATGCTGAAACTGTCACCACTGACACATTCCAGGTTGGGACAGGGTCACCAAACCCAAAACTAAGATCATGGTTTTAGAATAACAGAGTCCCCATGAGTGTTAATTTTCACTTGGCATCATACAGAAATCCAGAGGACTGCTCTGAACCATCTGTTCAGCAATGATAATGAGGGGTAGTGGGTTTCTCTAGGGAATGTGCCAGGTTGTCTGAAGAACTGGTAGCAGAAGCAGGACCTTGCCATTTCAAGAACAAATGGAAGCAACCACCATCATCCCGTCTGCTTCATGTAAAACTCCCAGCGGCCACCCCTTCTTTCTCCTGTGACTGTGAACTAAGTCAACTGAAAAATAGATTTTGAAGTAGGGTCATCTTTTTCAAAAAGGTCAAAACTTTCTATTCCTTCTCTCTGAAGCTCTTGTGCTGATGTACCATATAGGGACTTTACCATCAGCCATCAGGGCATTGGCTTTTCATTTTCAAGTATTGATGGAAACAAGGTAGCACCAATTATACACTCGTGGACTCATGCACACATGTACTCACACATGCAAATGCATACTAGGGGCTCTCATTCAAGGAATTTATAGAGTATTTCATGCCTATGGGAGAATAAACAAGTATTTGGAGCCCCAGATAAAAGGAACCAAACTCCCTTGGCTTTCTAGTCTGTGGGCTCTGGGGAGAGTCACCTGGGACCGTGTGAAGGCTGTCCAGAGACTGCTCCATGAGTCCACATGGTCCTGGATTTTCCTCCGGTCGACCTTCTCTGATCCACAGTCCCTACAACCAAATGTAACAACTCTAGCTCTTTCACACTCAAGACCTGAGTACAGTCAACTGAGAGCCTACAAGGACTTGATGGACAGAGGATGAATTACCATGAGCTGGTGGCTGCACTTTCTCGTGGAGTCCGTGGCAATCCATGCCACTTGTGAAAGTGTTGCTTCTTTAAGGACAATTGGTATAAGGTGCAGTATATAATTTATTCTAGAGGTGACTGGTTTGTGAAGGTGTGGGAAACCTGCCAACTTCCCATCTGAACTGCAGTTATGAGTAATAACAAGGGTTATAATTTACATTCGAATTCTGTTTTTAAGTTAATGCGGTATCTAATATGTAATCCAGCAGAAGGTCTTCTGTGCACATAACCTCATGCTCCCTAAAATAGAAATCTGGGTTTCTATCAGACCTTTCATAACTCCCAGCCCCCTCAGAGGTGCACTTACAACATTCCCTGAGATAACCGTGGTCGAGTGACTCTATGCAAAATGGAGCTGCCGTCATGTGCCCAGTAAGTCTTAGAGAACAGAAAGTATTTTTGTGAAGCATGTCCAGAGTGGTTAAAGCTCAAATTGCTTGTATACATAGAAGTCAGCCTTTTGAGAGAAAAAGTGTGTTGTGTACCAGCTGACCTCACTGAGCAACCATCAAGCTGGTAAATTCTAGGTGAGGATGGTGATAGGAGGAAAGCCTGTTGTCAAGAAGTATAGCTCAGCTTTTAAAGGCTGACCTGAACGTCTTACACTCTGGACCCATTAATCAGATTGGACATACGATATCTGCTGTTCACTCTTCGCTGCCCCTCAATAGACATCATGGACTTCGACCTTTGACATAGTCTATGACTACTGCCAGTCCATCTAGATGGGGCTCTCCCCCTGGCCCGGGTTCTTGATGGCCTGCCTGGTACTGACCTGCTCTTCTGCTCTGAAGCCCTGCCTCATAACACTTTCTAGATCAGGATCACTTGTCTAAGCTCAGGCTGGCTGACTACTTAGCCTCCATAGCCCATCGTTGTCCCTCAACCTGGTAAAAATATCAAAAAGAAGAACCTGCCAAAACTTCATGAAATCTTTACTCATGCAGAAAGTGAGACAGAAAGGAGACTAATGAATGAGATACTGTGTTTTTGTTTTTTTTTCTCATTGTACATTCAAAATATACAGTGAATCCCACTAGGCTATCAGTGAATTCATTGGCAGCCTTCCTTTGGAGGCCTGCTTTAGTGAATGGGGAACAATGTTTTGTGATTAAGCAATCATTTCCATGTAAACAGTTCATTCTTCCCACTTTTTTGTTTTTACAATTACAATCACACAATTAATCTTATTAGAAAACCCTTTGAACGGTGGCCCAGTGGTGAGATTCATTCACTGAGGTCCCAGTTGTGTTTGAGCACCCACTGCAGGCAGATCTTTCCACTGGGCATTGTGGATGAAACAGGGAACAAGATAAAGATGACACCTTCCCTGGTGAAATTTACAGTCCAAATTCTCAAACTCTTAATTAGCAGAGTATTAGTTAATTCATTTTTCTTTTGCCATGCATTGGATTGTACAAAAATTTCCCTAAAATGATGCCCAGTTTCAAATCCAAGTTCAATGTGTGCTGAAAAAATCACTGAATTCATCATCACCACATATTCTTTTCCTCCTGGCCAAATTCCCTATCGAACTTTAGTTCAAGCACACAGTCTGTCTCCCCATCCTCTCTGCTTCATCTCTTTGTTCTCACATCTACTGAAAGTCCATGAACGGTCATTTTTATACACTTGCTGCCCTCATAGATGATAATCTCCCCAAGGCATTGTTCAGTTTCCTTGAATGGTCCCCTTCCGGACCCCACAGCATAACATTGTAGAGACAATGACTTAAGAGACTAGAAACATCAAACAGACTGTCAAACCTCAGAGGGAAGGTGGGGGGAGGGGGGACGGTGGAGTGGTGAAGCCTTGAGGGGGTCAGGGGGAGAAGGCAGTGAGGTAAATGGAGGACATAGGTAATACTTTCAACAATAATGATTTTTTTTTAAAGAGAGAGAGACTAGAATCAGGTTCTCAGGGATTCTCTTACTGCCCTCATGTGAACTCTGTCCTTCATCTCCCTTGCATGTAGTCATCATTCCCATCCCGCTACAGCAAGTTCAAGGAACGATTAATTTTTTGGCAACAGGAAATGCAATAATTGCACATGTCCCATGCCTGGACATTTACTCAGTCAATTCGTACCTAAAAAGTCACAGTTGTGAAGCACTGCTACAGAGCCAAGAATTAATTACCCCCAAATAAGTTATTGGGGAGGGACCAAGTTTTCCTCATCAACATTCAAGGCAAATGCCGCCGCACAAAGGGAAAGAGAAAAGAAAAAGCCCAGAAGCCTGAACAGGAAAGAGCATTTTAAAAGAGAGTAAGGAAATAAAAGCAGCATGCGATGGCAGCCACACGCCCTTTTCCTCCTACAATGTTATAGGGTGACGGGCCTACAGGGAATGACTCAGGCACCATTCCTAGCATCAAGTGTCTCATATTTCTAAACCAAGAGCAAGCTAAATATATTGTTTTCCTGAAAAGAGAAACTCTCTCCTTTATTTCTGTTGCAGTAATAGGATAAAACAAATAAGAACAAAGCTGAGTTCACAGGATGCATGCAAGAGCACCAGCAGAAGCTAGAATGGACATGAGACTCTCTCGCACCCTGGACTCTAACCTAGATCCTTCCTTGGTTTCACATGTGGGTGAAGGTGAATGAAGCAAGATGCTAAAGAGGCAGGTGGTCACAGGCCCAGGAATAATGGGACCTGTTACTGATCTTGCAGATCTTCTGATGTGTGTTCATTTTCTATTGCTGCGCAACCATTTATCTAAACTTTAGTGGCTTAAAACAGCACACATTTATTATCTCTTGGTTTCTATGGGTCAGAAGCTGGGAATTTCTTTTTTTGTTGTTGTTGTTGTTATTATTATATTTTTATTGATTTCAGAGAAGAATGGAGAAGGAGAGAGAGATTAAAATATCAATAATGAGAGAGAAATGCCTCCTGCATGCCCACTACTGTGGATCAAGCCTACAACCCAGGCATGTGCCCTGTCTTGGAATTGAACCATGACCTCCTGGTTCATAGCTCAAGGCTTAACCACTCAGCAACACTGTCCCGGGGATTGAGCATTTCTTAGCTGGGTCCTCTGCTAAGGTTCTTACAAGGCTACAATCAAGGTGTTGGCCAGGCTGTGTCCTCATCTGAGTTCAAGGTCTTCTTTCAAACTTAACCAGATTACTGGCAATACTGAGTTCCTTGAGGTTGTAAGACTGAAGCTCTCAGCTCCTAGAGGCCATGCCTCTCCATAGACAGTTCACATTTTGGCTGGTTTATTTGTCATAATCATGTGGGAAGTGTCCATCTCTTCAGAAAGAACCCAGTCCCTCTTTCTAAAGCTCTTGCCTGATTAAGTCAGGCCCTCCCAGGATGATCTCTCTTTTGTGGCCTAAATTACATCTGTAAGATCCCTTCACCTGTGCCTGATAATGTAATCTAATCACAGACGTGACATCACCTCACATGCACAAGTCTTAACCACACTCAAGGGGATGGATTATACAGGGCACCGACACCAGGAAGAAAGTCTTGGGAACCACTGTGAAATATCACTACCATAATGTTGCAATTCTCACCTGACATTTCTAGCTCCTAGTCCCTTTTCCAGCAGAGAAGAAAATTGGGGGAAAGGGATGGGGAAGGGAGGCAGGAACCCATTCTGTGGTCAGAGATATTGTGTTGAACCATATGAAATCACCAATAATCCTGTATAATAAAAGCTTAATATGCTAAGTGTCCAGTCGTCTAGTCATCCATTCAACCAATCAAAGCATAATACACTAATAATATGCTAAGGCCTCTCAACCGCTCACTATGACATGCACTGACCACCAGGGGGCAAATGCTCCAACCTATAGGTTAGCTTGCTGCTGGGGTCTGGTTGATCAATTGGGCCTGAGCAAGATGGGCCAGACACACCCTGGAGCCCTCCTACAGTCCCTCCCCACCAGGGGGAAGACACAGTGAGCGGTAAGGAGCAGCGAGCTGGTGGGCAGTAAGGAGGGCGGGATCCCGGACTGCCGGCTTAGGCGGACATCCCCTGAGGGGTCCTGGACTGCAAGAGGGCGCAGGCCGGGCTGAGGGACCCCTCTCCCCAGTGCATGAATTTTGTGCACTGGGCCTCTAGTAATACATATACATGTATAGACAAAGAATTAGATATAGGTATAAATGATATACATAAAGCTACAGAGATAGAAATAAAGACAAGGATAGAGCTAGAGCTAGAGCTAGAGCTAGAGCTAGAGCTAGACTAGAGCTAGAGAGAGAATCAGTCTCCTTTCATAAAGTGAACCTTTTGAAACACTCTATCTCTCAGGTATCCATGAATTATTTTTCCAGTTTTGTGCATATTATGTTTTTTAAGCTAAGATTTCAATGGTTCTGGGAGCAAAATAGTCATCATTTACTCTCTGTTTTAGTGGGTCCTCGTTGTCATCTTCATCTACATTTCTGCAGCAACAATGCAGTTCCAAGGAAAGGAGAAGTGAGAGAGAGCTCATTCTAGTCCAGGCTTTCATCGCTCAGTGAAGCTTTCCTTATGACTGCCCAGATCAGCAGCAGCCTGAAGCTACTCAGTTCCCCGTGGCATATGTGCATCTGTGTGTGTGTGTGAGCGTGGTGTGCTCATGTGTACATACACTTGGGAGACTCAGGACGGAAATGCCTCCAAAGTACCTGTCATTTCTGACAGATGAATTAAGTCGGGTGTAACAGGCAAGGCGTGCAACTCCTACACAACTGCACAGAGAAAGCCTTGCCCAAAGCAAAAAACAAAGCAAAACCAAACTGATGCTCATTTTGCAAGGTGGAAAAACTTCAAGGAGCCATCGTATATGAATTCAGAGTAAACATGCTGGTTTCAATGCCACCAGCTGCTAAGAGAGGAGAGAGTGACTTCTGTGGACAAGCCCCACAGCACATGTTTTCAGGTGATAAACACACATAAATATGGGATGGTGTATACTTGCAGTGGACAAAACCCCTGCCAACAGAGTGTTTCCACAAGCTGAGAAGTTTGCAATATAAACAAGAAATTATGAACCCTAAAGGCCAGAATCCCACCAACTGCTTAAGAAAGGAGGCAGTCTAGAAGTGTTCTCAATATTGAAAAGCATTGTCTGAGTGCAATTCTGTTGGAAACATGAATTAGAATCAGAATCGCCAAGGCATATGACAATTTCTCATGGCAAGTGAAAATGGAATATTTACTGAAAAGTTGGGTTACAGCTGCAGTGTGATGGGAATTGGGAAGAAATGCTTAAACAAATGTTTGAACAGCCAAATCTACCCCCCAGTTTTCTCAGTGACTTCACTTATGACCTAAGCCAAGTTGTTTCTCCAATCTCTGCCTCATTTCCACAAACATATATAACTGTGTTCACTCATTTAACAAATCTCTATTGAATGCTGAGCATAGGCCAGGCACCCGTGTATGCCTGCCACACTGAGAGGGATCAGCACAGCCAGAAGAGGCAGCACCAGGAGAAAGACATCAAACATTTGTGTAGAAAAAGGAAAACTCAGATATGACCCCTTGAAAGACCCCCTCCACATCCCAGAAGAACCATGAATACATGGGCATTCGTGAAAGCTAGACATGCACTAACAGAATGTTTAGTTCTTTCAACTTTTGTTGCTGTTCAAATGGTGATAAAATAGATTTAAGTTCAGAACAATGAATAATACATCTGAAAAATACCAGAAGACAAATGACAGCAATAAATCTAAATGGCTGATTGACTCAGATATCAATGACCTCGTATGACATTAGAAGCTGTTTCATAGCAGTTCTTTTATCAGCAACCTCTGTGTTGGATCCAACCTTATATATTAGCTGAGAAATCCCCTGAGGGATAATCAAAGGTACCCCCTCTGATTGATCCAGACATCGTAGGTGGACTTCCCGTTGTTCTTATTTCTTTCGGGTAGGGGAAGGGAGTCCCAGGGGAGGAAACTGTAAGAGCAGGAAGGAGCACAGGGGTGGCAAAGTCAAATGCCTAATAGTGGTCAGGGACTAACATAGGTGAATGAAGACCCTGAGGGTGGGGAAAGGGCAGTGATATATTAGAGATCTGGGAGCTATCTCTCCCCTTCAGCTCAGTATTGCCATGTGGTAAGGTATTCAGGATGGTGAAAGCTTCTTATATTTTTGTAAAGATAATTCAGACTTTCATGCAAAATATTAAAGCCATAGAAACCAATTAAAAAAGAACTTAAATAGTATTTGGATCCAAAAAAACAAAACAAACCCAACAACAAATAAAAAACCTGGTAGCCAGTTGTGACCATTGAATATTAAGGCATTTTCATCTCTTCATATTATGCATGAAATTAGAGTAATATAATAATATAATTCTTGACAACTAAAAGAAAATGAATGATGACTATAAATCTTATGGGGAAGCTAAGATCCCCATGGCAGGAGAGGGGATTAGAGGAAAGTGGGAGGGTTTTGTACATAAAATATAAAAATGGTGTGCACCAGAGAGAACAAAAGAAAGAAGAGACAAATAACCAGAGAAAAAGAGAGACAGCAAGCATAAGAGGAGGAGGGAGAGAGAGAACACAGAAATAAGGAAGAAACAAATGGAAGAAAAAAAATGGCATTTTAGGGAAGTGAATGTAATTCCTGTCAATTTTCACTTAGAACAGTCTTGCAAGCAAAATAGCTTTCAGAAATTTCTGACAATAATGTCCTGATTTTTATAGCATTCAGCAGACTATGATGCTCAACTTTTGAGTTGTATTGAAGATATGTGGGACCCCAGAAGAAAACTTGTTATTCCTAGAATTAAACAAGGGCCTGTGGACATATTTGAGAGCATGATGGTTTTCAGGCAAATATAATTGTTCCCTTGCAAAAAAAACTTGGAGTTAAAGGGGAAAATATTCATAATATGCTTAAACATTTTGGAGGAAAAAAGAAGGGTTCTCAAGCATTTGGGTGCCTGCCACCTTATATGTGGACACATGCACCCACTTCTAAAAATACATTTAGCTGGAAGTCCTAAAACTTCCAGAACCCTAAGGGTCAAGTGGTAGCATAAAAATGATAAACTTGCATTTGTGAAAATAATGTCCCATTTATGAAGAAAATTAAGGGACCCAGCCCACTCCTGAGGTCTGAATATAAATAGATATTTATAGCAATCATGTGCTCCTGGCAAACATTATTTCAATTTTTACAAAATCCATTGAGATTTAGACCCAACTGTTTTAATAAAGGCTTGATATGAAACTATTCTCAGGTCTTCTCATTTTTTCTCTCTGAACAGGTGCAACTTTCTTTTTTCTTTCTTTTTATTTTTTTCTTTAGCAAGCATCGGTAAAAGTGTTTAAAATGTCACAAGTTACTTTTTCAAATTTCTATCCAGATTAAGTCCTACATTGAAAATGACAACTAGTCTTTTCTGTACATAGCCATTTTAGAAAGTTTCATAGCTTATCCAATTTATTTCAGAGGGTGGCTGGGTGAGGCTTGGGATGAGGGGTGAGAGTGAAGGAAGGGGAGGCGGGGACAAATCATGCCTCCTACTGACCCAAAGTGCCAATCAACCTCAAGCCAGTGGCATTGGTCTCCATTTTTCAAATGTCAGTAAGTCTTCTATTAAAAAAATATATGGCGCCAAGCAGCTGTATAGTTCTCATTCCTCATGATCTCATTTTCAAATGCTCCTGATCTTTCACTGCTTTGTTATGTGTTCTGATGGAGTGACACAACCTCGAGCTGTCCAAGTTCATGTCCTGGAGTCTCTGCTAAAACCATACTGACACGGTGATGTTTCCCACCAGTAGAAAGGATATCCACCTGCTGGGAGCCTCATTACAAGGATTTCCTTTTTCCAATCAAAAATAGATTTTAATCAAGAACAGCATTTAGATATTGAAAAAAATTTGGATAAGTAAAAAATAAATACATAAAACTCATTAGAACATAAAGTTTGGCCTAACCGGTGTGGCTCAGTGGTTGAGCATTGTCCTATGAACCAGGAAGTCACAGTTTGATTCCTGGTCAGGAAACACGCCTGGGTTGTGGGTTCAGTCCCCAGTAGGGGGCACGCAGGAGGCAGCCAATCAATGATTCTCTTTCATCATTGATGTTTCTATCTCTCTCTTCCTCTCTGAAATCAATTAAAAATATTTTTAAACAACATAAAGCTTGTATCCCACTATCCAGAAATACACCTAGTTATACATTTTTGGTGTGTGAGAACATATTTATGCCTATACTGTTTGAACAAGCAATATGATGATACTACTTTGCAACCTAATGTTTCACTGAAATATTGGGAATACTGTTCTATCAATAAATATCAACCACATAGCCCTTAATAGCCAAATCATACAATAGCCACTATATTTATGTGTATACACACACACACACACACACACACACAATCCCATTTCTCACCATAATAAGCAATGCTGTGAGGAGCATCTTTCTAACTAACTCTTTGTACACGGCCCTATCCATTGTCCTAGGCTTGATTCCTAACAGCAGCTCTAACTAAACACTTTTCATGCATGAGCTCAGGTAAGCGTGATACCAATCCTAGTTTTACAGGTTAGAAAACCAAGATATGATGAAGTACAGGCATGCCTCACTTTAATGCTTTTCACTTTATTGTGCTTCTCCGATGTCACATCTTTTTCCAAATTGAAGGCAAGAACCTCCATCCGCAAAAGGATTACAACTTGCTCTATTGTGGTGGTCTGGAACGGAACCCACAATATCCCTGATGCCTGCCTGCAGCTTGACTTAAGAAGTGGTATTCCAGATCTCCCAAACCTGCTAGGATCCAGAACCCATTCTTTGACCCACCCACACTATTCCCCCACCCTTGAGGTGAAGTTTTCAGCTCAAACAATACTCATGGTTCAAAGTATTTTGTTGAGACTCGCCAAAGAGCCCTCCAGTGAAGCCAATGTCCGTGGTCTCTATATGCTTGGAAAATGGTTTTCCCAACTCACCCAGCCCCCTGCAGACACCCCTTACGGACAGCATTGAAAGGCTGCCTTTAAGTTTGCTGTAACATCTCAGCAAACGGTGCTATAAAAATAAGCAAAACCTGGGACTCAAATTGAACATAAAAGTTGTTGTAGATACTGTGTCTTGACAAACAGCCTCTCCAAACCACATAAATTGTCTAAAACCTCTTAAACCTTTGCTCTACATCACCACACAGGACTGCGAAGGGAATACCGCAAAGGAACTCCAGGCTAATTGAAAAATCATTCACTTGAGATGCAGGGAGGATCATGCTCCATTTCTACGGACTTTTATAGAAACTAGAAGCACGTGGAGAGCTGCCTGCACGGAGCCACTGGCCAATCTGCAAACTCCAAGAGACATCACCTGCTCTTTCCTCCTCTGCCTTGCTGGATTTGCATTTAATAATTCATGAGAAATGCAAAAAGAAAAAAAATACAACTCTACAGGGGAGGTCAGGTATCCAAACTCCTTCCACCTGAGTCCTGGCTGCTCCCCTTTCAAAGAAACACTGCGGCTTCAACAGTGGGAAGCCAGTCGGCACCCAAGAGCTGATGTTTCTAAACCCCCTTGTTCCGAGATCATTATCAAGGTTTTCCATTAGCAGGACTAAGTAAACACTTTCCTAAATAACCCTGTCAATGGTTTAAAAAATATATTTTTGGAAGAAAGGCTCAATATGGCCCTGGCAGGGGATGATATCGATCCTCATTTGGGAGGCTTTCTCCCCCTGCCCTCTGGAGGGACAATTAATATCGACCGCACCTATCATTAATTTTCCACAGTCAGCAGGGGCTTTTAGGTTTTATAAGTATAATATCAATACAGACTGTCTTAGAAGCTCTTATTTATTTTCTGTTTCCCCCTGCACTCTGTTCTCTACCCCCACAAGACAGTACTTCACCCGTGTAAGGCAATCGGCTACTAGAGAAAGTAACTCCGATGCTTGTAGGGAGATGGGCTCTCATTATCTTTCCTAAGGGATCAGGATGGGGGAGCAGCACCCTGTGATTTCACCGCCCTGTGGGCTAGGGATGGATGCTGAGAGTGGAGACAGGAGAGGGAAGGGGACAGAGGCAGGGCCTCAGCACTCCTCTCTCTGCTTCTGCATCTGGGGCTCAATGTCTTACACCCTTTCTTTTTTTAAAGCCCCCCAAGGATCACGTGTATTTTCGTGCCATGGAGCAGGTCAATACTTTGGGTGTCATTAATACTGTGTTCTCTCTGTTCTATCAGATCAGAAACTCTCCATTCTTTCAAGAATCCTTAAAAAACACCACCAGCCCAGCCAGGAATGGCTCAGTGGTTGAGTGTCTACCCATAGACCAGGAGGCCATGGTTCAATTTCCGGTCAGGGCACACATATGGGTTGTGGGCTGGATCCCCAGGGTGGGGCTTGCAGGAGGTAGCCCATCAATGATTCTCTCATCATTGATGTTTCTATATCTGTCTCCCTCTCCCTTCTTCTCTGAAATCATTAAATTATTTTTGAAAAGAAAAATGAAAACACCAACAAAGATGCTGACTGACAAGAGCTCAAATGTGGCCTCGGTGGTCCTGTTCAGACTATTGTGGCCTGGCTTCAATGGTGGGTGTACTGGTTCCAAGGTTGTGAAAACAAGAATGATCCCTGTCTGCTCCCCAGGCTTCTGGGCAATGACTTGGGTGGTCCTCCAGGCAGCAGAGCCCATCAGAACCTTTGAAAGGGCACCTGAAAAGTTGGCTTGTTGGCAGGCTTCTTGGTCTGTGGGAGGTTAGCAGGGTCCCCCTCATCTATCCCTCTCTCCCTCTCAGGCACATGAGATATTGCAGAGTCTGCTGGCTTGCCCACTTCCAAAGGTCCCCTCACCCAGGAACCCCCTCCTCTAGCACTCTCTGATTCCTCATACAGGCTTAGCCTGGGCAGAGTCACCCAGGACTCCCAAAGCCAAGGCTAAGAAACACACAGGTCCCTTGTTGGCCCCTCTTCTGACCAGCTTTCTAGTGGGGATGCACACCTTCCCTCCTCAGTAACGTATTTGGAGCTGGCTCTGCCAGGTGCTTAAGCTATGCACCTAAGTGCCTGTTCTGTCCTCAAGCAGCTCACCATCTGGAAGTCTGTGTTATCTGGAAGCAAGGAGGAAAAGGCATAGAATCCTCACAAAATGGTGATAAAACTAGTGTTAGGAATATGAGCAAAGTGTACATATTTGTTTAGGTTAGAAGTAGGCTGCTCTGCTCTTTATAAGCTGTGTTACCTCGGGCAAGTTTCTAAACTTCTCCAGCCCCACCTTCATCAGCCCTAAAGTGAAGGTCGTCATAGCACCTGCCTTACAGAGTTGTTATGGGATCAAACCAGCTAATCCACTAGCTCTCAGCCCAGTGCCAGCCCTTAGTAAGTGTCCCACATATGTGCTGGGAATGGCATCAGCATTGCCTGGTCACTGAGAATTGAGACAAATAGGGGCATCCAGGAAAGTGGGCTCCCATTTCAGACAGGAGTAGGGTGCTCAGAGAAGCCTTTTCAGGGTGGATACAAGAGCTCTGTCTCTAAGAAAGGCCACGTGTGCAATGTGGGCAGGGTGGGGTCATGGCCAGAGTTGAGATGGGAGGTGGGGAGTGGCCATCCTGGGGATGAGCATGGCCCAAGGGCAACAGGGAAAGACTAGAGACATTCAGGCAGGATTGCGATGGTACAAAGATGGCAATGGCATGTGTGAGAAGACGCCCAACAGAGAGGGCAGCGTGTAGGGAGAGAGTTAGAACACAAAGGAGCCAGTGGATTGGTGAGGGCCAAGGAAATGGAAATCACTGCTCTTTGGCATGACCAGTCTTCTCCTGGCTCTCCATCTTTCTGCCTGTCTCTCTCTGTGTCTCACTCTTTCTATCTCCTCACTCTCCTTCCCAGTTCTCTTTCCTACTATGTCTTGTCTCTGGTTACCTGTCCCTCACTGTATATGTGAATCTCCCCCTCTATCTCAATCTGTCTCTCTGTCTTTCCCCCTGTCTGTGTCTCCCTGTCACTTGCTCTTTTCCCAACAAGCTACCATTTACTTATTGTGTTTATCTAGTTGGACTCCTTTCTCTGCCCACTAGGATGTACGTCCACCAGGCTGAGATTTTCTACGTGTTTGCTCACTGACATTCCCCAAGGGCTTAGGAAAGTACTTGGAACATGGTAGTCACTCTGTAGTGAATCTGGCATTTGTTGTTACCATGGTGAAGGTGAGTGACTGGCCTAAAGGGGATGGGGGTGAGGCCTGAAAGGGGTGGGGGGAGCACAGGAAACCTCCCTAAGTAGGAATTCAAAGTCAGCACCACCAGTTTCCCCACACTGGAGAGTAACCAGAAGCCCTGGGGCCCTGGGAGGTGGGGTGGGTCACAGCCCACCTGATTGCCCCACCCTGCGGTGGCTTCAGCCCAGTGTCCCTTTTTGGCAGCTTCTGAAGTCTAAGTTAACAAAGAAACAGGTTTAGAAAAGAACAGATAGGGCCAATTGTGATTCTTACCAATAAGTGGAGAAGATGGAGACCAGTGCCCTTTAGAGCTACTCATGGGGCTTCTGGCCTAATGTTCAGGGGACCCCTGCCTCTAGACTCCAGACTTTCCCAGCCAGTATAACTCAAGGATTTGGGTTTGCTATCCCAGGAAACATACACTCACAGGACCGTTGACTTCCATCTTATCTCCTTTGGACACTTAAAGTAGAGGTGATATAATCATTGGCCAAGACAGGTCAATAAAAATCAGCCTCCCTCCTTTTAGCAAACGGTTGATTCCCTCAGCAAACATTTGTTGAGCTCCTGCCATAGCCAGGGATTGTCCTGGGTGCTCTGGCTGCCTGGGAGCTGGATCACACAGGGATTTGCAATGGAGGAGATTAAAAACCTCCGGACACCGTAATGCAAGGCAGAAATGCTAAGTCACACAAGAAAAGTGAAAATAAAGCACGAGGGCTGATCAGAGCAGGCGCATCCCCAACAGAAGATAGCTGAGGTTGCTTTGTTATAAACCTTCAAAGCAGGTGGATTCGCAGCTCCTCTCAGGAGTGCATTCCAAAGGGCAGCCAACTTCTCTTGCAGTTTATAGTTAAAATGCTACCCTGTGATGCCCATGTTGTAATTTACTTATTTATTCCTTCCCTCTGGGAATAATCAACACCTGGGCGCCACAGGCCAGCACACCTGGCAAGCAGACTCCAATAAGAAGTGGCGAATGCCGTTTCTGCATTTTGGAGCAGACTCACCAATGGACACCTTACTAAGTTCAGGGTCAGCCTTCTGATCCTGCCAGGACCCGCATGGCCAAGGTGTGCTCTATGTGCTAAGCCCTGCCCCAGGCACCTTGCATGAGCCCACTTTACAGATGAGGAAACTGAGGCTGAGAAGTTAAGTCACACGGTGGGTGAGTGGGTCGGTGAGTGACGGAACCAGATTTGGAATCCCTGAGTGTCTGATTCCATAGACTGCCTTCTCGCCACAGCATCAGCAGCCAGCGCTTCCCTGGCTTGTTTCACAAGCAGCAGCTCCTGCTTCCACCCTCACTGTCCACCTGCACCTTCCTCCGTAACCCAGTTTCTGATTTGCCTTTTCAGCCTTGTCACATCATGGCCACAACCCTGTGTGACTGTCCCAAATTCCGATAGGCAGCAATTTAGATCCACTTCAGCCTGCCCAGGTCCTTCTCAGAGACCGACTTCAAAGGTTCCCTGGAAATACAAAGCACCAAGCATTATGGTGTTTAATGGCAAGTTAAGCGGACCGGGCAGTGATCAGGCTCTCTCACTGTCCACGTGTATCACGTTATCCCCGGATGAGGGATGAGGCATGCGGGCCAGATCACGCTCCAGCAGAATGCAAGGATGGAGAGGAGCTGCCCAATATCTGCTGTGCTCCACGGTCCTGTATCACTGCTCATCTAAGAGCTAATATAATATCAAGTGACAGTCTAAACAGGCTGCTTTCACCTCATCTGTGCATGCTGTATGCAAAACAGTGCTGACCCTGGCTTCATTCCTTAAAGCGTGGAGGGCTTAATTATCTCCCACTGTTAGAGAAGTAATGACAAGTTACTTAGTACTTTTAGGACTGATAAATAAAGTCCTTCTGACAGGTGAGCCGAGCACCTATGCTGCTCCGAAGTTGCAATATAAAATGCCCCTGTCTCTAAACTCAGGATTTCTTTTCCTAAAGCTGAAAATGATCTCTGGCCCTTTAAAACGGATTACGCCCGGACACTCTTAAATATGGTCCACCCGGAACAATGAGTTATCCACTGCCTTTTCTGAAAAGGGGAATTCTTCAGGTGCTAAGTAGGATAAATGACTAAAGAGAGAAAGAACACGAGGAAAAGAGAAATAGAGAGATGCACCTATGTGTTTTATTCACACTGAACTTCAAACATCCGTGGGAGTTTCAATACACTTGACTACACACCATCATCTTTATGTCACAGCTAAGGCCCTGGATTTGGAGAGTGTAGCAGAGATTTATCTGCAGTGATAAAATCTCCAGTTTCTCTCAATTCGCTTTCATTTTCCCCATCTTTCTTGAAGGACTGCTCTCTCCTCCCTCCCTGAGAATCACAGGTCCCTTCCCTGTCCCCAGGCTCCCCTTCTAATCAATTATTTAACTGAGGTTGATGTCTCTAATACTTATTGAGAGCTGCTGGTCACTCTGCCCAGTGCCTCATGCCCTCACCAATGGGTATTGTCCCCAAGAAAGAAGGTCTGGATGTAAGTACAGGTGGTACAGCAGTTGGCACAGCCTCAAGTGCCACCCCTGGAGGGAGATGGATAAGAGACACTGTCATAAATATATAAAATGTTCGGTAAAGGAGGAGTTGCTCTCAACTGACTAAAATATAACTCCAGGTTAAGGTGATCTTAAAAAACCATTACATAATTCAAGGGGGAAAGAAGCAGGAGAAAACCCATGTCGTGGTGCAGAAACTATCATTAGGGAAGTGGGCATTTTCCCATGATTTCTGCATCATGGTTTCGTTCGAGAATTGGATGAGTTATAAATCTGTGTTTGCAAAATGTGTGACCCACGGTTTATATCTAACCCAACATCGTGCTGTGTTTGGCCTGCACTACCTTAAAAATGTGAATGAGTTCATAATATAAAATTAAAATATTTTACATAAAGTCCACAAAATATGCTTCTCTTGAGAAGTTCAAAGGTCTGACAGTACTAGGCCAGCATGGCCCTATGGTAATAATTGGCTGATGCTGAGTAGCAACTTTTCCTTACAATGGGGTATATGGTATCCAGTTGGCCACATTCCTCGCCAGTCCCAATTGCCCTGTACCTGACTGTGTCCCTCATTTGCATGATCTGTGGTCCCAGGAGTTTCTCATTCCTACCATAAAAGCTCTCGTCCAAGAAATGTTGGTACACACAAAATTCACTATAGAGGTTCAAAGGTGGATGGCACCCTTTGTGTAGATTATCCATTGTCCAGAGCTTCTTGAGCTTGGCCAAGTCCCATCTCTGATCTTCAGCGTCCTTGACTATAGAATAAAGATTGTGCATGATCATCTTTTAGGTCCCTTTCTCCCAGAGTTTAAGTGAAAGACAAAAACCTCTTTTTCAAAAAAATAAAAATAAATTCTCAACATAAGCATAGAAAGCTAAGAGTTTCACAAAACACTTTTTTAAAAATTCTGTAGACCAACCAATGAGCCACTACCAACAGCACATTCAAAGACTCCATGGGGAAAATTGGCAAATCTTTAGACACACGCTTCCACCAAACAATCGCCTGTCCTCCACTCTGAGTCATGGAGTGTCCACTTTGCACAACAGCAATCATCTGCAGTTGTTCCGAGGAGCTGGCTGGATGGGAAAGCTGTGGGAGAGGAAATACAACCGGAGAAATCCCGCTGCCCACAATGCCGCTGTGTGTGCTCGGAAGGGAGCGCACGCTCCAGGACTAATCCGAGTAAGACGCTCAGATGTGTTTTAAATTGCTCTGTTGGGCCTCCATCCTGACTTCTCTCCCCAAAATTGTATAAATAGGGCCTAAGTATAAATTAAGTCATTCATGTGATGGCCATTTTCTAACGGGTCAGTAACGGGGTGGGACAAACAAGGAAAGCTGTATTTTTGTCCTCCTGCTTACAGAGTCCTAGGCTTATAGGGGTGGAAAGAACCTTAAAAAGGCCCTGATGCAGCCCTCTCTCTTTACAGAGGAGGGAAAACTTTTAACCCAGGACACAGAATAATACATGCCTGCCCTTGGGCCTAGGTGTGTATGTATCTGTATCTCCCTCATTTCTAGCCTAGCGTGGGCTATGGAACCCGACTGCCTGGCCCTATTCTCACTACCTGAGCCCCACTATTTCCCTTGACGCTATGTCTTCATCTATAAAAATGGGGATAATGGTGATACTTATCTCTTAGGACTGTGTGAGGATAAAATGAGATGATTCATGTCAAGTACTTGGAACAGAGCTCAAAACATAGAGTTAAGTAAATGCTAACTCATTATTTATGATCAGTTTTGCTTCTGGGGAGAATTAGCTGAAAAACAGTATAGCAGACAGTCAGGTGAATCCTAGGTTCAACTTGAGGGCCTTGATGCTCTCACTGTGGGACACTGGGCAAGTTACTTGACCATCGTGAGATTTAATTACCAGTCAGTAAAATGCTGCTGGAATTACATCAACAATGTGTGTGGGAATGACTACCACTAGATCCAGCATGTATAGGTGCTAAAGAAAAATAGTTCTAATAATTAACCATTAATAGATATATTTTTCATTCTTTCCCAAGTATATGCTTTTACTGATTTTTATGGAGAGGAGAGGGAGAGGGAGAGGGAGAGGAAGAGGGAGAGGGAGAGGGAGAGGGAGAGGGAGAGGGAGAGGGAGAGAGAGGAAATGAGAGAGAGAGAGAGGTAAAGAGAGAGAGAGAGAGAGAGAGAGAGAGAGAGAGAGAGAGATGAGAGAGAAACATGGACCAGTTGCCTCCTATACACAACCGGGGTATCTGCTCTGACTGGGAACGAACCTGTAATCCTTTGGTGCACAGGATGGCACTCCAAACAACTGAGCAACACAGGCCAGGGCTAATTAACCATTAATATTTCATTAATTTTTGCAAACTTTTCAGTTAAAGGCCAAGTGATGTCTTGAAATCTTACCTTTTCCCCACAAATCCCCAGCAATAACAATAACTAATATTCACTAAATGTTCATTATTTACAAGGCTCTGTGTCAAGTGTATTTCATGTAATGACTCATTGAATCTTCATAGCAACAATATGAAATTGGGTTATTGTTGTCTCCATTTTACAGATGAGGAGACTGAGTTTTGGGAAAAAAACTTAGTCAAGGGCAGACAGGTAATAACTGCAAAAGCTGGAATTTAAACCAGGCATTGAGCCCCACACTTGTTTTTCTAGATCCTCAAGGAAATAAAAATCTGTTATCCTAATAAGCTTTGTAGCTGGCCATTTCTGCCACAAGGTTTATAAATAAATGTGCAGAGATATGAAAATGATAAAGTTAAACTTAATTTCTTTCATGGAATAAACCACTGACAAACATGACAGTGGAGACACATTGGCACGTGGAAAATTAACTGCACCAAATCAAATAACCCACCCTGAACCATTTTCAAAGTGCCATTTAGAATCCTGTCGTCAAAATGAATGGCTTCCATTTGTTGAGTATTTTATGCCATGCCAAGGGCCACCTATGAGCCTTTGAGTTCTCATTGTATCCTAATGTCCCAACAGCACTAAATGATCAAGCCAGCACTTGCCTGGAATCCATCCCATTCTGAGCCCAAACTGTGTCCTCTGAGTCAGGGCAGAATGCAGAGAAGATAACAGGAAGGTTCTGAAACCAGCTGCCTGCCATCCAGTGTCAGCTCCTCATCTCACTAGTTCTGCAGCCTTGGGATACTAATTGGGTGCCTCTGTCCTTTCTCTTGTAACATGGGAAAACTAATTCAAAAATAACTGCAGGTAAGTTGCTTAGAGAAGGGCTCATCAGAGAGCGGTCTGTGGACCACGTCAGTCTGCACACTGTATGTCACCAGTCCAGGATCAGATAGATGCCGGCACTGACCATCTGAGGGAGTCATGTTTATGTCCATTGACTCGAATTATAATACAACAATAGGGCTTGTATTCTCTCTGCCATTTTAAATTTCTCTTTATATTAATTGATTTTATCATATTTTACTAGGGCAACAGTCCAAGACAGATTAGAATTTAAGAAAGAAAAAGAAAGAAGGGGGTCCTTCCCCACAAGTATTTTCAGACATTAGATTAAAAGTTGCTTACCTGTTATGTAGAAAATTTTCAGTGAATGATAGCTAGTAATATAATTCTTTGCTACCCTGTCCCTCCATTTTCTACAAAAGGCATCAAAATTTCCAGCATCATCAAGAAGATAAATTCCAAGATGTAGGATGCTGGTAACTTCACTAGTAACTGACTCTTTCCATGCCCTAGTTGACGATCTATGGGGAGGAACTCTGAGGAAGGTCCAAGGGTTTTGCTGGATCAGATCAATGGGCTTCGAAGATGTGCATTAGCAGAAATGGTGGAAAATAATTCAATCCCTCAACTTCTTCCGGCATTCCATGGCCAATGTTATATTTTTTAGTTATAAAGTCCTTAACCTTGACCTTTCCCTTGTCCTCTCCTTCCACTTACAGATAGTATTTGATGGAATGCACCAGAAGGTTGGAGCAAAGATACATCTGGATTGGAAATCCCAGTCCTCCACTTACTGGTTCTGTGATTACAGAACTGTTACCTACTGTCCCAGAGCCTTGATTTCTCCAACTGAATAAATAAAATGATAATGCCAATCTTGGAGGATAGGTCAAAGGGGATGCCATAGTGAAAACCCCAACAGACTCGATTTCCCTCCCCATTCTTATTAGGGGTGGGTGGAGAGAAAGAAATAAAGTCTAAGAATTATTTTGGTAGTCGCTTCCCTCTTGTTATGTATTTTCAGCTAAGACTCCAAAATGTCTGCTGGACCACAGGAAAATAATAATCTGAAAGCTAGCACTTTCCTATCATTGCAAAAAAAAAAAAAAGTCTCAGTGAGTGAGGCCATTCAACTGAAGACCTGGGGGAAACATCCAATGTATTAAACAATTGCTGGGGAAGCACAGCTGCCAGGACTCTTCATATAAAGGAGGCATGTTGGTCTGGAAGGGGTTTCCAGGGAGAAACCAATAGCAGAGAGAGGCTCCCCATTCCACAATCAGCCACCCGCCAGGCAGATAGAGGGCCTTTGCTGGTGAAGTGAAGGAGGGACTGTGCTGTAAATTAACACTAATAATCTATTGACTAGGACAAGAGTCCATTGACCAATTTAGCGATTCAAAAAGAATGGAATGACCTACTGCTACACAACAGGGTTTTACAAATACAGTCACCATGTGATTGGTTGTAAATGTCTTCCCAGTGGGTCAGAACTTCTGGTTTCAATGAGGGTAGTAGGTAACAAAAGATGAAGCCACTCCCCTGGCCGAGTGCTCAGTGGTTAGAGTGTCGGCTTGTGCACCAGAGGGTCATGGGTTCCATTCCCAGTCAAGGGTACCTATCTGGGTTGCAGGTTCATTCCCTGACCCTGGGTGCATGCAGGAGGCAACCCATAGATGTATCTCTCTCACATCAATGTTTCTCTCTCTCCTCTGTCTCTCTCCCCCTCCTTCCTCCCTTCCACACTTGAAAAAAAAAAAAACAATGGAAAAAATATCCTTGGGTGAGGATTAAAAAAAAAAATAATGAAGTGGCCTATAAAAAGGTCTGCAATGCATCAGAAAACCCACTCCTTGCCCCCACGCCTTAAGACAAAAATACAGTCTCTACCAGATTATGCAGTTTACATTGGGAATCCCATTTATAATGGCTGATACCACCAGTCTGAGAAAGGTTTATATTCAGTGTAAATAAGTTAGATTTGAGAAGTTAATGAGTTCCACTACCCAAGTTGCTCCTTATTAATTCATAGAAATCAAAGGCATCTACTAAAAATGATACCTTTTGAGCCATATACCATCTTTATGGAGATCATTAATATTTCCCCATAATAGAACAGTTACCGGTCCCATCATTTCTCTTGATCACTTTCACACTCCTGACCCACAACATCAGCTTAGCCACAGTTCTTGCTTGTGTTAAAATTGCCCTCAGATCCCATTAGTGTCCCTCTCTCCAAGTGACAGTCACCTCTATGCACCCCAATGAGACCTCAGCCACAAAGCTGTCTTCCTTGCCTTCTTCCTCTGTCTTTCCAATTTGAGGTACACAGAGTAGAATGGAATAAAAGGTGAAAGGGAGAAAAAGTCTTAAAAAGTGCATAAAGCTCTAGCTGGTTTGGATTAGTGGATAGAGCATTGGCCCTCAGACTGAAGGGTCATGGGTTTGATTCAGATCAAGGGCACCTACCTCAGTTGCAAGTTTGATCCCCAGCCCTAGTCAGGGAGCATTCAAGAGGCAACCAAGCAGCCGAAACCGGTTTGGCTCAGTGGATAGAGTGTCAGCCTGCGGACTGAAGGGTCCCAGGTTCGATTCCGGTCAAGGGCATATACCTTGGTTGTGGGCACATCCCCAGTAGGGGGTGTGCAGGAGGCAGCTGATTGATGTTTCTCTCTCATCGATGTTTCTAACTATCTCTCTCCTTTCCTCTCTGTAAAAAAAATCAATAAAGTATTTTTTTAAAAAAAAAAAAAAAGAGGCAACCAAGCAATGTGTCTCTCTCACATCAATGTTTCTCTCTCTCTCTTCTCTCTCTCTCTCTCTCTCTCTCTCTCTCTCTCTACTCCTCCCTTCTACTTTCTCTAAAAATCAGTGGTGGGGAGGGGGGGAAACATCCTGGGGTGAGGATTAAAAAACAAAACTGCATAAAGACTGGTCTTTGAAGCCTTGCCTCATCCATTCATTAATTTATTTCCTGTCTCACTCATTCATTCAACAAATGGTTTTTGAGTGCCTGCTCAGGCAGGGCCAGGCATGAGGCAAGATGCTCAGGATGCAGAGAACAAGAACTTATCCCTACAGGGAAGCACACAGATAATCAGATGGCTCAGAAAGGACATGCCAGGCTCAGTGGGAAGAGGCAGGAGGGCACCTCGCTCACCCACGGAGAATCAGAAAAAGAAGCTTCTCTGAGTGGGGTCTGGAAGGATTAGTAGGACTTGCCTGGGAGATGAAAAGGTGGAAAGCACAGGAAAGCTCAAATTAAAGAGCAGAGACTTGATCGGTTTTGCTCTTTGGTCTATCCCCAGTAACAGCACAGAGCTTGGAATGCAACAGGTATCCCACCAGTGAATGATTTAATGACACAAAGCAATTCTCAGGAGAATACAATCACTCATTGCACATCAGTCCCTTAGCAAGAGAGATGGTGGCCCATTATCATGCCCTTTGTGGCCCTTTATGCTTGCCTCTCTAAGGTGCCCCTGATTCCATTTCTTCTATCATGTGACACCTCATCTTTGTTCCCAACTGACTGACATGAAGAGACAGAAAAGAAGGAGAAGAAAGTCTCCTGGAAAAGGAAATTAGCGTGTGACTCCTTCAAATAGCCGAGATGCCTAGTAGAATAACTGGATGGGAACATCCATGCAGGTACAATTGTGGCTCAGCTCCCAATGTTAGAAAACCCAAGGTTAGCACTGAGCAAGGATTTCTCAACTTCGGTACCTTAACACTTTGTTTTATAGGTCTGTCCTGTACTTTGTTAGTTGCTTAGCATATCTCCAATCTCTACCCACCAGAGGCCAGTAGCAACTTCCCAGGTGTGGCAATCAGAATGGCTCCAGACATAGACAAGTGTCCCTGGAAGGAAACAGTCCAAATCACTCTCAATGGAGAACACTAAAGATGATGGGCCTCTTGGTAATGCACCCCTGCGGGGTCTCCAATGAACAGATATGCAATCTCAGAAAATCATCACAGATTCCCAAAATTAAAAATGAGCTTGGAGCTTGTCTAGCCCAGCTCAGGTTTTGCCTGTGTGGACACCAAAGCCCAGAGAGGGGAGCTGGCTATTTGAAGTCTATCCCTCCAATGGTGGCAGAATGAGTCCCAGGCCCCTTGCCACTCAGACAAGAATCTTTCCACCACACCATGCTTCTATAGGACATTATTTTTTTGAGTCATTTAAAAAATAAATAAATAAAATAGCATTGCTTTAGTAGCAATATAGATGTATTTCTTAAAATAATGAAGCTATAATAATAATAGTGAATAACAATAATAATCAAAACTAGTGCTCACTAAGTATTGCAATATATTAGACACTTTTCTAAGAACTTTTTTATATTCTCCCATAAACTTTTGACGTAAGAGTCACAGAATACTGCAAGGTACATATTCCCAGCTCCATTTTTATAAATGAGAATACAGACTAAAGGCGAACAAACATTAAAGGCTAAAAATAAAAAACAAAAAAACACCCTGTCCATGGTCCCAGAGCAGGGCAAATGCAGAGACAGGATCCACATGGGACTTGCAGCTTATGACTTATGATGCCTCTTGCCTTTTTCTCTGTCATGTGGCCATAGCTGGCCCCACTGTGCCACAATCCTACTATTCTTCCTGACTTGCACTGGCTGTCATTCTATCTGAAGCAGACTGCTCTACCCTCTACCCTTTCTGAACACAATCTCATCTGATATTTGCATTATTTTTATTTTTATTGAGTTCAGAGAGGAAGGGAGATGGAGAGAGAAATAAAAACATCAATGATGAGAGAATCAATGGGCTACTTCATGCATGGCCCCTACTAGGGATTGAGCCCACAGCCCAGGCATGTGCCCTGATAGGGAATCGAACTGTGACCTCCAGGTTCATAGGTCAACACACAACCACTGAGCCACACCTGCTAAGCTGATATTTGCATTTTTAAGCCACATTTGGTGATCATCTTCAGCAGCTGATATAGTCCATCTAATGTAACAAGTATTTGCTGAGCTTCCCCTATGGGCCAAGCTCAAGGCTCAGCATGTGTAGGGAAGTTCACAGTAGTTTATTTCTTTATCAGTACTTGTCAAGATTGTTTATTGATTTTTTAAAATATTTTTATTGATGATTTTTATTGGTTTTTAGAGAGAGAGGAAAGGAGAGGGATAAAGAGATAGAAACATCAATGAGAGAGGAACATCATAGATCCGTTGCTTCCTGCACGGCCCCTACTGGGAATCGAGCCTGCAACTGAGATACATGCCCTTGACCGGAATCAAACCCGGAACCCTTCAGTCCAAAGGCTGAGCCAAACCAGCGAGGACCATTGTTTGTTGATTTTGCTCACCTCTTCCACTAGATGGGAAGGCATAGACCAAACCTGTCCTGGCTGTTCTTGCGCCCTCTGTGCAGAGCACAGAACACATGCTCAACTGATGTTCGTGAAACCAAACTGAATTGATAAAACACATGCGCTGGGACAGGCATACTTTGTTCTTTAATATTATCTTATTTGATCTCCCTAAAACTTTCATTTTAATGTTAAAAACCTAGAAGCAGATATTTTAAGGGATTTGTTTAAAGTCATCCAGCTGGTATGTAGAATTGGCCCAGAAACACACACACACACACACACACACACACACACACACACACACACAGAGAGAGAGAGAGAGAGAGAGAGAGAGAGAGAGAGAGAGAGAGAGAATGAAGAGAGAAGTGGTTTAAAACACGGGCTCTGGAGCTAGACTTTCTAGATGTGAATCCCTGGTCCATTACCTACTATCTGTGTGGTCCAGGACCAGTAACTTCTCTCTGCCTTACTTTCCTCATCTGTATAATGGAGGTAATTAGAATACTTACCTGAAAGAGTTATTGTAAGGAACATATGAGTCAATAGACACAGAGTGCTTTAAACATTGCCTAGCACATAATAGCTAATACCTCTATACTGCTCACTATTTTCATAATAAAGGAAAGAGAAGGAATAAACAGGTACATACACACACACACACACCAATTAGAAACAGTACAAGAATGAATCAAGAGTGGTAGCGAGAAGTATCATAGGAGAAAATAATCTTTATCAGCCCCATAGGAAATAACATCTTGCATGTAGGGTTTTGCCAGTCTGTTTAGAGTTGAAAGAACACATCCTTGTCTCTAGCATTGGATTCAATTTAGCGTTCTATGCTGTTTTAAAAAAAAGAAAAAAACACTATTCCAAAAAGCCTTCAAGTGAAGGATAAAGGGGAAACAGCATACAACAAATATACCAAAGCAGTTACTCCAGGGCCATGCCGCTACCCTGTGAAACTGACGAGGCAGAGTTCTGAAAAGGGCTTCAGATGGCTGCAAAAGACGGGGCTGTGTGGTACCCGTTGAGGAGACACTTAACTCTGACTCACATCCATTTACTGCTACATTTAAGCTGCTTTCAAGTCAATTTTCCTTCAAAAACATTCTTATCAAAATGGCAAAGTTCTGGCTCTCAAGCCTCAGGATGCTGAGTGATCCATTTTGCCTTCATCTCCCTAAACTGGTGGGTGAGCAGAGTCTTAGACAGGTTGGCAGTGCCATAGCACCATAAATGAATAATTATGTAGATATCTGCTGAACATGCAAAAAATATATTTGTAAACAAATAAGGAAGCCTCATTATTTCTCCCAGGGAATAATTCAGAAGTCAATCCTAAGGTTCTTTTCTTTCAAGATGCTTAAGATGAAAAGAAGAGAAACTTTAATATCTATATCCCATTTTGTTATTGTAAACTCAGAAGCTGGAAGTGATTAATAAGTAAATTATAAGGTAAAGCAAAAGAAATGGGGAGGGGCATCTATAGAGTAGATGAAGCTTAAAAGACATATCCATGAATAGCATCATGTGGACCTTATTTAGATCTTTACTCAAACAAACTGTTCAAATAAATGACATTTCTAGATTTGGAAAAAAGAAAACTTTAATATATAGATCAAAAGTGTTCACTATTGTTAATAAAGGGACAACAGGCCCCACGTGGAGTCACTTGTGCTAAACCCCACATCATGAAACCAAGACTTAAAACCTAACCTAATTGCAGTTACACCCTCACCCAGGAATAAAACCTTAACTGGTTGGTCTGGAATTTTCTGGTCACCACCAATGTAACCCTTTTTTATCCCCCCCAGGAAAGATGAGGTAATCCACTCCCTTCCCTCTTCTGCCTATAAAGCTTTCCATTTTGTCCATTTCCTCAGAGCACCTTTCTACTTGCTATATGGGATGCTGTCCTATTCATGAGTCATTTAATGAAGCGAATTAGATCTTTAAATTTCAAAAAATTAAATAAAATAATTAGAAGTTTTAACACTGGCTATATATTTGATAACAAAATTACTGGCCAATTTTTTATGTGCTAATGGTATTTTGATTGCTTTTCTTTAAACATATGAAATATTTATAGGAGAAATAATGGCTTGGATTTGCTTCCAAATAATATGGGAGGAGGAAGTAGATATTGGGTAGTAACCCATGGACAAAGACAATAGTGTAGTAGGCCTTGGGGGAGGGGTACAGGGGATCAATGGGGGAATAAAGGGGATCATCTGTAATACTTTCAACAATAAAAATATTTTTTTAAAAAAAATAAAGAAACAAGGTTGGCTATGAATTGTTCATGGTTGAAGTTTAACAGGTATATATTTAGTATATAGTATATAGCGGTTCATGATACTATTATAATATTTTAAGTCTTTTTATATGTTTAATGATGAAAGCTAAAACAGATTAACTTTTAAAGAAGCAAAACATATATTTTAGAAAGAAAGTGATTGAGAATAATAATAGGATAGCTTTTCTTCCTTCTGATCAAAAAGTGGTGCGAAAAAAAAAAAAAAAAGTGATGCATATAGCCTCGCCCATGGTTGAGAATTGACCCATGAATCAGAAGGTCACAGTTCGATTCCCAGTCAGGGCACGTGCCCAGGTTATGGGCTCAATCCCAGTAGCAGGTGTGCAGAAGGCAGCCGATCAATGATTCTCTATCATCATTGAAGTTTATATCTCTCTCTCCCTCTCCCTTCCTTTCGCTGAAATCAATAAAAACATATTTTTAAAAGAGTGGTGCATATAATCATAAATAGTGTGCAGAAAAGCATCTGGATGATTCTACAGAGATGTTTCAAAGACAATGAGACAGCGAATTCTGAACAGTTCTCTACATGGCATACTCTTCCTTGCAGTACTGTAACCTGTAGTCATACGTCATTGCCCCCAAACCCTCCAGTAGGTTGTAATCCCCATGAGATTGACCATCACTAAGACTTGGTCCTGCTATCTCTTTGCCTCTTAAAGAGCCATACATAATATCTGGGACATGGTCAATGTGTGAAAAACAATTGTTGAAACTATGGAAGCAGTGTTTGGGTCTCTATGGGGCCAACACATTGAATTTAATGTTAATTTTTTATCATTTTATGTATAGCAACACGATTTTTAAAAATTTCTGGGAAATGGGTGATTTGAGCAGGCATATTATCTCATAGCTTGTGGGTGTTTCCTAAAATAACCTTGCATACAATGGTATGCAAGACTTACAGTTATTTTTAATATTTATTAAGATGAAAGTAATTCAATTTATATAGATGCCATAGTTTAGGAAGAGGCTACAATGACATATTTTAAATAAGCTTACTAAGTATTCGTACTATTGGTAGGAACTATGGCAAAAATGTTTAAAGGCACTATTCATCAGCTGAAAGAATTGTAGACTTAAATGGCAGAATCCCAGAGAATAGCTACCTGTTTGCTTCTCATAAATACCCTTATTGGGTAGCAAATCATTTAAGTATTTGGACTCTGGAACAAGACTGTGTTCAAGTACTGGCTTTGCCACTGACTAGCTGTGTAACCATGAGAAAATAACTTAACCTCCCTGTGCTCCAGTTTCCTCATCTCTGAAAAAGGGATAATAATAGTGCCTATCTACAGTTGTTATATGATAATTAAATTTAAAGCATTTAGAAGAAAAAATTATGTTCTACTATATATCCACAGAATGGCTAAAATTAAAAAGACTGACAATACCAAGTAGTAGCATAAATGTGGAGTCCTAGAATTCTCATATATTGCTGGTGAGAGTGTAAATTGGATCAACCACTTTGGAAAACTATTTGACAGTATCTGCTAACCTACTCGGTGGCCCTGGAACTACATTCCTTGATTTACATCTAGGAGAACTGAGTGTACATTTCCACCTAAGTCCTGTATGAAAATGCTTCTACATGTTTAGTTATATTAGCCCCAAACTGGAAACAACTCCAACTGTCCATCAACAGAAAGACTAAATACATTGTGGTAAATCAATAAAATCAAATACCACACAACAAAAAGAATAAAGTATTATTAATATGTTTAACAACATGGGTAAATCTAATAGACATTTTTAAGAGCAAAACAAGATAGACAAAAGAATAAATAATGTATGATTCCATTTGCATGAAGTACAAGAACAGACATAACTAATTGACAATGATAGGGGTAGTCTCTGGGAGTGGTAACCTCTTGGGTAGGGAATTGACTTGAAAAGGGCACAAGGGAACCTTCTTGAGTGTTGGAAATACCGTATAAACATATAAAAGATTCATTGAGCTGTACACTTAATATTAAAGCACTTCACACACTTTATTGTATTTTATACATGGATCAGAAGTAAATTGTAATACAACTACTTAGAACAATATCAGTACATAGTAAGTACTCTAGAAGTGTGCTACTAACATTTACTCTTATCTTCCAGCTATATATTTATTTCAAAAAGTCTACAACATTTCTTGAGAGCCTAAATATGTTAAGATGGTATAAAAGTTATCCAATACAGTTTCCATCCTAACGAGTGGACAAGTTATTTGAGGAACTCTGTTAACCAGTTCCAATCACTGTTCTGGCAGCAGTATCACATGTAGCAATTAAGCATACATTCTCTGAGGTCAGAGAAACCTGCCTTTGATCCTTGTTTCTGCCAATTACCAGCCGTGGCCATGGAACTTGACATCCTGGTGGCTCAGTTTATCTGTAATATATAGCTGATAATAGATACTGCTTCATTAGGTTATTGTTAGATGCTTATAAAAAGTTAGCTACTATTGCCTTGGCCGGGTGGCTCAGTTGGTTGGAGTATTGTCCTGTACACCAAAAGGTTGGGGATTTAATTTCTGGAAGGGCACATGTGCAGGTTGCGGGCTCAATCCCTGGTAGGTGGTGTACAAGAGGCAGCCAATGGATGTTCTGCTCTCACATCTATGTTTCTCTTTCTCTCTTCCTTCCTCTCTCTCTAAGAATTAATAAAAATCTTTTTTAAGTTATCTACTATTACTGTTTTTTTATATTTTTTATCCTTTATTGTTGAAAGTATTACATAGGTTCTCTTTTCTCCCCCATTAACCTCTTCCAGCCCACACCCATCCTCCCACCACCCCCAGGCCCTCACCACTACATTGTCTGTGTTCATAGGTTATTCATATATGCATATAAGATCATCGGTTTATCTCTTCCCACCCACCCTCCCCTGACTTCCCTCTGAGGTTCAACAATCTGTACATGGTTATATGACTCTGGGTCTATTTTTGACCATCAGTTTATTTGGTTCATTAGATTCCAAATTGAGTGAGAGCATGTGATACTGATCTTTCTCTGACCCAGTGGTTCTCAACCTTTCTAATGCCACAACCCTTTAATACAGTTCCTCATGTTGTGGTGACCCCCAACCATAAAATTATTTTTGTTGCTACTTCATAACTGTAATTTTGCTACTGTTATGAATCGTAATGTAAATATCTGTGTTTTCCGATGGTCTTAGGCGACCCTGCTAGCGGTTCTCAACCTGTGGGTTGCGACCCACAGGTTGAAAACTGCTGCTGTAGAGCCTAAGACGATCAGAAAATACAGAAATTTACATTACGATTCATTAACAGTAGCAAAATTACAGTTATGAAGTAGCAACGAAAAATAATTTTATGGTTGGGGGTCACCACAACATGAGGAACTGTATTAAAGGGTCGCGGCATTAGAAAGGTTGAGAACCACTGCTCTGACTGGTTTATTTTGCTCAGTATAATATTCTCCAGGTCCATCCATGCTGTTGCAAATGGTAAGAGTTCTTTCTTTTTCATTGCCATATAGTATTCCGTTGTGTAAATGTACCATGTATTTTTATCCACTAATCTGCTGATGGGCACTTAGGCTGTTTCCAAGTCTTAGCTATTATAAATTGTGCTGTTATGAATATAGGGGTGCATATATTCTTTCTGATGAGTATTTCAGGTTTCTTGGGGTATATTCCAGAAGTGGGATGACTGGGTCAAGTTTATTTAACCTTTGATTTACAGAGAAGAATGATCAGGATTAAAACTCTGTTTTAGCGACATTAATTACAAGTGAGTTTAGCTATGTTCCCAGATTCATCTTTGTTGTAATCATTTCAGATGTTCATGTAGACATCACCTAGGAAATGCTAAATGATCTTTTGAGATCACATGGGAGTATGAACTCCAAATTATTTACCAACATGCTTATGAAAACCTGTCAATATGGCCATCAATTATGATGTTACTTTTAAGTATTATCTCTATTACCAACCGAGAAAGCAGAGTCCCTGGCTGTATGTTTGCATTGGTCTATTAGTTACTGACAGATTCTCTAACAACCTCAAAAAAAATCAGTGTATGCTTCTGCACATGTGTGTATTGCACTACCAAGTGTGCCTTCCTCAACCTTGCCAAACCACCTAAGCCTCCTTCCTCTTTGTAGTTATGGCCTGTTGTTTGTATGTACTTTGATCACTGCATAGGTAGCACAAGAGCACCTTTATCCATTCACCTGGCTGTCATCCCCACTAGATCACAAGCGATTAAAAAGCAGAAGCCACAGCTTGCTCATTCCATGCCCACCAGAACTTAGCATGATGCCCGGTACAAAGTAGATTCTCAACAATTTTGGGTTGACCTAAATGTCTAGAATGATCCAGGGTGTTGCTAGCCTAAATGGCAGCTTTTTAGAAATCAAAGTGACTCCTTTCTACCAGCACAAGCAGTCCCACACCAGGACACACAGCTTAGCCAGCTGAGAATGGACTGGATTTCAGACCTCCTCTTGCCCTCTCAAACCAAGTCCCTTTGTGCAGTAAACAAGCTGCCCAAGCATAAATGCATGACCAGAAGAACACGATGACCTTGTGGAGCAAAACAACACAGAGTGCCTGTGGCTTGAGCGGGGTATTGACTTGTTAAGAGCACAAGGGAACCTTCTGGAGTGTTATAAATATTGTATACACATACACATATACAAATACACACATACACAAGTACAAATACACGTATATCCACATACAAATTTTATATACACATAACTGTCAGGATTATCTGCAGTCCTTTCTATAAAACTAATCTGAGTATCTTTGTCACTTCAAATTGAGATTTCTGTAACTCAAGGGATGCCCAACTAATGGGAAGGTTGACCTGCATACAATGGAGGTGGCCCAAACCTTCCTTATTAGGAGACTCAGTAGCACCCACGGTCCATAACCCAGGTACCTACTGAGCCAATGCAATTAACTCAAGGTCGGACTAAAAGTCTATAAGTGATATTTATAATTCAAGGACCAGATACCAAAGTAATTACCTCTCCTGAACCTGACCTTGCAGGGTTATTGGGATCCAGCCTGCAATGCTAACCCTCTTCCAGTGAGTACAGAGCACATGCATTCCAAACCCAGAGCCTGGCACCACCCTCACTGGGCTCCCTGAGGGTGATGCTCCCTCTGGGATCCTCAGAGCTGATGAAGAGTCTTTCTCTATGGGTTGCTGGCTGCGATTGTTCTTTTCGGTTCTTTTTTGTTTATTTCTCCCTCTAGTTGTGTTTATGGAAGCAAATGGCTAGATTTGGCAATGGATCCATCTCCAGTTAAATTCTATTTAAACCTTGTAAGTGCACCCCAGACACTGCACTGAGATGGGCATTCCAGGATCCAAATAGAGCCAGTGATATATGGCAGAAGCTGGCAAATTCTTCCGCTTAACTCCTCCAGCGTGGTAATTCCCCACAGAACACTGGCAGCCTTAGCTCACGTCACCACTGAGATTTAATAGCTGAGAGCCACAGTGAGGTCTTGTCTTACACAATTTAATTACACTCACGAAATAGACAACAGTGCATTTACTGGCCCACCATTAAATATTATCATAAGTAATTTAAACTCAACTTCACTTGTCCAAATATATGGACAAAATATATTCTGTCATCCCAAAGCTTTAATGTTCCCTCTATAACTGTGAATCATCGACAAATCCTCAGTAATTTATTCTGCTTTCCAATTGGAAGCATATCTTAAAGGAAGAAAAGTCAGAATGTGCAACACTTCTGATAGTAAACTTGTCCACCTGCTATCCAACATAAATTAAGGAGCCATACTTTAGTGATTCAATTACACCACTGAGTAATTGAAAATACCCAATTACAAGGAGTTGAGGTTCTTATGAGAAATATAATGTCTGCATTCTAGATTCCCTAGCATTTGATTTATAATTGAAATATTGGAATAATAGTCTACATTTGAATAATATTCTACAATTGCTCCCTTCTGGATAGTTCTGGCATCTGAATACTTAGGGCTACAAAGACCCTTAGAGATTATCTTGCTTAACCCCTTGTTTTATGTATGAGGAAATGAAGGCTCAAAGATTAATCAGGTTATAAAATGCAAAGGGAGGTCTCAAAAAGAGGCCTTCTGACTCCAATTCGGAAAATTTAGCATCATGGTCAAATTCACAATCTCTATAATTGGAGAAAATTCAACCTTAATGATATACAAGCCACTTAATCTTTCTATGCCTTTGTTTCTTCTTAAAGATGATAACTTCTACAGCAACTAGATAGAGAATATTATCTAGTTAAATAAAGATGCTTTTATTTCTTCCTCTATTAAATAGAGATGACAACTCATAAAGCAACTAGCAATGAATGGAGAGCAGCTCCTAGAGGTGCTGACTGATTCTGTTTTCTAAAGCACTTTGCATAGTGTTAGGCACACATTACGTATTCAATAAAAAATTAGCTACCAATACCACCACCATCACCTCCATCATCATGTCTAGTGTTAGTCACTGTATCATTTCAGTCTTTTACTTAAATCCTATTGATATTAACAATATTTAACCAACAATTTGGCTACAACATAGCATGGTTACTATTCCACAATAGCCAGAATTCCTATCCTATCCTGAAGACAGTATATATTGCAGCACATTATTCCATTTGAAAATCTGGATCCCCGTCCATTTTAAAGACAACATGCTAACCAACCTCTAAGCATCAAATGCTTGATTTATTTCCTGGGTTATATGTTGACTAGGTATGATTGCATCAGATACAACATTCCACCATAGTCTTCCTATGCTAGCTGTCTCAACTCAAACACATGCACAGATCTGCCATGTTAGCTCTGCAACCAACAGCTGTAGACTCTATGCAAATATTTTTAAATCACAAATGATTATTCCCATCATTGACCTCCATTCTGTCTCTTGACAAAGGAAGCCATAGGTGCTTTGAAACCCCAAATAAGCACATGTGATCAACGGCTAATTTAACAATAAACAGAAAATTGACTTCAAATCATCTCTCTGTCACTCTAATTGATTAACAGTCACATGAAAATTGATAACACGATTTTCAGCAACAGAGTATGTGGCACAAGCTCGTCGGTTCTATTGGCTTTGGATATTGACTTCCTTCCAAATAAAGCTTTTTAAAAGTACATTAGTGAGTCCACTAATAATCTTAAAAAGCAGTCTAATTACAATAATGAGTTCCAAACAATGAGTTAATGCAATACTGGAGCTTACAGATCTGAGTCTCTCGCTGAAATAAAAACAAAGTACAAATTCTGTTGAATATATAGTACAACCACAGTTTTGTTTCACTAGGACTGAATAAAGAGGACTATTGTCCTCTTTGCTTCCCTAGCATTCCAGTAACATATGCTTATATGATGTCTACCTGCCCTAAAAATTTCCCCAAATCCTTGATATTTATCTTAACATAAAATTAATTTTATATAATTGACCCTCTAGTGTCCACATGGCTCAATTTGAAACCATCTTTAGAAGTAAAAGATTGAGCCCAGCCTGTGTGGCTGAGCATTGACCTCTGAACCAGGAGGTCATGTTTCAATTCCTGGTCAGGGCACATGTCCAGGGTGTAGGCTCAATCTCCAGCTGGGGGGCATGTAGGAGGTAGCCGATCAAAGTTTCTCTGTCATTATTAATGTTTATGTATACCTCTCTCTCTCCTTCACCCTTCCTCTCTGAAATTAATAAAAATATATTTTAAAAAACAAACAAAAGAAAGAAGTAGAAGAATGAAAAATACCTAACTGGAAATAAAGCTTCATTGGTCTAGGCCAGTGGTTGGCAAACTCATTAGTCAACAGAGCCAAATATCAACAGTACAACGATTGAAATTTCTTTTGAGAGCCAAATTTTTTAAACTTAAACTTCTTCTAACGCCACTTCTTCAAAATAGATTCACCCAGGCCGTGGTATTTTGTGGAAGAGCCACACTCAAGGGGCCAAAGAGCCGCATGTGGCTCGCGAGCTGCAGTTTGCTGACCACGGGTCTAGGTTGTGAATACTTCTAAACTGAGAAAGTTATTATGGCAGAATTTGGCTTCGCTTCACATTGGCATTGGAAAACGGGCATTGGGGTTATAATGAAGCATGGTAGCTAAGCTTCACTGTGCCCAACATTCTCTGTTTGCTCCTCCAGTCGCATGTTTCATCCTACTCTACCACCTGTACCCTCAAAGACTAACCTTTGGAGATTGTGTCCCAGGCTTCCTTGTCTTCCACTTCCAGTTAGATTGAGTTATTGGGAGCCACTAACAACGGATCCAAGGCCTGGAGGAAAATGAGGTATGTATTTTTCCTCTAATTCCCTCCCTGCTGAGCACAGGTTGGAAGGGACTATGTTCCTCCATCAAAGGCTGCACCCTAGCCATCAACCATGGCTACAGCTCTCTGGCTTCCAGAACCATCTCCAGCCCCTGCATCTTTAGGTCTAGGCATGGTCCTGGCCTTCCACTGCTGCTAGCCCTGGTGACTCATCACTTGTTGATTCCATTAGCTTCTTCATTAAACTCTTATCCCATTGGAGAGTGCCAGCTGTTACATGCCAGAATCCTGACTGATATGTCTACCTCCCATTAACCCAGTAGTACTCTACCCGTGGTGGGTCACAACACCTTTGAGAACCTAAATGAGAAAAATAAAAGCAATTGTAGAGACCTCTCTTTGCCAAAATGCACAGCCACATGCATGTGAATGGTCTGATACAATTTCAAAGAGCTGACAGACACCTTAAAACACATTCTTGGAACCCAATATGAACCCCTACTATGGCAAGGTGATTTTAAGAAAACAAATTTTATTGTCAGGAGTGAATTATATGGGTACTATGTTTTACTTTGGATATCAGATTGTGGAGTATAAAGTCGTAAGAAAATACCCCACACCTAAAAACAACCCTCCAAATAAAGAATAAATATAAAATATATTACTCTATGTTACATCTTTAATTTTACTTCTGTCCTTGCTTTTTATATCATCTTTTTCATATCACATATACCCTTTGAATGTTTTTCCATTAACCAATTTTTTATCAACTTGTAAAGTTTTTTTAGTCATCATTTCAAGTGCCATCTGGACTACTGATAAGTAAATGTCTTTTAAAATCTCCAAAAGAGATTTCTTAAAGTTTTACCATCTACCAGAAACACTCAGCACTCCAAAGCCTGATCCCCAAGGAGGCTGGTATGTATTCAGCTGTTTTTTTATTAACACTGGTGGCTTCATAATATTAAAAATGTATACACCAACTTGCCCCAAAAGAAAACATGCACGGATTATGATGAAAAATAAATTCCACTTCAAATAGTCACCCTCTCTGCCTTTATGCCTCCCCCATGGTCAAGGATGAGCATTTTTCTATAGAAAAAAAAAGAAAAGAAAAGAAAGAAAGCTGAAGTCCAACACCCCAGTGTGCTTGAATCTCTTAAGGTCTCTATCAGTGGCTATTAAAATTTAAAGTGCACTGCATAATTCTTGACTTCAGAAAACACACGGTCCTTATACTCCTTAAACTACTGGCAGCTTAAGTTATTCTATGTGGTTCAGAGGGGAACAAAAGAACCAATGCAATAGACACCAGACCATATAAATGTCAACTGAAGACTATGTGGAAAAAAAACAAAACCCTTAGTTGAAGTCTTCCTTCTAATGTCAGTCATTTTAATGACCCTGTATTTAAAAGTCACCTTTTTTTTATAAACTCGCTTAAATACCAATATATAGTTTATATAAACTTGTATGTGTCCTATGGGCAAGTAAATTACTTTTAGTCCCCAAAATAAGATTAGCATACAAGATACCTTTATGTGGGTGTTTATAATATTAAAGAATACATGGACATATAAATCCCATAGTTCACACACTTTATTAGTAGTGGGGAGCCTTTGTTTTCCTACATTATTTTATGAACAAAGATATCCTTGACTATTTTGGTGACCATCTTTAACATCAATCATCAGCAGTACTGAGACAGTGGTCTATCCTAAAATGATATTTTTGTCCCGCAGGGGTTCCTAATCTGCCATGAAGCTACCAATCTTGTAGGCAGCTCTCTGGAGTCAGCAAATTGTAATGACTTCTTTCATCCTTTCCCCACACTGATCCTCTCCTACTGAATCAGGAGATGACTTCTGTTTAATCTTAAGTTAATGAACATGCAACTGAATTCAGAAGTCCAAAGGAGAGTTCTCTCCTTGTCTCCAGCTCACCTAAGGACCCTACCCCTGAGTCCATTAAACAAGGCTGCCAAATTAATCTCCCTAATAGCACAGCCCTGATGGTACCCCACCCCCAACCCATCCTGTTCAAAGCCCTTCAAGGACTCTCCCAGTCCTACTGAAAAAAAGGGGATTCTTTGAACACTACATCCTGGCACTGTCTGTACTCCGACTTCTACTTTGCTCCATGTTACTATGGATTCCAAATGAATTACATCATCATTCCTTGGAAGCACCCTGTACTTTTATCATCATGCCTTTGCTCATCTCTTCTCTCTACCTCAGACAGATGCCCTTTCTTATGCAGTTAAAAAGTTACCTCATCCATAACACCTTATGCCACCTTTTCTATACCTCCCTATCCACCTCTCTCCAGCCCATCCCCCGGGATTTATTTGGTAGGAATTTACCTATTTGTACACTAATAGACCCAGTTGACCTAGTTGTAAAATAGAGTTGACAATGATAAGTAATTATGAGGAGTGTTAAATATATAAGACACTTAAAGTACAGACACGGTCTGTTGGTGGCTACATGGTTATTGCTTTTATCTTAAACCAGTTATTATGTTGTAAGAAACTTGAATGTTGAATGTGATTTATTTTCTATCTTCCACTGCTCTGACCACAGTATAAATAACTTAGGAAGACACAGAGGAAACATATGAAAGAAACTTCACGTCCTCAATTCTGGGACAAAGACAGAGCCAACAGCTTTAGATTCTGAGTATATCATTTATGCAGATCAATTTGGCCTGGAAATGCCATGTGTGTACACTGGCTTTCACTTAACAAAGGGTATTAAATTGGGTCACGGCACTGTCCCTCAGTGAATTCTAAAACACTTCAACCAGACACCTGGGCTGAAGCTCTTTTGAGCAAGATGGCAGCTGAGTATCACCGGGTTCCCTGCCACTGTTATCAAAGGGACTGAGTCTGTCTTTGAGGCAGGCCCATCTCCTGCTCCTCAGCTTGCCTGAGCGCTCACTCACACGGAAAGCAAATGAGATGCTACGTTGTCATCTCGATCTGCAGTTTCTCACAAACCCTGCCTCTTTTTAAAAGACGTTAAGGGTCAGTTTTTAATCTCAGGTGTACTGTGATGCTTCTCCTAAAAGAACCACTCTGATGCCTGTAAGAACAGCAGAAAGCATTAGGAAATACATCCTCCTTAGTCAAAATCACAGCCACCTCACAGAAAGCTCAGGAAGCATCAGAGCAGCCATTTTGTACTTGTTTTGGTGAGGAAGACATGCCTGGGAACTATCTACCAAGCATTAGCAGTTTTTTGTTCTGTCCAAAGATTGCTTCTGTAATCAAGTGCCTGGAGTGAAAAATCTGAGCTGAGGGGCATATTCAGTGGCTCTGAGACATTTTAGGCATCATACACATTCATCCTGCAGAACCTCTGAGCTGAGAGAGCACCAAAATGACATAAGGTGACACAGAGTCCCACCAGAGCACAGGGCACCCAGTTAATTGGCAAAGCTGGCCGCTAGAAAGTACCCTTCACTCTCCAGCAGTTAGAAGGCCACTTGGGCAATATCCAAAGAAACATTTTAATCGGACAAAAGTTGCAAAACTCCTTGCATATAGCTCACATGACAACCAAGAAGAGCCCCCTTATTTGAACATGTCTTTTGCACTTCCCAGGAGGTGCTCCTGGAGGGAGCAAGGTAAGCCTTGCCGCACAGGCAAGCATTTTAAGCCCTACTGAGCACAGAAGTCCTCAGGGGAACTCCCCACAGCCTTCAGGGTCACTGCTTTCTAATTTCCCTGGGTGGTACCTGATGACTCAGCAAGAACCTACTTCCTACTTCTAGCAAAGAAGGGATCACCTTAGTTCCAGGAATGAGTGTTGAAGCCTCAGACCTCAATACCACTCACTAGCTATGTGAACTGGGGGAGTTCCTTAACTCACTAAGCTTTCGTTTCTTCTTCTCTACGGTAGAAATTATGTTATATAAGAATGGGAATATGTAAAAAATAGTTTTATAATTTGGTAGTATAAAATATTCTTCAATTAATGTTTTGTTTAGATGCTGCGCAAATATATCCCTCTCTGTCAAAATACCTCTATGTTTGGTGCCATTAGATACCACACTATGCATTAGTTTCCTAGGGCTGCCATAGCCAAGTGTCACCGACTGGGTGACTTAAAACAACAAAAATTTATAATGTCCCAGTTATGGAAGCTAGAAATCCAAAATCAAGGTGTCCGCAGGGCCATAGCCTCTCTTAAAACTCTAGGAAAGGAATTATTCTGTGATGATTAATTTCATGAGACAACTTGACAGGGCCACAAGGTATTCAGATATTCGACTAAACATTATTTCTGAGTGTGTATGTGAGGGTGTTTCTGGGTGATATTTAGCATCCAAACCAGTAGACTGAGAAAAGTTGATTGCCGATCCCAATCCATTGAGGACCTGTATAGAACAAAAAGACAGAGGCAGGGAAAATTTGTTCTCTCTGTCTGTTTGAGTGGAGACATCAATTTTCTCCAGCCCTTGAACTAGAACTTAAACCATTGGGTCTTCTGGTCCTTGGGCCTTTGTATTAAGATTGGAACTACACCACAGGTTTTTCTGGATCTCCAGCTTGGAGAGAGCAAACTGTGAGGCTTCTCGGTCTATATACTTACTAGAGCCAATTCTTTGTAATAAATCGTGTGTGTGTGTGTGTGTGTGTGTGTGTGTGTGTTTGTATATATACACATATATATACACATATTTATATACACACATATGTATACATCTATATGTACATGTACATATAAATAATTTATAGATTTATTATATATATAAAGTATACACACTTTAACAGCTGATAGCTCAATTGATGTTTCTTTCTTTTCAGATTTAACCATTGGAATTAAAATTATTGCAAGTATGTATACATTTTGGGGGGACAACCTATATATAACATATAAATATATATTCTATTGTTTCTGTTTCTCTAGAAAATCCTAATACACCTTTCTTGCTTCTTCTAGATTCTGATGTGTGTCAGCAATTCTTGTAATTCCTTGGCTTATAAATGTATCGCTCTAATGTCTGCCTCTGTCTTCACATGGCCTTCTTCCTGTACATCTGTGTCCAACTATTACTCTTCTTATAAGGATATCAGTAAATGGATTAGGGCCTACCCTGACACGGTATGATCTCATCTTAAATTGATCAAATATATAAAGTCTCTAATTCCATATAAGGTTATATTTATGGATTCTGAGTTGAAAACTCCAGCATATCTTTTGAGGGAGCACAATTCAATCTATAACAAGCACATAAGGCATCTTCTGAACTCATAGTTTAAAACCAGTAAAACTAGCAACATATGTGCTATGTCACATAGCCCAACCAAACAAAGCACTATATTCTTTAGCATCAATTGCCAAGTATTTCAATAATTTGTTTCACCGGGCAATAGATGTCATGGTTTAGTTATAGGTGTCAAACAATATTCTTGGCACATTTTAAGATTTCAATTAATGTCAAATGAGCATTTATTGTGAATGGATAAACATATAAACTATAGAGAACAGTAGATATAAAGTAACAGTACACCCTGTAAATTCCAAAATAATCCAAATTATACATATGTTGATCCTACAACTTCACTGGTGCAGGTCAGAAAAGATGTCTCAATATTGGTTTGAAAAACAAGCTCACTAAAATATAAGAGTTATAATGAAAGGAAATGGGGTGTTCTTTTCCTCAAACTTTTCATTTCCCCTCAGAAAATTCTTCTCTTCTCTCAGTAAATGACAGTTGAAAGTTCTTAATCCTTCAACATCAATTCTTGTACTCTCCACTCCATCCAAGAATTTAAATATAACCCTGTCCATTTAAATTCTTCCACATCTCTCAAATCAGCCTTCTCTTCCCCATCCCCACACCATTCCCTTAGTTAAGACTTCACAGTGTGTCAGATTGACTTTGTTAAACTTGAATTTTTGGCCCCTCCAATCCTTCTTCTACCAGACTCCTTGTTTTAAAATGCAAACTTGATCATTCACTGGCTTAAATTACCTCAATGACTGTCTATTGCCCTAGGGATAAAATCCAAGATCCTAAGCATGCCATATGTGGCAGGCACTAACAACTTTGTGCTCATCAAAACTCATTTCTTCCTCTTCTGGGCTCAAGTTCATTGCCCAGCCTTCTTTGCCATTAGGTATGACCACTTGAGTGAGTCTCTGGACAATAGAACATGAACAGAAATGCATTTTGCTATTTGCAACCTGGTCCATAAAAATCTTTCATGCTATCCATTATATTGTCTCTCTCCCAGTCTGCCATTAAAGGTAGAGGGTCCTACTACAGAGCCCTGAGACTCAGAAAAAGGTAGAGCCACAAGATGGAAGGAGTATGGGTTCTTGGAATAATATTGAAAACTACTTGCTACATGAGTGAGATATTAACTTATATTGTATTAAGTTGCAGGGTTATGATGGTTGTTCATTACAGCACTGGCACAAACACACCATTTGAGGCCCTGAGTTTTCTGATCCCTACCTAATTTTCCAGTCTCAGCATTCATTCATTACTTTTTTCCATTCCATACCATCTTTCTGCCTCAGTGAACTACTATGATTGCCAAAACTCATTATTTTCCTCTTGACTTTGGGTCCATTGAGTGATGCTTTTCACTACTCCATCTTGTTGTCTGATTTATTTTTCGTCATTACACTCACCACTGCTTGAAACATTATGTACATAATTGTTTACTCTCTCTTTCCCACTAGAAATTAAGTCCCTGGAAGAGAACCTTTAATCACTTCTCTCTTGTATTCCCAGCACCTTGATTAGCCAATTCTAAAGTAGACCCTTGAACATGTTTCTTGAACAAATGGATGAATAACAACTAATAATTTCAAGTGTTTGCAATGTGCCTTGCAGTGTGCTCGCAGGTGTATATTTTAATCTTCACAAGAACTCTTTGAGATAATACTATTCTTCATTCTCATTTTACACATAATGAAACCTAGGGCTTAGAATAAGCTCTTTGTTCTATTGCACAGCTAGTATGTAACTGAGTCAGGATTTAACCCAGGCAGATGATAAAGAACGCTTAACTTAACTACTACCTTATAAATCATTAAATGCTTTGTAATGAGTTCTTCGAAGCCACCAGGAAAAGTACCCAGGGTCTGGCAATCAGCAAGCCTATCCCAGGCCACTTCAAAGGCTCAAACACCTTCCAGAGTTTCTATTCATGAACACACACAGAGAAGCTATACAATCTCTCATGCTTAATGTCACTCTTAATCTTACAGAGCAGAAAGTTAATAATATCATTTTTTGAAGGTAACATAAACACTTAAAATGTTTTCTTTCCAACTCTTCAGATTTTACACTTCACTTCCTGCCTTTTCTGGTTCACTGCCATTGAACTTAGTGGGTAAATGGGCAAATACATATCTCCAGACTATCCTAAGCATGTCTTTTGATGTGTTCAAGTTCCAAAATAAATGTCACTCATGTTACAAGCTCTCCAGTGTTTAGAGGTATTAGTAATTTCCCTTTTCCTTTGCTATTTTTTTCTCTAGGCTATCTATTCTATATTACTTCAATCTCTCTTCACACAGTAAGTCATGCTCTCTAATCCATTTATCATTCTCGGCATCCTGGCTTGCAGGATTTCCTTTTCATCTTTTTTTAAAAGCAAAATGCTGCTCTAACAAATACACAGACACACACTCCCCAATCTCAGGCATCCAGGACCAGTCTTCCCATCAGAATCCTCTCTGACACCAGTTGTCATAATTATTGGCCTCTCTCTTCTTTTGCTCAGCTCTGTGGTCAACACAATCCTTCTCTACCTAGATTCATTTTTTTTCTCATTTTCCCCCAATTTTCTTCAATGATCACAAATGGTTCTTTGTCCTGCTCTGATATACACAAGTAAATATATCTTATGGCCCAATTTTTTAAAACTCAAGAATTACAAAGAGTGATGAATATAATAAGAAACTATAAATAGACCCTTGAAGCACCCTGTGAAAATCAGGACTCAGACAGGGTTCAAGCCGCCCTTTCCAATATTGACAAAATGCATCTCATCCCACATGGTGCCTGTGAGAACACTTTTGATACCCAACCTGAGCCTAAAGAATTTATGAAGGAGAAAAAATTTTGTATTGCTATTCTCATGTCTTTTTAGAATTCCTCTCAAGGTGTCCACAGACCTTATTTCCCACCCGTTCCCCATCCTCTAATGCTAATACTCCAAACTTATACACAAACCTATTCCAAACTGTCAGTCAATTAATTGATGAACGAATTCTAACCAATGGAAATCAAGGAAAATTCTTTCTATCTTTAGTTAATATATGACATCTCTAAATATCATTTTTTTGTGTGTAACATGGAGATGATATTCAACATTAAGCATTTCTTTATGTAGGAAACTCTCAATTATCCATATCCTTGTTACATGGACAACACACTGATTTTAACAGTATCTTCCCTTAACTCTCCCAGCCCCCAGAATATTCTAGTATTGGTATGTTCTCCTCCTCTGAGCTCTTGGAGATTTTATGTACATTAGAGTCCATGAAGAAGAGAACCTGAGAATGTGAGAATGACCAAAGATGAGATTTATTCTCAAAAAGTTAAAAATATATATATATCAGTACTGGCATGGGTTAGAAAAATAAGTCAGTAGCTTCCTATAGTGGACTTGGGAAATTCTGTGAGAGAATGGAAAAAGATTATGAGTATTGAAGAGAACGGTTGTTGTCTATCTGAAAGACAAGATAGAAACAGAGGAAAGAAGTGGTGGGTATTATTTATGTCCCTCTTTCTGATCATTTGTTAAACTAATTTGTTGGAGAGAAAACAATGAAAACTCAAGTCAACGTTAATGACTATTTTCCTTTTACTTTGATCCTTGCCAAGACCTTTCCATGAGAGGTTTGGCTTTATAAGGATTATTTGCAGATCATTCACTTTTCCATTACCCAAAGCCATGGTTGGTTCCCCTCCCCAAATCCAGAAGAATCGACTTCAACCTTTGCATGCTTTCTTGAGACATTGGCTCCCAACTTAAGTTAATGTTCACCTAGACATTAGCAAGAGATTTCAGTAGGACATTAGCAAGTATACCTACAAGATTCATTATCCTGATGTAAAAGGGACAAGCATGGAAGCACTTCAAAACCAAACCAATAGTTTGAGAATTATCCACAAATTTGATTTATCTGAATTCTCCTCTGTTAGCATGCTTAATCAAGGACCGACTGTGTGGAGAATTACATATTTCCATCATTTCTAATGTTTATTCTTTCATTTTTCTTAGCCCTTTAAGAACCCTTGGAGTAAGTAGATAATATGATTTTGCTGATTTCTCTGGTATAGTTTAGTGGCCAGAGTATTCTTTAATTTGGCCTCTTAGGTAGCTTTCTGAATATCCCACCAAAAATTTCCTCAACTCTAGCTCCTCAAAGCTTCTCCTTGCTGTAATTTAGCTAAAGGAGTGGGCCAAGTAATTGCTAATTAATTCCCTCAAATCACAGTTTTCTAGTTATCTAGCTTCCCTCTTCACATGCAGAGCGCTGTCTGGCCCTGATTCTCCTTCACTTTCTAATCCTATTACTCAGAAGAAATATTTTGGTTGTGGTTGATTTTTGTTATGGAATCTTTTTGTGCAACATGCAAATTGTCCAAGGCAAGTCTGGTCCTGAAATATTCATTGACAATGAACTTACTTCAAAGGCAATTTTATCAGTCTTGCTTCCAAATCTAATAAACATTTTATTTAGAAGCTAGTCTATACATAGACTATTCTTTGTGTATTTACTTTATGTGACATGTCTCTATGCTAAGGGCTCCATGTCCATTCTCTCTTTTGATACTCACCACAGCCCTATGAGTTAAGTGCTATTGTTATCCCCATTTTACAGATAATAATATACAGGATTAAGGAGAGTAAGGCACTAGCCCAAATCATAAAGCTCACCAGTGGCAGAGCTAGAATTCATTTCTAAAAATGTAGAATGAGCATGAGTGTGTCTGGCAGGTAGTAGGCACACAATTGATACCTGGTTAATTGCTTTTAAGAAGAGGGGTGGAAAGACAACAGAGTAGCTTAAATAGGAAGTTTGAGTCAGGGAGCAATGGAAGTAAGAAATGGACATGCAGGCTAACAGAATAGCCTTGAACTTATCTGGGGGCCAGGTTATAGAGTGAGCACTGAAACCTGCAATGAAAGGAAGAGGTACTGAAGGCTTTTGAGCAGGGCAGAAACTTGATGAGTGTGTCAACTTGGGGAAACTCTCCTAGCAGTGATGTGCACAACAAAACAAAAAGTGGAGGCCTTGAGACTGATTAGAATCACATAATAATACTCTAGGGCTGGGGTAGTAATGAATTAAGTAAAAAGCATGGACATGGCAGAAAAAAATGGGCAAAATTTGTATATTAGACTTTACTGAAGGGTGTAAACAATGATTCTGAGGTTCTGAAGCTGATGCATCTTATTGCATTATTGAAAATTATATAAGTCAGAAAAGGTTGTCAGTTTGAGCTTGACAAAATAGTTGGTATATCGTAGGCATACAGATGTTTTTACAATGAATGAAAGGATGAATGAGTGGATTAATGAATGAGTTCAAGGAAATGGAAGAGCCTTCCAAATAGAATCAGATCCCACAGAATTTTCCCTGGAAATAATTTACATTTTCTGTGATCTTTAATATTTTTTTTAATTTGCTTCTGTTGTGGCCAAATATATTAATTGCTCCTCCCTTTCTCCATATTCTCTTTAAAACTCTCTGAGTTCTTTTAGACAGTATAATAAACATTCACTTTATAAAAGTAATTTCAAAGAAACTCTTCTATCATGCAGTCTGATTTTAATTTTTAATAAAGTCCAGCAGAATTTCTCATTTTTTAAATTATCTGATAAGGAGTAAGGCCCAACTAATACCTCCATACAGTTAATACAAGGTTTTTTTAACCCTTCTTCAGAATATAAGTCAAATAGCGGTACAAAACTGCTACCCAAATAACCTAAGGAGTTAGACTTGTGTCAGGCACTAGACATAAAGCATATGTGAAAAGGGCAAAATAGAAGAGGAAATGGAGTAGTATGGTGAAGAATCATACACATAAAAGACTAGGCACCAGCTTTGATGACCATAACCCTGCCTTAGGAGTAGCCTAAAGAAAAGATAAAATAGGGGCAACAAGGAAAATAAAAAGTAAGATCTATCAACCCTAAATCTCTAAGACCATTAAAAATGGAATTTTAGATAGATCCATTTATGTATCTATAGTGAATAAGAATGAGGTTTCAGTCAGACAGATCTGGGTTTGAATCTTAGCCATTTTTCCCATTAACTGAGTGACATGTGCCTCAGTTTCCTCATTTGTAATCTGGAAGTGAAGCCTCAGGTTAATTGTGAGGATTAAATGAGATAATGTGCTCAACTCCTCAGCATCTGACTGGGGCACAGTAAATTGCTCAATAAAGCACAGCCTATTATTTAGAATGTTGTCATAGTGTGCTCTGTACCAAGGCAGAACAAAGAAATCTGAGTCTTGCTCCTTCAACCCCCTTTTCCAGCTTCTGCCAACAAAACTCTAGATGTAGCACTGCCTCCATCATCAGGACACTGTGAACACATGAAGGGAACAAGAAAACATGCAGAGTAAATTGGAAAAATATGCACTAGTTACTGGTCTAGCATTACAGCTCACTGGATTAAGGAGATTGGGGTCATCAGTTACTCAAAGTAGTGTGGAATCATCTAATGGAGAGAAGATTAGAGGATAGAACCAGCTGTTTGAGGTATGAGAAATATAAGAATCTGAATGTGATTCTAAGAAGAGATATCATAAGGGGGAAAGAAATGCTCATTTTTATATGCACAGTATTTTTGCTACTGAGGATAGGTGGTCTCTAGAGGGAATGAAACTCATTCCCTCTTAATATCCTCTTTAAAAAAAAAAACACACAACAACACTATCTGGGCACTGAGAACACATGTTAGCTAGAGAAAGTCACCCATCTGCGATAATAGCCTAACACGGAAAACGCAGAGGTTTTTGGAGGTATTTATTCCACTTGAATTTTCAACGTCATGCTTTGCATATGTCTATTTAGTGTTTTTAAATACTACGTTCTTCTCCCTGTCACTAATCTTATTTGTACCCTGGAAAAAGTTACACTGTAGTGTGGTGGGTGCTTGAAGAGATCTTTTTAAATGAGTAAAAATTTTACATAATTTGCATTTTGCATACATATTTAACTCTCACGGTAAAAACATAATCTCACTCAACTAGCAACTGAATTATTATTAACATGTTGTATTAATAGTTTGAGAAATGTTATTTAAATAAAGAAATGTAATGCCTTTCGAACTTGAAGTCAGTACATAACACCTAGCAATTGTGCTGTAAGGTATATTCCATGAGATGTATCTAAATCCAATAAACAGTCATGAAAGAGTAATGTTTTTTGGCAGGCAGATGACTCTGGTAGTAGTAACTATAGAAATAATAATATTAATGTAGTAGTAGCAGTAGTAATAGTAATACCCACACATTGCTGAATTGTACCAGGCATTGTTCTAAATGAGCCATATGTGTTTATCACATGTAGGTCTTGCAACCTTATAAATTAAGTTCTATTACTATCCCTTTTCACAGGTGAGAAAGTTGAAGCACAATAAGCAGGTTAGCTCATGCAGCTATTAAGCAGCAGAGCTGGAATTTAAATCTAGAAAGACTTGAGAACCTGAGATTTGTAATGTTTCTGTAAACACGCCTCACTTACATGACTACAAGGAGTGAACTTGGATTCCAGCCCTTGCCTGTGGGATTCCAGAATGCAGTCTCTGATTATGGAGAGAGCTCAGTTCTTTTTTAGGAGGTCCCCATGTCCTTTGGGCAAATATTTTCCCAAGAGACCCCTTCATGAGTTCAGAGTATATGACTAGCCATCTTCATCCAAGGAGTAGCTATAAATTAGGTCTGGATAGTGATGAAAAAATAAAATGAATGTGTATCGGGAAAGTGGTGCCACAGGCCTTAGTTGAAACTCTTGCTCATTTCCATACTGTAAGTGGGAAGGATGGAAAGAAGGAGAGAAGGAGAAGAGAAGAAAGAAAAAATATTTATTGAACAACTACTAAGTGCTGAGCACTTTATATATAAGAACTCATTTCACTGGAGCACTAAATTCAGAAAAAGAGCCACAAAAATGATTAAAAGACAGAATGACATTAAACTTACAGAAAGATTAAGAAAACTGGATGGACTCAGTAGGAAAAAGAAGCTCCTCGTATTGCAGATTAGGGAACTTTAGCTGGGAGAGCTTCCATGGTATGCCCCAAATCAATATCATTAATTTAATGTTAAATCCAAGACTGGACCAGTACACTGGGCCTCCCCATGCCCACTCTCCATGTTTCCATCCAACTCCACAGGGGGCATCTTTGTTATGCCCCCTTGCTTCCCCACTGGTGCCAGGCACTAGAACACATATCAGCTGAGACATTCTATCCCCAGGGTTGATTAGTGACAAAATAAATTTTAATCAGGGATACCCGTGGTCAAGCTGAACCCAAGGGAGCTGTGATGGGGACTGAACTTGTCTTTCTAAGGTACATAGAGACTTAGTTTGTTCTCACCCTTTCTTTGGGAAGAAGAGGACAGATGTTATGGACAAGATATTTTTATTCCCATTTTATAGATGAGAAAACTGAGGTTCAAAGAAATGAGTACATTTTTCTAAGGTTAACTAGGAAGTGGCAGATTTAGGTCTCAGCTATAGGATTGCTGAACAAAAGCTTCACCGGTGGCAATGAAATGCATACATTTATGTGTCTATGCCTTTCACCTTGGATCTAAAATAATATTCTCTGGGCTACCAATTCCTCTTCATAAAGGCATGTTCTGCGTAGGCTGACAGAAAAGCCATTCTCCTTCCCACCCTAGGAGGAATCACTAGGTCAGTTCCTACTTGCCCAATTAGGAAAGCTATTATGGTATAAAGAATAAATTGCCCCATTGTTGTCTAGTTATTTTTTTTCCTTTGCTTTTCTTAGAATAATAAAGGAATAATGTCTTCTTGGTGCTCATATGCAATGTGCAGAGCTCTGTTTCCCTGACAAGGTATATGGCCATTTTAGCCATTAAATGAAAAAAGAAAAGTCCCCAATCCTTTGCTGATATGCTGCTGATAGAGCCAGCACAGGGGAACTTATAGAACAGGGGCCTAATTTTTCTAGAATGGCTCTAGAGCCAGCTAGATGCCAGATGTGTGGCCTTGAACGATTTATTTGATATCCCCAAGCCTCAATTTCCTGATCCTTACAATGAAATAAAATAATAATCTGCCAACGGCACGGAGTGGTATGGGCATATCAAGTACTTAGTTCTTGCACCCATTACAATGGTTACTATAAAAAAAGCAAAATAGCAAGTGTTGGCCAAAATGGGAAGAAACTGGAACCCTTTTGCTTTATTCGTGGGAATGTAAAATGGTACCACAGCTGTGGGAAACAGTATGGCGGTATCTCAAAAAATTAAAAATGAAATTACCATATGAAGTTTATACTTCTCCCAAAAGACTTGAAAAGAAAAAAGAAAAGCTAGTTAGCATAGTACTGGCCCACTGCAATCCTTCAATGAATGTTGACCTGTTGGTAAAGTTGGCGGAAAGTCGGGGAGGAGGGTAGTGATATGATACTAATGCAGGGCTGTGTAGCTCGCCTCCTTAGAAGAGCGTAGCCTCCGGAGACAAGGATGCATGCTTTAGGTCTCAGAGTGCAGAACAACACTAAATGGATAGACTTCCTTTGCACAAGATGAGCCTCTGTGGGAGCTGAATACAGGTAGCAAACTGAGCAGGCCCAGCGTGATGGCGCCAAGGCATAGCCTTTAGAGAATTGCCCCAGCAGTTTGAAAAATGTGTTTTAATTAGGTTGGTTGCTTGGTGGTTCCTGAAGCAACAGACTCTGAGCGCAAGGGGTGTGTGTGTGTACATGTATGTGCTTAAGCGTGTACATGCATGAGAGAGAGTAGACTGGAGAGAAGGGAAGCAGTTGACTGTAAAGAGCCATTGGGCTCAGAGCATGTGATTCAAAACACAGAGTCCCGCACATTTGGATCTCAGGGCCAGTGGCATGGTCCTGTGGCAGCCAGGAAGCTCTGCCGAGAGGGCTGGGGGGGAGGGGGCGGGTGGCCCACCCCTCCCACGCGTCCTCAGCTGACTCTGCCTGTTTTGTGAAGTCAGGGGAAGTCAGCGAGGTGAGCCTGTCTCACGGTCCAAGGCTAATAACAATAATAAACCTCCAAGAACAAAATTGACTGAAAAGAATAAAATTTTTAATGCGAGACAGTTCTCTGGCATTTCTGTCCAGGCTCATGTTGGGGAAGGTTGAACACAATTTTATTGAGAGATCGATTGTAATTGGCACTCTGCGTGATCCCTGGTGGAGGACACTGGTGACAGGCTCTCCCGAAATCTGCAAGCTAATTGACTTCTGCCACCTGCACGCACCCTCGCACACGCCCCAATGAGGGGCCCCTCTTTCCCGCCAGCCCCCCCGCCCCTCCAGCCCTGGGAAGACATTGATCTTGCAAACCCCTCCTCCTGTATATGAGATAAACAATACATCTGGAAAAGGAACAGGATGAGTTCGGGGCAACTAGTGAAAAGTGCGGTTGTGAGGACACATGAAAATGCAGATGAGAGTGCCCTAGGACAATGCATTTCTAGAGTACGTTTGACCAGAGAGAAGAAGGAAAAAACGTGTATGGGGGGAGGGGGCAGGGGGAGAGGGGGTTAGAGGTGGTTTTTTATTGTGTTTTGTCAATATAACCCAAAGATCTCTTCCTGAGTTCTTTTATTATGTTGATTTCAATCAAGCTCTGCCACTTTAACCAAAGGGAACATGCCAATACTCTGGCCAGCCAAGGGGGCAAAGTCTGAACAAAATGCCTAATGAGTTACCGGGAGCAAAAAATGAAACTGTGCTTTTAATGCAATGCTATGCTGACCTTTTCCAGGGAGCAGCAGCTGGCCTCATCAGACTCAACGATTACAGGACCTTCCTTGGAATTTATCCCACGTATCGATGCAAATCCACCCAAGGCATCGTCTATTTCGGTGGGACTTGCAGTGTTGGAGGTTCAAGGCTCACCCAAGTGTACCTCGGAATGCATTGTCCCCGTGACGAGACCGAGCCTTGCTTTCGAACGTTGCTCTAAACAGCCTGCATTTCAAACTTCAGACTCAGCCATTCATCTTTCTGACAAGCACCCTGGGCCTCGAGTGAGGTGTTCTTTGGTGTGGGAGAGAGAAAAGGAGCAGCCACAGTCACTGTTCCTCCTGCAAAGCGCCAGCTGCATTTGACTCTGTACCTGTGCTCATCACTCCCCAGGCCCCCATCCCGGGCACAGCTGTGGCTGTCACACACTTGACAGGGGTCACTTCCATGAAAAGCATAAGAGCGCCTTCAAGGCAACCTCCAATCAGAACAACAGCTAAATGTCAGCTTCCCGATTGCATTCCCAGCCCGGGCTGGGCTCCCAACAGGGAGATCTTCCCCCATCCTCCCCTCTGTGGTCCTCAGCTTGCTTCCAGCCCTATAATAAGGATCCCTTGTGATCTCAATGTGATGCCCATCAGACAGCACAATCTAGAGCAACGAGGCCTGAAATGATCGTTTCCTTCAAAGCCACAGCGACCCCAAAGTCACTTGGGTCCCCATCTCTTAGAACCTACTCTAGAGGGAGTGAAGGTGGGGTCATCTCTCTGTGCCTCCATCTGCACCATGCACAGCACACCTTAGTCTCTGCCTCGGCTCGACCCTCTGGGAGCACTCTGCATCTGCCTTTCAGGAAGGTTCCCCACAAACCTGGTTTCCCAGATGTGAGCTGACCAGCAGCCTGTGACTTTAAGCTCTGAAGGTCCACATCGAATAAGATAAACTTCACCTGCCTAGAGCCAGAAAGTTAAAAGGCAAACAAATAAACAAAAAAGATGCAATAAACAAACACAAAAGTTGGAAGTATTTGCTGGTTAAGCAAACCTCCACACAAACACACCTTGGAAACCGGCTTTCTTTCATTTTGCAAGCAAATCACTACGGAGCACCGTTGCAGGAAATATACACCGTTAAAGAATATTACAAGCAGCTTACTGCAGTAATATCTATAATTTTTCATTCATTTTAATATGCCTGTTTTTCACATTTAGAATTTCTAGTAACTCTACCTTATTATGTTCTCCTGCTTGATGTGCCTACATAATGGGATAAACATTTGTCTACTACTGGGTTGTGCTATTTTTAAAAGTACTTCTGTGGAACAACAAAAACAAAACCAAAAAACCACTATAAAAGCAAAAGTGCATTTTAATATTTAAGCCTTTCTGAGGTCGGGGAAATATGTGATTTTTCAAAAAGAAATGTTGGGGAAATGCTTTCAGGTTGTAGACAACGATGCCCTGGCCACTTGGACTTTTCTAGTCAAAGCTTCCTTTCTGCCAGGTGAGAGCGAAAGGGCAGCTACATGAGGTCTTCCCTGGAAATGAGTAATTCACACTCATTGCTCTCATTCCTACACATTTATCTATGTAGGAATAAAATAACATCTACTGAGCATTCACTATATGCCAGGCGCTACACGCCAGTGTTTTATATGAATTAACCCACTTACTCCTAACAAAACCCCGGTGAGGTCTATATCATATTTAACCCCATTTTACAGAGGAGGACATGGAGGCACCCACCACATACCAGGTCCAAGGCTGAATAGTCTACATTCATTATTACTTTCATCCTCCCAAGTCTCATTATTCTCCTCATGGCATGTTTTTCTTTGTTCTAAACACATAAAGAAAAAGAGGACCAACGTGTTACAGGGTGTGCTCAACGTCACAGAGGCATGCAAGCCAGAGCCACCTCCTTCTAGAATCCACACTGTTACTCCCCATGCTAGCAGAGGGGTGATAAACTTTCTCTGCAAGCTGACCCAGTTTTCACTGCCCCAGCCTTAAATGGTGAAGGCAGGGGAGTTCAGCGTGCTGAGAACAGCACCCCTGGCTGGGTTCCAGGAGTGGCCTGATGACCTGACTCCATCCCTGTGGGCAAGTTGGGAGAGGCTCTGCTGTGCACACTGAACTGGGCAAGTTTGGCCAAAGGGAACGCTGGGCAAGTGCCTAAGAAACTGCATAAAATGTATGGCTACAGCCACCCCAGTTCTACATCTTTGGGGCTCACACCAGCCACGAGAGGAAGAGGAAGATTCTTGATCCCTCCAGTGCCAAGACTTTCCCTCAACACAACCAGTGCACTCGCTTCTCCTCCAGAAAGGAGTCGGGATGAGGAGAAAGCTCCTATACCGAGCATGGTACTGCTGGAGGGTGTGATGAGGGAAGAAACTCCAAGCTGCTGAGTCCGCTTGTGTGGTCCCTTTGGATCCAGGCTCTTAGGCATCTCTAGGGCTTTTATCTTGGAACTGTTGCTCTACATTGATGCTCACAAATGACAGCTAGGACAAGCTGAGAGCTGAAATCAAAACCAAGAGAAAGGAGGCCAGTTGGGGATCCCCAGTGCGGGTTGTGGAGTCCTCAATCACCTTCTCTTGGCCAGGTGACCAGACCTTGGGTTTCACAGAGTTTGGGGCGGGGAACACAGTCTCCAGTATTATTTTAGCGTAGGTTACTTCACCTGGTCTTCTATATCATCTTCAGGCACTTCCGGCTACAGCAGGTCTGGTCAAGGCTCTAGCACAAAGGACCCTGGACCCTACCAAATACAGCACGCCACACAACACATCCTACTATCTATTATATCAAAACAATAACACCCTCTGCAAACTGGAGCCTAGAATGTTGTTCTAAGATTACCCACAAAACCCGAGAAACAAGAAAATAGAATGACTTGGCCCTAAGAAAGCAACACTGATGACCTTTCCTCTGGGATTCAGAATGTGCTACAGGTGACAAGGACACTATTGTCAGACCGGCAGCAGACTCTCAATTCTTGACGCCTCCGAAAATTCCATAGGACGTGACTCACATTCAACTCAATCAAGTGTTTCAGAACAGCTTTTGTTTACCCATAAAACGAACACGGTTGTCACCATCCGATTGCTAATAGGTAGACTGCGCCAGCCTCGTCAAGGCCAGTTTGGGGAGAATATAATCTGCGAGTGGAATTTCCCTGACACCTTGTCCTCGGTGCCCCTATGGCACAGTGTGCCGATCTCTGTGGCAGCTCGTCTCCCAAGTCCAGAATTATTCATTTGCACGTCTGCCTTCCCAACCAGCCTGAGGCCCCCATTGGCAGGGCAGGAACTCCGTGTGTGCAGCTCCATATTCCCGGTGCCCCGGAGGCCATGGTCAGAGCTTTACAAATGGTTGGCAAATGTTTAGTAAAGTGATATCACACCCACCCTCTCAGTTTCTTCTGCAGCCAGACACGGGGTGCTGGAACCCAGAACTACCACATCAGCTCCTGGTAGCAGTTCAAATAGTCAGATAGATGCCTTCCAAATAGATGCCTCATCTATACATCTTTAAACCATTTTTTTTTATGATCTGTGTGTTTTTCCAGACATGGAAATTCTCGCGTTTACACAGAAAAGGGTAGAACTACCCATTAACCCTTCTGAACAATTTCAAGGTAAAGAGGAACATATGCCCATAGTTCTAGAACTCCAGACCTTCTAACTGATGGTCCAACATCTGGAAACCCTCAAACTCCCCTGATTTGGATGATATTCTCCTGTCAGCCTCTATCTCTCTAGACTGAGAGTCTTTTTCTTTCTGCCTTCCTTTCTCTTTCTATCCCTTTTTTTTTTGGGGGGGGGGGAGAGGGGAGTTGTCTTTTTATGACAGGTTCCCCTTCTTCTTAACCATTATAGACAACCTTCTCCCAAGCAGTCCCTTCATGCTTCCTGAAAGTTCTGTAACTGAAATGTCCACTACGCTCCAGTCACGAATCTACGGTGGCAGATTTCATTGGCAAGGTTGGCAGAGAAGTGAAAAACTAAAGAGGCCATGGGAGCCGACTCCCTCAAGCTGGGCAGGATGGAATCAAAGTCAGAGAGAGGAGGGGAGACCGTGTGTCCTGCCTTCCTCCGGCCCCTCCAGGACACGCTGTTTTCTTCCCTTTAAACAAAGGGCATTCTCCCATCCTGCCAAAGGCTCGGAACACTTCTCTGGGATCTGGTCCAGGGCATGGCCCCACCGCTCAGTAGGTAGGGAGTGACTTCTGCCAAGTCACTTAACCACCCAATCTCAAGTTCCTCATCTGTAAAATTGGGATAATATTTCTCAACCGACATCCCAGGTTCCTAGCGATAAATATTAATGTCTGTAGAGGGCTTGGAGATCCCGGGGTGAAGGATGCAGCAGAGTGTTATTTTTATGACGTTGCAGCTTCCATAAAGCATCAAATTCAATGAGAAAGAGGAGAGTGGGGGCACTGGGCTGGAACCAGGAATAATGCGGGCAGATGCTGCCCGAGCTTCCCCCACTGCTAATGCAGCTCACAGTCACCTGCAAGCCTGGCCCAGGGCTTTCATTTCTCCTGGTGACCTCCTTCAATGCTTCCCCAACCCCACCCCCACCACCACTCCCCTGCCAGCGTCAGAATCCCTATTTAGCATCATATTAATATAGAACATCATAACGCTGATATGGATCTGTGTATCACAAACATGGGGGGCCCCCGCCTGGCAGTCTGCTGGCATCAACATGCTACCCAGCAGGGAACCTGTGTTCGAGACTCTTCTGGAGCTGGCCAGACACCCACCTCCGAGCTGCCTGGCAGCGCTTTTCCTCTTTCCGCCCCTCCCCAGAGGGGCTCCTCGGGCCCCCAGGCACCAAGAAGGAGCGAAGACCACTGTGCACAGACTCTGTGACCAGAAAAATAAAACTGGTTTTATTTCAGGACAGAAACTCAGAAGAGGAATCCAATGAGGAGAAAGAATTGAGACGATCATTCGATGGCAATAAGAAAGAAGAGGAGGGTGTTGTTGCAATGGGATGCCCTGGCTCCATAACCAGACAGTGACCACCACCCGTAACATGTCTGGAATGTCTTTGGAGACTTGGTGGAGGGGCGGGCCAGTCGGGCCTGCTGCAGCGTGGGACACAGGAGCAATAAGTCCATTGCTAATTGCACTAGTTCCATGGCCTGGGAGATCAGGGAGAGGCAAGTAGGGGGAGGCGGGGATGGGAGTCACTCCCCTCAATTCCCCTGACATGAGCAGGAGTCAGAGCTGTCCCAAGGTTGGCCAGCAGGACAATCAGACCTGGCTGGAGTTGTCAGGGAGCAGAGGGCAGCAGCCGGGTTGCCGGAAGACGCTGTGGAGTGAGTCTCTGCAGAATATGTGATGAAAAGGCCGCTCAAGAAGCCTATACTAGTACATAGACACAGGCAGCTGTCATCTCCCACATGACCTGCCACCGTCCTGTGTGCTTCTGTAACAACTTCCTCCTTCCAAATGCCCTCGGAGCCCTGCTTTCTTTCCCCAGATTCCATCTACACAGAACACTGCTCTTTCTGGATTTTTTGAAAGTGCCAACATGTACATCTCGCTAAGGATAAAATCACTGTGCACCCTGCCTTTTTCCTCACAATTGCCCCATGGGCCTCCCATACAACCCAGATTAGAGGATGTTGGGGTTCAAAATATGAGGGGGAAATTAAGATCATCATCCTATAGCATAAAGGTTTAGGGGACTTTGTCTTAGCAGATAATTAAGAAAGTTGTGCATCAAGCCCTTTAAAGAATGGATTCAGGGACACCTTGCCACCTGTTTAGGGGGAACATTTATTCCCCACTTGTCTTGTTTCCATGGAGGAAGGTGTCATTCAGAGTAACACTGTTGTCCTCCATGCTCCCCAAGTTTGAGTGCTCACGTCAAGGCTGAAGCTTTCTCGTGAATAAATCCTTCACTCCCTATGAAGGCACTAGAATGTCTGAGCAAATCGCCTTCCCTAGGCTACAGGTGAGGAAACTGAGACTTGAGAAGCCAGTTAGAGAAATTGCAAAAGCCAACACCCATCTTATGTGTCCATTTGTACACAGGTCTGTTCACCACACATTTACTGCTATTCCTCGTTGTACAGTGCCCTCTGCAAGACATGGAAGCCCAGCTAGAAACCAGTGCCTTCCATCCCTATTCATAGGCTCCAGGGGAAACCTGCCTGTTGGATTCTCACCAACTCAGGAATCAGAAATCTGATTTCCAAGACAGGTGCGCCTCAGCCTCCACTTTCCACAAACTCTCCAGCTACTCCTTCACCTCTCTTTGCCTTTGGTCTCCACAGGTGGCAAGGGAAGCTCTCTGCTGAGCTTCTGAGACTCGTTAGTGACACAGCACCCAGGGACGAGGACTGACCCTGGGCCCTGAGCTCAGGGCAAGAATGTCTAGAAAACAAGGGAGTGAAAATCACCTGCCACCATTGCTCAGTGAGTGAGACAGCCATTTATTTTGTGTGTGTTGTGGCAGTGGTGGGGGTGGTGATTGGTCGTTTGCAAAAAAAGAAAAAAAGAAAAGAAAAGAAAAGAAAAGAAAAGAAAAGAAAAGAAAAGAAAAGAAAAGAATATTAATATTTAAAATTTTGTTACAGCCAAAAGAGAGTTTTAAAAGTAGATTTATCAAAAGCGAGTTTTTAAGGTAGATTTATGAACCTCTAAAAAAGAGCGGACACAAGTCTCTCTCCGCATAATGACACCCATGACATGATCAAAGCTCTGTTAGTCAGCCCTCTGTCTCCAAACCCCAGATAAAGGCAGCAAGAATATGATTCCGGGGTCTGTCTGTTCCTCCATCGGCGAGAGGACAGTGTGAATGCGGGGAGCACCCATTAGTGCTAATGGGAGCTACAGATGTAAATCCCCAGGCACCGCCCGGGGAGGGGTCCCCTGGGATTTGCTGCCTAGAAGCCATCCACTGTGCTAGCACTTGGGAGTCGGAAAGTCCTTCCTCATTAGCACAGCTCCACTCGGGGAATGATTTGCCATCTCAGCCCACGAGTGAGAGATTGAACTAGTCTTCCTTTGCCGTGACATCGACAGCTTCCCAGAATTTTTGCCTTTAGATATTGTGCCACTGAAGCCTCGTCTGAGACAAATGCCATTTTAATTTGCTTTAGGCGGCAAAGGCCAACGCACATTTCAGTGGAGAAAGTTATGTGTTTTAATTGCTTTATGAAGACGTAGCATATGCCCTGACACAGTTAAATGATTAACAGATTACTCCAAATGCCTTTGGCATAGAATATCTATACATTCATTAGTCAGAACAATTTATCTTCTTGATAAAACTAAAATTACTTATACAGCAGGTTTACTTTCCATGATTAATAAATGATAAAAATCTAAATTATCCGTCTGAAATGTCTCTTTTTGGCCATTAATCTCACATTTATCAGCTTCGGTAATACATATTAGTAATACAAAAACTCAATTTTCCAAGTATTTTAATTTGCTAAGAAAACAAAACACACTTAATGAAAAAAAATCATCTCAATTAATAAGAAATTCTATCATGATTCCTAAATAAACAGTCAGGGAGTAAAATGACAGAGTTAGCTTTAAATGTGCTTTATAACAACAGGGAAACAAAATCTGTGAAATAGACAGGCATTAAAATTCCCCCAAAGCAATCCCTTGCTCACACAGATTTCCAGTAGCAAGACATCCGAAGGAATGGAAAGTTTGGTTATCGTTCTGTATGTGCTCAAAGGGACAAAATTAAGATCATGCTCACAAACAGAACTGGGAACATCACGATCTAGAATCCACCAGAGGTCAAAACGCAAGCATCGCACGTGTCCAGGGAAGTGAGCTTCCGCGGCACCCGTGTAGCTGGAGGGGATCCCATCCTTCTGTCAGCTTTTCTAAATGCTTAAGACCGTCTGTCCTCCAATTAAACTGATCAACGGAGTCCAGGGTGGCGTGTTAGAGACTGCTCCGGAGAACGCTCATTAAAAGTCCTGAGGCTGGTGACGGACTTCCCGTCTCACACTCTTCCCTTCTGCTGTCAGCGGCTCCTGTCTCTGAATTCCAACTGCCAGGGGAACCGTGGAGGCCTAGCCACGCGTCCCCCGCTGCCAGGGAAGGAGAGACATCTGCCACTGGCCTGCCTCACCTGTTACTTACCTTGGAGGGGCCAGAACAGAACAGCTCCTGCAAGGATGTGTGTGTGTGTGTGTGTGTGTGTGTGTGGTGTGCCCATGCGCTTGTGCTCACAGGCAGGCCTGGAGCCCTCCTGGGAGTGTGACACTCTGCTGGGCACACACCTGTGGTGCTGAGTGAGGAAATCTCTGCCTCACCCTCCAGGAAGCCACTGTGTAATGAGGTGGACAGACCAATAAAGAGGGAATTGTATCCACTGTGATATATGTCCGGGAAGGAATAAGTGGGGGGTGGGGGGGTGCTCTACATCTAACTCAGATTTTAAGAATGGGGAAGAGCCCTAGCCGGTTTGGCTCAGTGGATAGAGCGTCAGCCTGTAGACTGAAGGGTCCGGGTTTGATTCCGGTCAAGGGCATGTACCTCGGTTGCAGGCTCCTCCCCACCCTGGGCCCCGGTCAGGACACATGCAGGAGGCAACCAATTGATGAGTTTTTCTCACATAGATATTTCTCTCTGTTTTTCCCTCTCTCTTCCACTCTCTCTAAAAATCAATGGGAAAATAGGTAAGAATTAAGATGAAAAAAAAAGAATGGGGAAGAAAGGAGTGGGGCACGCATTCTGGAAGAGGTGACTGACAAAACCAACCAATTAACAGAAAATGGAAAGGCATTCCAGTCAGAGGGAACAGAATATGCAAAAGACCCTCATTTACTAAGTCCTTCACTTTTTCATCTGTCATCCACCGAGCACCTACTATGTGCTGGGCATTGCCCTCAGTGGTAGGGATACCGAGAGGCGGGACAGAACTGGCCCTGGCCTCACAGGATTCACACTCCAATGGACTTCGTGAAATTACAAATTAATTCTATGTGGAGCAGAGTTGGGGACAAAGGCTAGGAGCATGGCTTAGCCCCATCACATTTAAGATTTGGATTTTATGCTGAGTGCCACTGTGTGTGTGTGCCCATGTGTGTATATTGTGGGATGCAGGAATATTAAAACAGGACTCCCACAGACTCAGCCTGAACCAGTCAATGGAATAGTTATATACTATGTTTACCTGGTCATAGCCTGACCAAACTGCCTTCGTGAGTGGTGTATGATTCCCTGTCAGTAACACTAGTACTTCCCCCACACACCCAACTTTCTCTCGTATCAACCATCACTCCAAATCCTCTATTTCATCCTCTCCTCATGGACCCTCCTGGTGCCACCATGGTACCTCATCTTGCATGCCAGCCTTCTGATGGTGCTGGGTCCACCCGGACCACCTTCCACAACTGGGCTGGAATGAGATGAGCGTGGAGTTAGGACCAGACCCATGCTCCAATCTAGGCAAGGTGCTTGGTAATGACGGTGATTACCATACCTGGCATCTATTGACCATTTAATATATATCCATTAATTCATTCAAACTTCACAATAATGCTACCAAAGTAAGTGCTATTAAAATCTCTATTTTACAAAGAAGGAAACTAAGGCAAAGAAAGGTTCACTGTCTTGCATGGTAGTGCTTAGAGCCAAACACAGGAAAACTTAACGTCTCAGAAATCCTACTCTGTTGAGTGCCTTGGTTTCCTCGATTTCAAAGTGGAGATGGTAAGGAATAAATGAGTCACTGCAGTGCCCAGCACCATACATACTCAAGGAATTTTTATTTTCTCTTTCGCAATACACATACTGTTTTGTATTGTTATTGAATTATCTCAAGCTTTCTTGGTATCTCCAACAACACTGCATGTCTCACCTTCTCCAGTATCTTCCCCAGAAGCCAGGGCACTTCTAAGGGCATGCATGGGTTTTCAAAGTGAGTTGGCAGAATAGAGAATAAGTAAATACTATAGACATCCACTTGCTAAATAAATACAGGATGTGGAAAATAAACAAGTAACTAATAAATTAATTGAGATAGAATTTTTTGTACCTATGTCCATCCATCCTATAGATTCAAAGGAACTTAAACTTTCAATTTATTATCTAATAGTTCATTTAAATTATCCTGTTTCCTTAAGTATCTATTTTCTTTTAATGTCCAAAGGCAAAGACTCCCAGGTCAACAGAGGGAAAGATAGGCTAATTGCTCAACAAATTTAAATGTGGGTGTTAGCCACTCTCTAAAGCATCTGATGCCTTCCTACACGCAAGTCAATGACTTTTGCTTAGGAGGAACTAAACACATTAATAAAATACATAAACTCTCTCTACTGGCAATACATTTTAAGAATAATTGACCTCATCAAATCAAAGTTTATAAGTGGCTTTAGATTCCAAGCCCTATAAACACTAAACTAGAAGCAATGCAGTGTGGCTGAGCAGAAGGGACGATGCATCTGGAGTCAGGTTTGGCTCTGAGCTATAGTTCCAACACTTTCCACCGTGTGACTTCCTTGAGTAGCAGTTTGCCGTCAGTATCAGAGTTCTTATAAGGAAGAAATGTCACCTTAAAGCACACCATTAGAATATGGTATTAGTGTCATAAAAAGGGCCAGGAACGAACCAAAATTATAGAGATTTGAAGTATGAATTATACTAAGCATAAATCCCCCACTTTCAGGGATGTCAGTGATCAATAAGGGATGCAGCTGGGCATTCTCCACTGAGTGCACTTCTGGGGTTTGTTAGCTAATAGAACCCTTCTAACATAGGAGGAATTAGAACGCAGAGGACTCATGGAAAGGTTTTCCCACCAGTGGAAACCCTATACAGAACCCGATCAGGGCGCAGATTGCACTTCAGAAACACAGAAATCTTTACAGGTGCCTACACCTTAGTCATGATGGCAACATATTCAGCAAATGGTCTGTGCAAGGCAGAAAAGAATGCTCTTTGTTTAATCCACCGGGGTGTTTGTGGATCAGGAAATGGGGTATTAGAGTGAAAAGATCACACACAGACCTTACTCTGTCTTCTGTCAAGACTCTGGTCTTCAAACAACAACAAAACAGAGAGCGCTTAGATTCCGGAAACCACAAAATTAGGGAGAAGAAAAAGTGGCAGCTCCAATCTACTTGTGGTAGCTCCAATCTGTTTGTTTGCAGGACAACAGATCCATTTCTTAAATGATAGACCCTAACCCTTTGTTAGTCTAGCCCAGTGATCAGCAAACTGGGATCTTGAGCCAAATCCCACCGACCGCTTATGTTTGTATTCTTGATCCATTAGTTAAGAATGCTTTTTATAGCCCTGACCGGTTTGGCTCAGTGGATAGAGTGTTGGCCTGCAGACTGAAGGGTCCTGGGTTCGATTCCAGTCAAGGGCATGTACCTTGGTTGCGGGCACATCCCCAGTAGGGGGTGTGCAGGAGGCAGCTGATTGATCTTTCTCTCTCATCCATGTTTCTAACTCTCTATCCCTCTCCCTTCCTCTCTATAAAAAAAAAAATCAATAAAATATTTTTAAAAAGAATGCTTTTTATATTTTTAATGGGTGAAAATAATATTAAAGTAAGAATATTTTGTGACATGTGAAAATCATATGAAATTCAAATTTATGGGATGATAAATAAAGTTTCATTGGACATAGCCATGCTCATTTGCTTCCTTGCCATCTGTAAATGCCACAGAGACCTTTTGGCCGGCAAAGCCCCGAACATTTACTCTCTTGTCCTTTACAGAGTAATTTTGCCAACTCCTTGTCTAGGCCAATTATGATTTCTTTCAGTTTGTGAAACTGATCTAACTGGCCTAGCTACTACATAATCAAACTCTTTCTGACCTTAAGACTAGATTTCAAATGTGTCCATCTCTGTTAGTTTCCAGAATTCCTGAACATTCTCTGCACACTGCCTCTAATTTACCATCATCGCCTCCATATATATTCAGATAACACACAAATTCTATTTCCCCAATCTTTACACTCTCATTTTCCTAGGTCTCCCTATCATATATTTTTCATAATTCCTGAATTATCAATATTTTCTTCATCTAATAACTGGAGAAACCAATTATGAAAAGATATGACTAGAACGTAATATTAACATTGAAAAACTCCTACTAATTATACTTTCTAATATGTTACATAGTTCCTTGTATCAATAACTCTTTATTTTTCCTGTTTCAAATTGCCTGGTGTTGGTTTTTTCCTGCCAAACTGGGTCAGTCTTAGAGGTGCATTATAATTTATATAAGTATATAGTAACCTGCACTTGTCTCTCACTGGCAAAGTCACCATTCCTATTGCATTCACGTTAACTGGCATTTTAAAATTGTCTCACTGTCTAAAGAACAGGCCTAGGCCTGGCCTGTGTGACTCAGTGGTTGAATGTCAACCTATAAATGAGGAGGTCATGGTTCAATTCCTGGTCTGGCCACCTGCCCGGGTTGTGGGCTTGACCCCCAATAGGGGGCATGCAGGATGCACCTGATCAAAGATTCTCTCTCATCATTGATCTTTCTTTCCCTCTCTTTCTCTCCCTTCCTCTCTGAAATCAATAAAAAATACGTTTTTACAAAAGAAAAGAAAGATGAGTCTTAGTTCATCATAGCACTAGTCAGGATGTGCCTGAATTGAGTCAAAATAAATCCTGGGCAGCAGTAGGTAGAAGGAAAAAGGCATCACACTCAAGTTTTACTTCACAGCATGTCTAAAATGACTGTTTGACCTTGGACAAGTCATAGCCCCTCTCTAGACTTCGTTTACTTCATTAATGATATAGATGAGACAGTCTACATCATGAGGAGCCTTCCTATTCTCACATTCCTAATTCTAGGAGCATAACTCACCCGTCAACTCCAATGAGTTACTAAGTGTCATTTAATCATTTGAAATGTTAAACGGCAGTTTAAATCAAAATATTTAACTTCTTGTTTTGCTTAGTTATAGCCTGAAAAGCAGGAAGGGGTAATGGTGTTTGCCACAGAGGAATAGGGCTCAAAGTGAGGCGAGGTGGGCCCATTGTTTTGCATTATAAAGTCCTTTTGAAATGTTTGATTTTTTAAATAAAATGTTATAAGCACAGACTTTGATGTTTTTTTAATTTTTAAATTAAAGCTAGAAGGAAATTTAGATCACTTCCAATTCATATCTTGCTGGATGGGGCTCGACATACTGTTGAATTTTAGACATGCATATTGATTTTACAAACAGTTTACAAAGGTCAAGAGAAGACCAAGTGGGGCAAAATGTTCCTAATCTCCCTTCCAATGCCAGGCTCCATACTTCACTTACTCTCCATTCATTTCTCTCTCAACAATTCTTAGTTCACGAGCAATCTCGCCTCCCTGGGAACTAGACAGGTGGAAAGTTTCAACTTTTAAAGTTCACTTATGTTTGACTCCTACCAGAACAAAATAAAAAAAATAATAATGAGAGTAAAATAAAAATATTTTATTTCTTCAAAACCTCAAAAAATCATTTACAACAGATCTTGCATGAAATGTATCCCTTTAGGCTAAAATAAAACATTAGAGTTTTTTGTTAAGGGAAACATTCCTTCAAACTGAAAGAAAACAGATCTGCAATGGAAATAGGAACGTAGGCTTCGCATTCGCAACCATCTAATATAACATTAGGATTCTGTATTTGTGCATTGCTCTGATTTTATGTACGTATATTATTCAACAAGAGTAGCATTTCTTTAGTTTTGTAGATTTTTTTTCAGTGACTTAATTGGTGATATAATTACTTGCTCTTATAAATCTGAAAATTAGGAATTCAAACACACACATAAAAAAAGAAACTTGATTCTTGTTTTCTTTTCTTTTTTTTTTTAAATCCTCACCCAAGGACATTCTTAGAGAGAGGAAGGGAAAGAGAGAGAGAGGAGAGAAAAACATTACAATCAAACTGGTAACCTTTTGGTACATAGGACAATGCTCAACCAACTGAGCCACTCTGACCAGGAAGAAATTTGATTCTTCTTTTTTTTAATTTTCTCTATCCTATTTCTTATTTCACATTATTTTAGAATTCATGGCTTTTGAAACTTGATTCTTAATGGCTTAGCTACTTTCCCCAGTGCACAGCCCTCCCATCAGTGGCAATCTTCAGGCCCTGTGCACCCAATGATCAAAGATTTCTAAACTATCCTTCTTGAAATGCACATACAAACTTCCCCAGGCAACCTCCAGTAGCCTCAACACTTTGAACTATGATTGATCATCTGAAAGTCTTCTGGTATCTAACAGGCTGAGGGTGACTCAGCGGCACTGAGATGCTGGAGCAATCAGTGACTCCTCAAAGAGCCCATTGGTTCCAGGGAGACAAAACCAGGTAGAGATGTTGGTACAATACAACTACACAGGGAATTGCTGGCCAAGTGAGACTTGCTGATGGGAAAGTCGGTAGGTGGATGTTCCTTAAAACACTCAAGACTTGCAATGCCAAATTTGCATTTAGTTGCAAATTTGAGTCCAGCTAGAGTTACACTTAAGAGAAGTATGAACAATAGCTCCAAAAGCTCCAACAGGTGTCTTCTAAAATGCTCCCTAATATCTTCTCTCATTCACTACATAAATGTGATCCAGAAAACTTTCATTTTTCTGAGAAAGAGTTTTCAGAGTATTCTGGTGAATGGTGGACTTCATCAGTAATAAAAATGTGTGTGTGTGTGTGTGTGTTTATATAGGTGGAATGAGGTGGGTAAATTGTTCATAGGACTCAAGAGGAGAGACATCAAGCACTAGTGGGAGCTTATATTCAAAAGCACGGTCTTATTTCTGCTTTTCCTTCTCTTGAACCCTGACTCCTCCCTTAACTCACCCTTCCTCCTGTGAATCCAAACTTCCAGTAACTAAAACCAGTCCCAGGTGAAAGGAGCCAACACGTCTTGGGCACATAGTATGTGCAGGTTCTTTGGGGATGGTAGTGCCATGATGATGATGGTAATGGTGATGGTGATATTTTCTTATTTAATCCTCAGGGCAGTCCTATGAGGCAGCTACCATTATTATCATCATTTTGCAGATGCGGAAACACAAAGATTAGCACAAAGAGACTAAGTAAATTGTCAAGTTCTCACAGCTTCTAGAGGTGGAGCCAGGATTGGACAATTGCATGCTACTGACAAGTATTAAACTGGCCTTTCCTCTTTATAGGCAATTACAAGGCCTTGTTAGCCAGTGTATCTCAGTTTGTGGAATGTGAGCCAGCTGAAGAGAGGGCAAGGAAGAGCTGTGATGTCTTTGAACTGTCCTGTCTCTTGTTGGGTGTCCAGCCCACACCAAAAGAGAGACATGGAAACAGCACTTAGCCTGGATGCCCAAAGCCTCCTCTTCATTCATGTAGAGGGTTCTGTTAAAGCAAATTTTTACCAGAATAAAAAGTGGATTGGCCCAACAAACACTAAGAAGAGGGGATCCCAGCAAGGAGGATGGCCAGTAACTGCAAAATACCTGGAAATAAATTAATTTTCCTTAACCAAGGGGAAGAAACACGAGGGCCTTTGGAACCAGAACAACCTGAGAAGACATCATTTACTAGCACCATGTGAGCTTGGGCACCCGACAGAGAAACAAGTTCTCCACCCTTCTGTTTCCTTGTCTGTGAATGGGAATAATTACAGAATTGTATCCTAGGTTTGGTGTGAGAATTAAATGTAAACTACCACACACATTGGCAGCTTTCTCCTCAGTCACCTTCACCCATTTCCCCTGATGATTTCCATCTTTATATCACCTTTCTCCATGGAAGTCATTTCTCCCACATGATCCCCTTCATTCTTTCCCTTCCCTCATCTTTGTACTCTGAAGTCAGCCTAGCCCTTTCATTTCTTCATAGGATTTCCTGAAAGCTTGGTAGAGTGTTCGCCCTGTGGGAACTCCCACTGACTGAAGTTATTTGCCCAGTGCAGTGGGATACAAATAATTGGATGGTTTGGCCCTTAAGAATCTGCCTGACCAGGTGTTTCCTACATCCCGAAATCTGCACAGAGAGATGTTGGGTGTTCTGAACCATGGTATGAACAAAATACAATGAATAGGAAGCTCCCTCCTTCCCTAAGAGACAGGGAGTGCTTTCCGTGAAAGCAGAAGGAAGACCCTCCTGGCACCCTCACAGATGCCAGTGTTTTGCTTTGGCAATACCTAAGTGAGCCTTCATGATCATTCTCTTCCCTTCAAATCCAAAGAGCCAAGGAACAGTTTCAGGTGAAAGAGAGAAATGCATCATATACTCCCCTCCTCTGCAAGAAACCTCCAGGTTTATATGAACCCATCTCCACCTCATATATCAGGGAACAGGACTTGTCATCAAATAATACATCATGTTTTCAAAATACTCTGTACCATGACTGGTGTGTTTCTTAAAAACAAGAAAACCGTCATACCGGTTTGACATTATAGACCCAGCAACCTAAGGGTCCATTCTGCTTCCTTGTGAAAATGTGTGACCACTGGTGGTCTCTACCAGTCACCTCTAAAGTCAAGGGATCAAGGTCAAGCATTCCACTTTTGCTGAGCAACTTCTTAGAACTGTTACCCATGAAATTCTCAAGTAATTCTCAGACCTACTTTATATTCAGAGATGTCTCATAAAGTATTCAGTGGATAACTGGAAGAAATAATAAAATTTGTAATATATTGCTAATACTAGTCTTGCTCCAATTGTTAAATACCACAACCAGAGGTAGAGCCAGCTTCTACCCAGGATAGTGGTTGGTGAAGGCGTGAGATCTAAAATGGGTACCACATCACTTTGACTAGTTTCCCTACATGTCTCCATGTTCCTCTCACATTTTTCTGTCATAGTTCCCAATAGTCATTTAATGTAATTTCAACATTACAAATATGATCAGAGGTACAATAATTGTAGAGGGTTTACTGGGATCCACTACTCCCCTCCCTCCCTAACCCACACTACACTTCTACTGCTCCCATGATCATTAACATGCCCTAAACTCTTGTATTCGCCAGGAACTGTGTTCATCCCTTTACACTCATTATCTGATTTAACCCTCTGAGATACCTATTATTTTTATTTCCATTTTACAGATGGGAAAACCAAAGCTTGGAGAGATAAAATAGCTTGCCCAAGATGAAACAGCTAATCAGTGGAAGAGTCAGCCCTCGAACCCAAACCCAGAGTGCCAACAAATCCAGCCCACTCAAATCACAATTTATATGTTAATTATGCCTATCCTCAAAAAATACTTTTCTTAACAGCACAATTCCTAACTCTTTGAATGAAACTCACATGGAATACATAATAAAAATCCTCCTGCTTTTTTCAAATTATTTTTTAAATCTTTTCAATTACAGTTTATATTCAATATTATTTTGTATTAGTTTCAGGTGTACAGCATAGTGGCTAGACAATCACTAACTCGATACAAGTTTACAGAGGATGAAATTTCTATTGAGTTATCCACCTGGGAAGTGTGGAAAGAAGTAGAGAAAGGCAGAGGCTGTTTCCCTCTGCTCTGCATTGCCTGAATTTGCTCCAGTTCATTTACGTTTCTGTTTTTGTCTCTCTCTTTCATATTAGAGGCCTTCCAGTAACATCTGATCATCTGCTCCATGACAGAGTCCAACATCCAAGGCTGACGGGCAGTTCCAGGAGCAGGGGACGGAGATCCCAGGGGTAGGCTTTGCTGCAGTGTGACATGAACCAGAGTTGACCTTTTCCTAGGAAGCCTTTTCTATTTAACTGGTCAGTTTCCCCAGAAAGGAATCCTCCACTCTCCTCCCTGGCAGAGTATAAGGTAAGCTGCCAACATTTTGGAAGGGAAGAGAATACTGGGGTCTCATTGTTCAGTTTGCAGACTTTCATTGGAAACCTCCTTATTATTGCCTGTCTCTCCAAGATGCCTGATTGTCCTCATATCCAAATCTTATCTGGCTCAACTGTATTAGGATCTGAACCATCTGTTTTCTGCCTTGGACCAGTGGGATCTGGGCTCTGCTCTATCTATCTTCAGCCTACTCACTTGTGTTCCATTCCGCCTCTCGTCCTCACCTTCTAAAGTACCTGGTATATCTGATTCTGGAGCACTCCCAGAATTTGGCAGTGCAAACAGCCTGCTTTTTGTTGATTCCTCCCCCTACAAGCTTAAATTTCATTCTTATTTTAATGCTGTGCCAAGCCAGTTACCATTTGTTTATTCTCTTCTGAGCTTTCAAATGTAGTTATTTGTTCACCAATGTCATCTCTTCTTTTATTCTCTTTGTCCTTTGAGGTTTAAACAGTTTTTATATCTTTACTGTCTTTTGTTGGGTTTCAGGTACCATATTTAATCCAAAGTATATTTTTCACTATTTTCATTTAATAGTATTTCAAAAGCAAACTTTCCTACATAAAACACTTAAAGCATCACTTTTGATGCCTACATAATAGTATAGTATGTAGCCATTAATCTATAAACTGGAAATTTAAGATGAGTCAAACAATCCTATATAATAAAGAGCTAATATGCTAATTAGACCGAACAGCAGAACGACCGTCCAGACAATCTTCTGGACGAAGCTGGGGCTGCGAGGGCCGGCCAAGGCTGCGAGGGCTGGCTGAGGCAGCCAGGGCTTTGAGGGCCGAGCCCCTTGCACGAATTTCATGCATTGGGCCTCTAGTATTAAAATAAACAACATTAAAACAGATATCCTTTTACATGAAGTTATATCTTTGTCTCTGAAAACTTTCTTAGGATCTATTTCTAGAATAACATTAATTCAGGTATTTTTTATTTAAGCTATTGATACATATTACCTCGTTTATTTCCAGAAAGGTGGTAATAATTAAAGCCCCAAAAGGCAGAGGCAGTAGCCATGTGGGATTCACCCCATCATCACCAATATCGCCACCAGCATTATTGTTTCTCAAAATCTTTACCAGTTGTGTCTTGTTATTGTTTTAACTTGGCTTTCTCTGCTGACAAATACGACTACAACTTGTTTCATACATTTATTGATAAGAAATATCTCCTGTTAATTGCTCAGGAATCAAACTGATTTTTTCCCCAGTATAATGTTACGTTACTTCTTATTTGCATGGATGTTAAATTTGTTAAACATTTCAGGCCTTTTGGACCAGGTTTGTCAAAAATATTTTCCAATTTACTGTTAGTTGGTTTTTTGTTTGTTTGTTTGTTTGTTTATTACATTTCTGACATAGATAATTTTTAAATATTTACAAAATGAAAATTATCACTCTCTTCCTCTATGCTTACAAAGCATTCCCAGTCCAAAATTAGATAAATATTAATCTATGTTTTCTCTTTTTATTTTTATTTTTTGAATTTTATATTTTACTTTTTTCCCTCCGAAATTCAATTTGTAGTATTTTCTTCTGGTCAGGTGACTCAAAAACACTTATTGCACACTTGTCAGTTTCTATACAAATACATCATCAAACTCTAACCACATTCCCATCCTATTCTCATATTTACTAGAGCTTCCTCTGATCTATCCCAACCCCATTCGTCTATGGATTCTTACACCATAACATCCTGTTTTAATTATCATAACTTTATAGTACATTATAATATCTACTAGAGAAAAGCCTGCTTTACTGCTCTTCTTTTTAAATGTGATTTTAGCTCTCTCACTCTATTTATTATTCACGATGAACTTTAAATACTTGGTCAAGTTTCCAGAAAACAACAGCAGCAACATGATTTCGATTAGAATTACATTAAATATGTACATTCATTTAAGAAGAATCAAAGTGTTGACAGTATTAATCCCTTTTTTCTAGGAAGATGGCACCTTTTTCCATCCAAACTTTCTCTTATGTCTTCTATTAAAATTTTACTATTTTCTGCATACAGAGTTTGTGCTATTACTTACTGAGCTTATTCCTAGATAGTTTATATTTTAGTACTCTTTTCAATGATTTGTATCTTCATATTTTCTAACTGGTTATCACTGCTAAACCGGAAAGTTATTAATTTTATATATATATATATAAAATCAAACAACTCGTCTCATTTTTTTCTAATAATTTTTCTGTTTTTCTGAATATCTTTGCTTTCTTATGTAGACAATAATTTTACCTGATAATATGATTATTTTTGTCTCCTCTTTTTTATATCTTACTTCTGTCCCATGCATTAGCAGGTTGGAATGAATGAAATTGTGAACAGCACTGTCACACTCTTGGTCTATATGGAAACACCCTTACAATGACAATAATAATTGCTAGGTTTTACTGAGTGCTTTCTATATGTTAGTCACTTTGCCAAGGGATTTAGGTATATCGTTTCTTTTAATCTTCATAACCATTTTAAAAGAAAGTCACTATTGTAATCCCATTTTAAAGGGAGTGAAACAGAGGCTATAGAGGAGAAATATGTCCAAGTTCATCCAACTAGTCAATTGCAAAGCAGGATTCAACCTCCCATTGTCTGACTCCAGAGCTCATTCTTGTAAGTAATATAACTATGATCATATTCTAGAATTTCAAGGTAGCATGAGTTAATGATCAGAGTTTTCAAGGGTGACTATGAGGTTTTTTTTTGTTTCTATTGAAGTTTTTTTTGGTTGAGAAAGGAGATGGGAGAGAGTAGATTGATTCTAGGCAGGTGAAATTAAAGATAAATAAGTACATTAATGATGCAGGAAAAGTACAACATAAGATTCAGTTCCCCAAGTTCTGTGTGAACACCAAGATCAAGAACTAAAGAAAAGATTTCAAAGACCAATGCACCCAAGAGTTTATATCACTCCCACACAAATAATAACAACAAAGCTGTAGCGGGTCACCTCTTGGCCATTTCAGTTTCCAAAAACATCTCCAGAAAACATCTGGGCCTCATTAGTTCAATCTCAGATGCACTGGAACTTTGATTCCCCCACATGGTGGGGTTGGAGTGATGCACGCTATTTAAGTCCATCTGGGCAAGGAGCTGTTGTCGGAGACAGAGTGCCTCCTTTCCCTGGGTCAGAAAGGACTCCAGCAATGCTAAGAATAAAGTCTGTGAGAGTGTTACACGCATTACGTGTTTCTGCAGCACATCCCGGGTTACTGACTGTGTGACAGCTGGCTGGACCCCACTGCTGCACGAAGCCCAGGCCTGCAGCTCTGTAATCAGCACAGAGGGATGGAGGGATATGAGCACCCTGCCTCTCCACCAGATGTTTCCCGTGGCTGGGGCGAGAGGGAGAACCTGTTCCTCTGAACCAATCACAGAAAAGATTTCAGCTTTAAATGCCACATGTTTTAAAGAAAAGGGCAATTGATTGAGGCTAATTAAGTATTCATTGAAGGGCATCATTGTTTACAAGCTTTGGGAAAGTTTACACTTGACCAGTGAACAGAGACGCAGCTTGATTGAGTGAACAAGCACAGGATTGCAGGGCAGACCCAGGTTCTAGTCCCAATCCTACTGGGCCAGGTTCTTAACATGCCAGCCCCAGTTTCTTCATTTGACCATGGGTAATAACCACCCTGCTGCCCCTTCCTCCCTATCACTTCTATGAGAAGGAAAAGGGACTATGCATGGAAAGGTGCTCAGAAAAAATGAAATACACTTGACATGTGTAAAGAAAGATCCAACAGTTTCTAGGACGCTCTCCCTACAGAACAGTCATATTTATTGCTCACCCAAACTCCTCTGAAAAAGACAAACAGTCCCCAACAGTAATGGAGTTCTGCTGAGAGCCAGCCCAGCTCCATTTCAATTCAAAGCCCTGGAGGCAAACTTACAATTCAAGTGTTTCCCTCCCTCCCCCGACACCCCTGCCCCCTGCCCAATCTCCACTAAATTTGACTGTTTCCCCAACACATGGAATGAGCATTTTGAACAGAAGCATATTATCCTATCAGATGGAGATGATCACAATTTAAAGGCTAAAGGAGAAATGACCTATTTTACATGGACTTTGTGAGAGGCATTGGGGAGGGATGTCACGTGACCCCAGAATGACTTGGTAACTCAAGCTTTGGGTCACCACATGGCTCTGTCCTCCCCTCAGTCCCTCAGCCAGTCATTTCTTTATAGGCTGTGCAGTGGCTCTGTGTACTGGGGACTGAGCTTAAATTGAGCTTGAGACAGGGGCCATGGAATGATTGAGTAGAGAATTAGATAGAAAACTGTGGCTTTTGTGCCCCAAGTGAGAGTCGCTATATTCAACCAGCTGCTACGACTTGAGCATTTCTCACTGCTGTTGACATTTTTTCAGGGGAACTTGATGTAAAACATATTTGTCTCTTAGATACTCAAGAGCTGCCTTTTCCCCTCAACCTTCTTTGAAAGGCTGCCCTCCGCCTCTCAAATGTGCTTTAGCCATTGTCAGCGTGAATTGTAAGCTAGGAAAGTCACTGCTCAAGGAGCTGGAGAAGAAAACAGTGTAAGTCAGGCTCGCTCTGGGTTCGTCAGGCCCCAGTCAGAATAACCAGCCTTGAATGAGGCGCCAGGAGAACAGGAAGCTGAATGTGAACGGCAAAGACGCCACGGGGAGAATTTGTTTCTCATATTGGATTTCTAGAGTTTTATACAAAACTATTCCCTTCCCAAGAGGTGCTCGAAATTGAGTCAAATTTGAAAACTGTAGAATTGCTGGGTTCATGTATTTTGCATTGTTCATTCATGCATAAGCGCCATGGGTCGTCCTAGAACAGGCAGACAAGGGCACTGCTTGCACATGGCAACTTGATTTCAACACACATGGCTGAAGCCTACTCTGTGCCTGGTGCTAGGATAGGCCCTGAGAGAAACAAGAAATGAATAAGACTCAGATTCTGGCCTCCGGGGATTGACACATAACTCTGACCCAAGACAGAGTTAAAAAATGGCTAGAAGAGAAACATCAAGTGCTATGGCAGCCTCCTTAACTGATCTACTGCTTCTTAAAATAAAGCCCCACAAGCATGGATTAGGTTAAGGATAAGGTGAAAGCCTCCCTCAGGCCTCCAACTCCATGTATGATCTGATGCCACCCAGAGAGAAGAACCTCCTCCCAGCCTCACCGCCCATCAGACCCGAGGGCACAACCAGCCCCGACCACTTTTCAAACATGTGCCCAACGTTTACTCGTCTGGTTCTTGGTTCATGAGGCTCCCTCTGACTGAAAGACCTACTCACCCTCTTCATCACCTAGAAAGCCCTAAGTCTTCTCCTAAGATCCAACCTAGTGATCTGCAGGTAAAAATGAAAAATGAGATGTCATCCCAAGGTCTCACCCAGCTTATAAGTCAATGGTACGTGAATTTAAGTATATGAAACAGTTCATCTTCCTTGATCCATGAAACCATTCCTGATGCCCTGAAGAATAATTCCTCTTGGTCCTCTGAACTTCAGTCCACACACTCAGACTGCAACTAGAGCACTGAACACACAATTAGTTGTTTGTTTATTCATTTGTCCTTCCAAGTAGAAAGGGTACAAACCGGAGGTCAAGGTATGCATCTTACTTAATTTTTATTTTATTTAAAAGTTCCATGACTCTAACTATGTGTCAACCACTATTCCAAGTATATTACATGTATTTTTCCACACAAAAACCCTATGAGGTAGGTAATATTATTATCTCATTTTGCCCATAAGGGTACTGGGACTTAGAGTTTAAGTAAAATGCAGGGTCATACAGCTGATAAGCAGTGATATGTCCAGGATACGAACCAGTCTTCTAAGTGCTACATTATGCTGTTTTTATTTATCATTGTACCCTCGGGGCTTTGCTTAGAGGTCCAGTATTTAAAATGTCAAGCTCAGTACAAGGGTATTAGCTGGTTAAATAAATGAGCCGATGATCACCACTGGTTAGTCCTAGCTAGATCCTCTTAAAAAGTTCTAGCCTCTAGAAGTTAAGGGTAATGAACAGACTTGGAGAAGGTTCACAGAAACTCAAGAAGATGGAAATGAAGAATTACACCTAAGGATGTAGGCTGCTGAGCCTTGAGAAGCAAAAGCTGAGGGCTGCTTTCATAATGATCTTCAAGGCCGGGAAGGCTGATTCCTGAGGACAGTGACTGAGCTGTTTTTCTCCACCTCCAGGAAGAATGGAGGAGTGGGACTGGCCTTCCGCTGTAATGGGTGTGGTTTAAGTCCACCCTGAGGAAGAATTTCCTCAGCTTAAGAATTGTTTGTTAGACCTGAGGAATGAATTATAGAGAAAGCTCTACAAGGTCATCTGTCTTCAGCCTTTTGGAGTTGCTTCCGTTCAGAGTGAGGAGTATCTAGGATGAAAACAATGACATGTCATCCCAAAGTCCCGTCTAGCCTCATAAATCTATGGTATTTGAATGTAAGACATACATCAAACATTCACCTTCTTTGACCGAATGAATGAATGAATGAATGAGTCCCACAATATTTAAAAGGCAACAACAAGTAAGTACAACCAGCGAGGGAAGGGGTCTTCTCAAACATACCATTGTGCCAGAAATGCAACAATACCAGAAGAGATGGAATTTGTCTTCTGAGAAACCTGAACTCTTTCTGCTTCTACCTTCAAACCATTTCTTGCTGGGCCCATCTCTTGACATAAAGTTACAACAGGTCAGGCTACATCTTTAGGTGTTGATTTTGACCCATCATCATGATTTCCTCATTTGATAGATAACATTAGTGTCTTATAGCAGATTTTTCTAAACATGAAGTAACCTCAAATATGAACCACTACTCCATTGATCCCAATGTTAAGGTGCTTTAAATGTGAAGAAAAGAATCCTCTCCAGAGAGGAGAAAACAACATCAAACCTGTTGATTTTCCTTCCTATGTGGAAACTGAAACACAAAATGGTAACGGAATTTGAAGGGAAGATAAAGAGTACACAAAGCTATTTTTGTATTCGGTATTATCTCAAACATACAATTCTCTTTCTTTTCAGTTAGTAGAAATAAAATTTTATACTTGTAAAACACTTTATATCAGACAACATTCTTTTGAACACACATTATTTCACTGAACTTTTACCTAGGAGCTGGGTATTTTGTTTTTCATCTTTGAATACCTGCTATGTGCCAAGCACATCCACATTTAAAGTGAAGGAAACAGCTCACAGAAGTGAGGACTTGCCAGAGGTCACACACCTAGGACTGCTGGACCTTCCCTAGTCAGGCCTTCTATTTCCCAGGCCTACCATTTCCCAGACCCCATGGCCTGCTGGTCACAGGTCTGCTGGGTACTGGGCCAGCCTTGCTAGAGGCCCCCTTCACCATGTTGGGAGCTGTGGAGTTGGCCTGTGCCACCTTGACAAACTCAGTTAGCCCTATAACCTTAGGACAACAGCTGAACCCAGAGACATGGAAGAGACTGTTCTCTGTGCTGCAAGTCGAGCATACCCCCCATCAGTGAAGTAGTAGAGCCTGGAGTCTAACCCAGGGTTTTACTACTCACAAATTACTCTCCTCCTTAAAAGCCTGGCTCAAAGGCCACCTACTCTGTGAAATTGTCCTGCTCCCTTGCTCTACATGGATGGACATAATCCTAGGGTACTTATAAGCTCTGGATCCAGGCCTCCTGGGTCCCATGTACTTGTTAAGTGATCTTAATGTCTCTAAAACTTCCTCATCTACAAAACGAGGATACTACTTGTATCTCCCTAATGCCACAAAGGTGAAGGTTCTATGAGTTGATATAAATCAAATGCCTAAAACAGCGCTTGGCACAAAGCAAGCTCTTGGTCAATGCTAACTCTTCCTGGGTTTTCTGAGTCTTCACAGAGCTTTGTTTATCCTCCTGGTATAAAAAAATAACCTATATTATTCCTTGTTCTTATAACTCTCTTCCAATCCACTATTTATTTTGTTATTTATTATCAACCCCATCTTGAGCCCAGAGACCACCTCCTTCTCTGCTTATTCCTTTTCAGATGGTGGCACCTATATATACCTAGCCACCCTAAAGAGAAACTTGGGGGTCACTTGACTCTTCCCATCCCCTTATACCCGGCATCTATCCCACACCAATCCTGAGGCCGTATCTCCTAATATTTCTGAATGTGCCCTTCCACCTCCATCTTGAATCCATGATCCAGCCAGCCTGCACTTAAAGTGGAGAAGCAGCTTTTTAACTGTGTTTCTGGACTCTAGTCTTATTGTACTTCAATTTATCCTCACACTAAAGTCAGAATGATCTTATCTTTCCTAAAACAAATGTTTATGCCCTGGCAAGTGCTGCTCAGTGCTCAGTGGTTAGAGCATTGGCCCACCCACCAAAATGTCATGGGTTTGATTCCCAGTCAAAGCCACATACCTGGGTTGCAGGTTCAATCCCTTGCCCCAGTGAAAATAACCAATGGATGTATGTGTCTCTCTCCCTTTCTCTGTCTCTTTCTCTCTCTCTTTCCTTCCCTTTTCCATCCCTTCCACTCTCTCTAAAAATCAATGGAAAAAATATCCTCAGATAAGGATTAACACACACACACACAAAAAAAAATTTTTTTAATTGATGCCTCTGCTTACAACACATCTATGGATCTCTACTGTTATTTGAAGCTGTTTGGTCTGACCACATGGGACCTTCTCCTTCCTCATCACCGCCACTTCTGCCTCACTCTAAAAGGATAGCACCAAAGGACAACTGGTGGTTCAACGCATACTTTAGAATCTCGCTCCTTTGTGCCTATGATGCGTTCTCTCTCTTGATCTAAACAGTTTATTTGTGTGGCTTAACTCCTCTTTGTTTAATTAGCTCTGTTATTACCCCCTACATGTAACCCCTTAGACCCGTGATTGGCAAACTGCGGCTCGCGAGCCACATGCGGCCCTTTGACCCCTTGAGTGTGGCTCTTCCACAAAATACCACAGCCTGGACAAGTCTATTTTGAAGAAGTGGTATTAGAAGAAGTTTAAGTTTTAAAAATTAGGCTCTCAAAAGAAATTTCAATTGTTGTACTGTTGATATTTGGCGCTGTTGACTAATGAGTTTGCCAACCACTGCCTTAGACAGATTGGAAGCCAGTCCTTAATGCTTCTATGATACATGGAGCATTTTTTACTATCCTACACCTATGACCTGCTATATTCTACCCACCATGACTTCAAGTTGAAGAGCAACATGTCTGATCACTTTCTCATACACTTAAGTATGGAAGTGTTTTCACACAATAGGTATTTACACACACACACACACACACACACACACACACACACCATATTAAATGGCTGTCTCATTAAATAGATAATAGATAGGTAGTAGCTGACATGTACAGTGCACCCCATAGTCACTAAACAGTACTTACTTAAGTGCTCTGCTAAGTAATTTCCATAAATTAACTCATTTAATCTTCACAACAACCTTAAAGATAGCTAGAACAATGATCTCCATCCCATAGTGAGAAAACTGAAGCCCGGAGAGGTTAGAAACTTTACCAATGTTACATAGTTAAAAATTGATGACACCAGGGTTAGCATGCAGAAGTCTGCTTCTAGATCTCATTCTTGACCCTTATGTTATAGCTCCTCTCCAGGGAGGGATACCATCCTATATAATAATAGGCTACTATGCAAATCAACCGAACAGTGGAACAACCGGTTGCTATGACGTGCACTGACCACCAGAGGGCAGACGCTCCATTCAGGAGCTGCCCCCTGTGGTCAATGCACTTCCACAGGGGGGTGCTGCTCAGTCAGTAGCCAGGCTCCCAGCTGGCAAGCACAGCAGCAGTGGCAGGAGCCTCTCCCGCTTCCGCAGCAGCGCTAAGGATGTCCGACTGCAAGGGAGTGGGCCTAAGCCATCAGTTGGACATCCCCTGGGGGCTCCCGGACTGCGAGAGAGCGCAGGCTAGGCTGAGGGATTCCCCCCACCACCCCAGTGCATGAATTTCATGCACTGGGCCTCTAGTGATAAATAAACAGGCATAGATAATATACTCTAGTTCCAACTCTACAGATAAAAAAGTCAAGGAATAGGAAGTTTATGGTGAAGCAATCCAGGGGAAAGAATGAAGGCTGAACAGAGAGAGCCTTATTCCTGCTCCCCACTAACCGCAGTGGAACCTGGGACAAACACTTAGCCTCCCTCATCCTCATTTCTTCAAGTGCAAAGTCAGACCCAGATCATGTCTCAGCTTCCTTCCAGATCAAATTTGCAATTCCCTTCAGTTAGGCAAACATCATCAAGGGTTGAGTGTATGCCAGGCTCGGTACTAAGTGCAGAGACACAAAGACAAGATGCATCTCTGTCCTTGAGGAATTCATCTTCTTGTGGGGGAGACAGGTACAGACAAACAGTATCGATAGACTGATCCACACTGCAATTACATCAGTTATTTTAAAGGGAACCAACCCAAGATAAAACATCACCCAGAAATGAATTGTTTGCCCCTTCATAATATCTTTCAACTGACAGTTGCACAGAACAATGAAGCATCATCAAATCTCCTCCCATCTTCTCTCCAGGCCTCACTGGAGCATAAGCATTTGCCTTTACAAGTTAAGAAGCAAAGGCACTGTCTTAAGTAAGTTTTCCAGTGATCAGGTGGTTAACTGGTGGCAGAAGCCACTGCTGTCTCCATTCCTGAGCTGTTCCCAGAGCTGAGGTGGGCTATGCAAGACAGGAATATCAACTGTGACACAGCCACTATTCATTCTCCAATACAAATTAGATGCTTAAATGTATTTTCAGATTTACAGTTGATTCTAGAAATTGTATCTAGTTCATTTCCAACTCAATGGGCAAGCTGGTTCATTTAAGGCAAATGGCACCCAATTAAAATACATTCTGAAGAAGTGAGTGAGTAAGGCATTTTTGCCCAACTCCTAATTTATTTTAAAAATACTATCAGAGGAACATCTCAAGGATTAAATCTCAACACATCATTTGTGAGATGAGATAGTTAAAATATGTATGATCAAAATGTAATTTGAAAATACACTCTGAGAGGCAGACTTGTATAAGAGTATAGGCTTTGGATCCAAGCAGGTCCACATCCCTTTACAGTATCTTAGTAGCTGTGTGACCTTGGGTACATTCCCTTCCACCTCTGAGCCTTAGTTTCCCCATTTGTATAATGGCAATAGATCTTATCTGTCAGAGTACTTAAAAGACTTAGAAATGTAGCTTAGTGCCTGGTCTAGAGTAAGGGTTAACAAATAAACTGTTAAAGAACATTTTATTAAAGTCTTAATGACTCAGAGATTGATTAATCCATTAGAAGATCGGCACACTTTTCCCTTTCTTCCTCCTGCTTCCTGCCTGCCCACATCACAGCTGCTCAGAAGCTATTATTCCATAAGATAAAATTCAATTCAGATGGCACAGCAACCAAAATGGGAAGAACACAGGCATTGGAGCCAAACAAGCCTGTACCTAAATACTGGATGGCTTTGGGCAGGTTATATAACCTCCTTGAGTCTTAATTTCTCATCTGTAAAGTGGGGGTGGTGAGGGTAATCTTGCCTTCCTTCCAGGCTTCTTGGAAAGGTTAGTGTATGTATGTCACACACACACACACACACACACACACACACACACACACACACACACACCTGACACTGTGATTGGTCAATTGTAGCTAGGTAGGAAAGTAGTATTGGATCAGTTTCAATAAGAAATGCAGTACTTAGCTAAATTAAAGCATGAACATCAATCACAATTGGTTTTAAGTTTCTCCCAACTCCATCACTACCATGGATGGCCAAAATAGGTCCCTCATCTAGTGCTATCAGATTTAAAATTTCCTCTCTTGGGCCCTTAGGAACAGATTATCAGCTTACAATGGGGTGGCTCCATGCATGTGGGATCCAGCATGGCAATCTGGGTGACAGGAGAGTGGGGGTGGCAAGTAGGATCACGGAGGGCTGGAAGGCCAGATGCTGGTGAAGCTGAAGCTAACACCTTGTGGCATCCTTTCCACCCAGCATCATGCATTACCAAGAGTTGGGGAGAGCAAGATGCCCATTTCATAACTGCTGCTATAGGGAGAGCTTTGGTTACTACAGTGGAAATGACAGGGGTTGACCAGCTGTACAGGATCACATCTTTGGAAGCAAAGGCAAGTAGCACAGAGAACATTTCTATGATCTGCCTTGGGGGAAATTACCCAGCTAAAGGTCCATGGGATGCTCACATTGATAGGATGCATACACATTTGGATGTCATGTTTCTAGTTTAAAGATTTTGTTCACAGAGCTCTCTGAGTCATCACTCACATCCTGCCTCCCTTTGGCCTCCTTAGAAATGAAGACTCCATAAGATGCCAACTTTCTAGAAGAAAACATGTAAACAAAAGGCAAAAGTCCAAAAGACACATCTACATAGCATAGACTATCTGAATCTGTGTTTAGACGCCCTCTCTAGAGACCCCACAAGACATCATTAAAGCAGCAGGCAGATTTCTTTGGTATCACTTCCTACTTCCTAAACAATACTCCCAGTAGGAGTGAAAGGACTTTCATTTCACCACAGGTTACAGGTTGTTTTTTCTGAAGCTCCTAACTTAACATCATCACCATTGCTCAGAACAGAGCATACCTGTCAATATCACCACTACATTTTGCTGAAATTTCTATTGCAAAGGAGAAAGCTTATGAAAAGCTCCCCTCTTTGTATAAAAAGGAAGACTCACTTTTAAATATTGATGTTGGAAATCGACTCATTCCCCATCACCATTTCTATATGAAACTTTCTGCTGCCGACTAAATGGAAAATCACAGTTTCGCGTTAACCAACACCACCCATAAGAAATGCTTCGTGCATGGAAGTGTTCTTTTTCCATAAGGCAACGGAGTTTAAAAAATGAAAAAAATAAAAAAGCTCTGGCATCGCTCTTCAATATTGTTGTCTAATTAAATGGCAATGGAGTGGATGCGTAAAAATATGCATTAGAGGTGTGTAATGTGTAATGTGAAGAAGAGTAATCAAAGCCATTCAACAGGATTTAGGAAGGGATTTCAGTTGGCAGCTTACGAGACAGGAGCATATAATTTTGCTAATTTGAAATAGGTATTATAATGTATAAACATTACCGCTTTGTATATTTTAATGAAAACTGCCTCTACACCAAAATGAATCCTTTAGCTTGAACTCTCTGCATGCCACAGAGCTTCTAGCTATTATGAGTTCAGCATAAATAAGGAAGGCACACAAGCTGCATTGAAAGAATGGTCAACTCATCAAAATAAGTTAAAACCAAGCCCCTCATTCCAAGTTGCTGCCACCATAAAGTAAGTCTGATGACAGGTGCTGTGTTAAATTTTTATACGGCAAGGAACGTATACTCCCACCAACCAAATCTGCATGTTCCCTTTGCTATCCACCTGCAACTTGTTAATTCAAGGGCCTGTATTAAGAAAGCATAGATTTAGCAGCACCTATAGATTTGTAAAATTCTATTAGCTTGCTCAATAATCTAGAGTAAATGCATCTGGAGTCCTATCGCATGGTTTAAAAAGAAATGGAAACTAATGATGACTTTTCCCAAATGAATGTGCCTGCAGACAATGCAATTCTGCAAACAGACTGATGGGAGGTGCCCAGACTTGGGCTGAAAGAGTTGAGAGATTTGGGTCTGTCTGGAGCTGAGGACATCTCTTACCTGCCAGCTCGATTCTCGTTGAAGGCCTTTCTTCCAGTCTTCTTCCAGCCTGGGGGAGGCCTCTTCCATTGCTGATGTTGCACAAACTGGGTTCACCAGGGGCTGTTACTCTCTGTCGTTGCAAGCCTTTACCAAAGTGGCAGCGAGCGCAGCGAGGGGGCAGACTGTCATGGAGAAAATGCCATGCCAGAGGATGAGGGATCGGCAGGGAGAAGCCACACGGGAACAAATTTGGGACACATGGGGCTACGCTGACAGCTGACAGCTGGTCACGTGGGAGGCCATCTCAGCCATTGAGCATCCAGAGGAGTAACCAGGGCCAGGGCCAGTGGACAATGGGTCATTCTTATGCTTTTGGCGTAAAGGTCAGAGGAGGGAAGTGAAGGCATGTTTCATGCCCTAGAAATATGCATTTCTATGTGTGCTCTGTTTTCCCATCCCAACACACACCCACGCACACCCATGTGCGTGCACACACACACACACACACACCAGAATTTACATTGTTCTGCAAGCTTGTATCAGTGGGCTGGAGTATCCTGGAAGAAATTAGATACTTTACATAGAAGCCACACATTTCATTTGAACACATCTCCCCCAATACTGTATGAATCACTCAGCAACCAGTAAATATGAAGAATAGCAAGCTCCTCTGGGTACAATTAGACACATGCCTGAAGTTGAATCCTGAGCACCTAGCATCCATGTCCCCTCCCCCAAAAGACATTCTACAACAGGCATTTCAACTTGACCATGGACCCGCAAGCCTTTTCCCAAACCATTATCCAAAATGATGAGAAGCTTCTATTTAGATGGACTCTTCAAAATTTGGTGCTCAACCAAACCCAATCCAACCACACTCTGTCCTGCTTCCTTACTGTTGCTCACATAGAATGCCTCTCCCTCCTATAGTTCTGAGTCGATTATCCGTAGTTTTAAGATATGTGACTGGGGTTCCTGGCATGGTACCTACTTCTTTTTGGTTAGAGCAGTGGTTCTCCACCTTGACAGCACAATAGACTAGAGAAAACCCAACTGGAAGCTTCATAAAATGCTGTTGCTGAGGCCTCATCCCAGAGATTCTGACTTCACTGGTCTAGGGCAGGGCCCAAGACAGTGGCATATTTTTTAAAATCTGTCTGGATAATTCTATTGAGCACCCAGAATTAGAATCACAAAACTCAGTCTTACCCTTTAAGGTTTCTCTCATCACTCAACTGCCACTTGAATCCCCACGACTTTCTCAGTACCCATCCAAATAATGCTTATACCACCAATGACGGTAAGCTCACTACCTCCCAAGGGGGTGCTGTTCCATGGTTGACAGCTTTGTCTCAAAATGAACTCATATTCTTCCCCTGTAACTGCCATGGCTGGACTACTTTTTAATTCCATAGGAACAAGACTGAATGCTGTTCTGTGGGATGACAATGCTTCAGAGACCCACAGACACTATGCCCTCACCCTCATGTCTCTATGAGTATTTCTTTTCCATGTTCTATCTTGCTAATTCCTTCAGCAAACCATGTGAGATGGTTTCGGGTAATTTCTCCTACCTGGTTGCCGTGCTCAAAATATATTCCACTATCTCTAGTGATAGGGATTATAATATTCCAGGAGCAATTATAATATTCATGCTATGATCTACCATTGCACATAGAACCTAATGATCACATGCCTTGTTTTAAAACTCCTCACAATAACCACCATAAGAAGAAGAGCAGCCAGCATTGGCTGATCATGGCCCTAGGTATACAACACTGTGCTCGGTGCTTTATTAACCTTACCTTGTGTATCCTTTGCTAATATTCTATGAAGTTAGCATTGTGCTCCTGATTCACAGATGAAGAATCCTAAAGCGACAAAGACATTGGCCTTGGATGGGCTGGCCTACCTCTAAGGCCTGTGTTCTTGATCCCTACTTCATGCTAGTAAGTGCCTTTCATTGATGCAGTCTCAACCACACCTCACTGTTACGGCATCACACTCAATGAGAACATGTGGGTTTCTTCTCATCTTTTGTAGACTATAAATTGCCATATAAAGCTAACTTGACATCATTATCTTTTTTAATATATTTTTATTGATTTCAGAGAGGAAGGGGAGGGAGAGGAGAGAGAGAGACAAACATCAATGATAAGAGAGAATCATTGATTGGCTGCCTCCTGCATGCTCCCCACTGGGGATCAAGCCCGCAACCCAGGCATGTGCCCCAACCGGGAATCAAACTGTGACCTCCTGGTTCATAGGTCGATGCTCAACCACTGAGCCATGCCAGCTGGGCAACATCATATCTTTTTAATAATCACGAGATTATGCCTTCCACCTACATACAAAATCCTTCCTTTACTTGTTTGGCTTCTCTGTTTTTACTGAGAATATTCAATGCCTCTCCTGAGGTTACCCTGAAGTGTAAGACAGAAAGGCCAGAGGAGCAAGGGTCCAGAAAGTTTTCCTAGAGACCAGACTCAATGGAAGACTCATTAATCATCTGGTTTTCCTTATTACCTCCAAATCCTTGTCACAGGAATTTAAAAAAACAAAAACAAAAACTGGGAGCAATTAGTTTTACCATTTGAATCACACCATCTGCAAGGTAATTGAATCAGTTCCTGTGGACAACAGAATACAAAGTGCTTAAACATTGTCTTTGACCTCAAACAGACCTTGGTTTGATCAGCTACTCCATTCTTACCTCGCACTATATCCCTTGGAAGGTTACCCAACCTCTCTGGACCCTACTTTACACATCTATAAAAGGGACACACTTTTGTCTAAATTAGATATATGGTATTATTGTTCATCAATATCTGATCCCCCTTCTGTTCTAGGAACATAGCAAGATTGTGTATCCCTAAATCCCTTATAATTAGGCATAACCATGACCTGTGTGGGGGCAATGAAATATAAGAAACATGGCAGGCATCACTTTCCATAGGGCTGTTTAATCATTGCACCTGACTCTCAGCCCCCTCTTCCCTTAACTTCAGTGACTGTTAATGCATGTGTTGTTGATAAAACATGTGTTAATATCAAAGCAGACCAAATGCGGAGCCAACTCATAGATAACAGTTCCTTTCAGAGTCATCTGGACCAACAAGAAACATTATGGGTATAAGAAATAAACATCTAGAATTATTTGGTCCATCAGTATAACCCAGCTACCCTGACCAATACACTGCCCTTACTATACAGATTTGTCGTGGGAATAATAAAATAATCTACTAGAGCTTTTATAACAAGCATCGAGTATGTCTGAAGTATTATTTTAAATAGATTCCACTACCAAGCCAGTTTATTCTACCCATGTCCTACATATTCCACTATCTTCTCCTTCTTTTACAGCCTGGGTTTTGCCTGCTCATAAGTGAGTAGCATTTAGCTTGGTAATTTCCATAGATGATGTAGAAATATGAATTTTAAAAAGAAAGGGTAAAAGTATTCAATAAGGCCGCATCACTCTGTCTCAGAAAGCAGACTCAGAATAGCATGACTTTAATGCTGCTTATCACTTCACAAGGAAATTAACGAAAGCAAAATGAAGCATCAAATAATCAGTGTAGCTCAGGATAAATTCGCTACTGATAAAGTGCACGTCTCCGAAATGTAAACATAATGAGAACATACATGAATACAGGAGCTTATTAACTCTCCCGGTGTTTATTCACTGTTCTTAAATCAAGCAGTCGAAAACGAATTCATTTTGTTTCTGTCTTTGTTAAATGTTTTCATTGAATGAAGTCTCAACTATGAAAACCAAGTGTAAGGAAAGTATGAATGACACTCTGGCCAGGTCACAGCACTGACATTTCAAAACATGACCCTGCTCTGGGACACCACTGCGAGAGTCTCTTTTTTAAAGGTTTTTAGCCCTGGCCAGTGTGGCTTGGTTGGTTGAGCATTGTCCCATGTACCTAGAGGTTGCCATTGGATATCTGGGAGGGGCCCATTATCGGGGTTGGGGTTGTAGGCTTGATCTGGTGAGGGATGTGTAGAAGGCAGCCAATAAGTGTCTCTCTCTCTCTCTCTCTCTCTCTCTCTCTCTCTCTCTCTCTCCCCCCCCTCCTTCCCTCCCTCCCTCTAAAAATCAATAAAAACATTTTTTTAAAACAGTTTCAAATGTAAGTACTATTAACTATGTCTTGTGCTAGGCATTGAAATGTGTCCTCCCAAAGAGTCCTAGCTCCTTGTACTTCAGAATGTGACTTTATTTGGACATAGGGTCTTCAACAAAGGTAATCAAGCCAAAGAAAAGTCATCAGGATGGGCCTTAGTCCAATATGACTAGTGTCCTTATAAAAAGGGGGGAAAGTGGACAGAAAGACACACACACACACACACACACACACACACACACACACACACACACACAGGGAGAACGCCAGGTGAATATGAAGGCAGAGATTACAGCGATGCATCTACAAACCAAGGAATGCCAAGCATTGCCAGCAACTCACTGTTTGGCCTCAAGATAAGTATGTTATTAAGAATATGCTGACTAATTAGAAATAGAAAGCATTTTAGAATTTGTAACATTTCCCTCATGGAAAAAGTTACACATAAAAATAAAAAAGGAAAAAACTATACAAAGTGTATCACCCATCAGCCCTCCCTTGATTTTAAAGTAAATTTCTTTTACTTATACTTTAAAAACATGTTAATACTTCATTTTAAGAATCTAAAGGCTAGAAAATAAAGATGTCTCCAAGTAAATTAAACCACAAACAGTGTTCTCTGCTGGTAAACTGTGGCACTTGAACCTGTTCTATTAGAGGCAGATGATTCGCTGTGGAAACAAAAGGAAGCCTGGAGTGGAGGGGACAGGGGACATGAGGAAAATGAGTACAGAGCACAGGAGACCCCAAGCACGGGGGAAGTGTGAGGGTCATTCACCCACAGAGAGGATTCTGAACACACTTTCTTTTTAACATCTGGCACCTGGGCTAGAATATTTATGTTTCTATCGCCCCTTTGATTATTTATTCTAACTTTAAATCCATCCTCAATGAAATTTTCCAAGATACTTCTCACAAATGTTTACTTCTGTTTTTGCTTTTTGTTGTTGTTGTTGGAAACTAATGGTAAGGTATTTATCTTCAGAAATTTGCTTCCCAAAGCAACTATAATAATGTGTCAGATGCAGAATATGAGAGGTGTCTGTATATTAACTCCAACAAAACAAAAACAAACCAACAAAAATGGCTGTCCTAAGAGTGATGTTTGAAAAGGATGAAACCTGGTGTCATAGTCATATTTCAGAAAGAAAAAAAATAGAATATCCTTTCCAGTTCACTGTTTCAGTAGAATAATTAATGCTTACCACAAGCTCTGTAAAATAGCTACACTGAACAACAGTAGTGCCGACAGGATGTGCTAATAGGACACGGTGGCTGGTGGAACCCTCTCTCATGTCCCCAAACCCACACACTTTGGCTCCCGTGTAGCTGAGCTGTATACTTACCAAGATTTGCATGTTTGTTTCAATACTACTTATGCAGTTGTGCTTGTCAATGTAATTACATAATTTAATTAAATCGTATATATAAAATATATGTGTTTCAATGGAAAGGGAGTTGTTGCTTTTCATGAAACTAGTCAAATGCTTTGGAAAGACCCAATAAAGAAAAATTGCTATTGGAGGGGCGGGGATCATAAAAATCAACACAGGCTCTCTACTAAAAACACTGTCTTTAAACTCCCAATTCACTTTAAAGGAACTGAAACTGAAATTTGCAGACGTCCCATTAGGGATGTAGCTGACACAAATAAAGACTCCAGAATTCTACTCTGTGGACCCCTGCTTAGTAAAAGGCCTTGGCTCCATAGCAAAATAGTGGTGAGTAAATGTGCATTTCCAGATTTTAAACAAAAGTTAAATGTTTTGTGTATGTACATGACTTATGATCTCCCAACTTAATCAGCTTATGTGATTAATCAGTCAACAATCATTTTCAATTGTATGGAATAAGAAGGCTTCTGTGATTAAAAAAAAAAAGAAAGGAAGAAAGAAAATGGTAAATGAGGGAGGACTTACTTCTTAACCTACACATAATGAACAGAGATAGAAAGCAATAGACTCGAATTTTCAAACCAAGGAACAGAATCCATTTCAATACCTAAGTCTACTTATATCACTTATGTGAAGAACAACCTGGCTATAACTAAACGTTGTATAAATCTGAGCCACATAGACTCCAATTAATTACTGCAGGGTATTACCGTGTCTTCCTATAACCATGTACTAATAACAACTGCCTATAATCGGAAGGATTTAGTAGACATTTATTGATGAAAATAAGATTATTTCATCCACAGTGTCTGAATTACTTTGATGTGTTTGAGCCCCAAGCAAAATAATGTAATAAAAAAACAACATATAGATGAGAACCTCAATTTTTCTCTACATATGAATCTGTCGCTGATTTGAGAAGAATCAAATCTAAGTCCGACCAGGTGAAGGCATTCCATACATCATCCTTCCCAATCCAATATAAAAATAATATTTCCCCTTCCAGTATGTTTATATACTGTTCCTGACTTCGTGATACTCTAGACATCGAGGGAGCCAGAGACACAGAGCATTGCCTTAGCCAATGTTAAACAGCTGAGATGAATTAAGAATCCTTTCTTAAAAGAATTTACTTCAAAGACCACCTGAAGTCATAAGCCCCCAGAAATAATAACCAATTGATTAATGAGTAGAGGAGGAAGGTAGATCTTATGAGTAGAATGAATGAGAACTAAGCTGGAAACGTTTTTCCCTTTTCACCACCCTACGCGCCCCCAAAATATCCACCAGTAGACCGTCATGAGGCTAAAATTCCCTCAGTCATATCTTTTGCTTTTAAAAACGTTTCAGTCACTGTCTATGAAATTGCAAATACTCCTAGCAGGGGTAGCCTAAAGCTTTATCTCCTAACACGCTCACAAGTAATTTTCCAGTTGGGCTTGGAGGGTGAAACTCTTTACAACCAGGCAAGGAATGTGATGGTGACAAGAAGAACCTCAGAAGAGGAGAAAGGCTTGGAGGAGAGGAGGTGACGGATTGTCAAAGTCCCTCAGGTATAAATAAATATAGGAAGCATGAATTAAAAAACTCATGAAATTGACTTTACCAACCACCAAAGTTTTTGATTGAAGACTATTAGAAACTATCCAATTGGTTTACAATGACCAGGAGTGGGGAACCTTTTTTCTGCCAAGGGCCATTTGGATATTTATAACATCATTTGAGGGCCATACAGAATTATCAACTTAAAAATTAGCCTGTTGTATTTGGTCAAACATTTAATTAATTCTCCCTTAATGCATTGGCAGGACCAGACTAAATGATTTCTCGGGCCTTCTACGGCCCATGGGCTGGACGTTCCCCACCCGTGGTTTACATATTTGTAACACACACTAGGTTCTCATCGCTGTTATAAAATATAAATGAAGTTGGGAGTGAGTCACATCACATCTCTCTGTATTTCCTCCTAATCCTAACATCTTAATGCAAGGGAAACCTCAGACACAGGTTGAGGACTTCAAAATCGAGGCAAATTAGGATGGGAATTTGGTTGGAAGATGGGCTAAGGACTTGTGACTCAAACTGTACAGATCGGCATCAGCTAGGAGCTTAGAAACGCGGAATCTGGGGCCCCACTGCAAAGCTACAGCATTTCATTTGCATTTTAACGAGGCTGATTCATTAAGTTTAGGAAACAATAGGCTAGGGAGACTTACCTTAAAGGTCTATCTGCACAGCAGGCTTTATTATTATTGTTATTATTTTAAGTTAGAGTGGAGATTTAGCACAGCTTAACAACAGAATGGCTGGTAAATGTTACAGGGAAGAACTGAACCCCCACTAAGAAGCTGCGTGGTACTACCTCTGGAAAACCTTGTCAGTTATTTCAGTTATAAAATTACGTAAGGATTTTTATAAGCAGGATCCAGTAGGTGGGAAGGGCAGGACTCTCACCCTTACAGCACCCAACAACCTGGACATACATAACTATCCCGCTTACCAGTTCAGAAAAACAGCTGATGACAAGTGAACGACACCTCCTGCGAACATTGAGGTGACTGATGTTGTTCTATAAATCAATACCGAGTGCCACAAAATGTCAGAAAATACCAAATGAGGAGAAAAGAATCAATAGATAACCTTGGAATTAAATGAGTGATGAATAATCTTTACCAACTAAAATAAATTAAACCATGAAAACCAAGTTAAAGTAACATCAAGGATCTGGCTTAAAACCACAAAACAATATAATTTAGAGGTAAGGCCTCTTATGACAAACATGGCTGTTCATCTATTTATTTTTTTCCAGGAAAGTGTTATGACAGAGATACAAAATCAGAGCTAAACCCATACTTTCTAGCTTCTGTCTGAACAGCCATAATTATTGAAGGTTCTACAACAAACTCCAATTTGCAGATGCAGACCAGGTATTAACCTGGCAACAATGAAACTGAGCACACATTTGGTTTAACAGTTTCAGGGTGGTACGAGTAGGGGAAGGGAGACCAACTCTACAATTTATTTAATTCACTTCATTTTAGATTTTTATATGTGTCTCTTAGAGCTATCAACTAAACCATAAATGCATAGACAGACCAAATAGAATTCAAATTCAAATGTTTTTTCTGGGTCTTACACTGACATCAGAGATAAATTCAGTCCTATAACAGAAGTCAAGATGAATGTCTTTCTTTATAAATAAAGAGATGCCAAGTGGTGTTTTTACATCATTTTAATGCGCATGTCTTAAACGCCTACTATGTGATAAGGATGGTGCTGGGTACTAGTGACTGAGAGATGAGAAGCACACACAAGCCCTCACCATCCTGTGAGGGAGTCAGCCAGGTAAGCAAACCATCTCAGCCACAAGCAGCACCTGAGCTATGGAGAAGGGAACACAGGGACCCATCCCATCCTTCCTCGCAGACACAGCTCATCTCCAGGAGTCCTGCTCAGATTGCGACGTCCTTTGAGAAGAGTGACACAGATGAGTCCCTGCCCCAACCCTTAGTATAAAATCTAGGTTTAAGGTTTAGGTGGCTATGGTTTAAAATAAAACAGCTCTGAAATATTTCTACAGCTATGCAGACCACAGCACCAGTGACAATACTTCATGGTACTCTGACCCCTGAATTATTTTTGTTTTTTAGATTCATCTCCAAATCCAAATATCCATAGATGCTTACAAGACAGACAAACTCTCTTCTGTTAGCTTCCAGTCAATGATTTGTATAAACAGACAAATTGGGGGAACAAGGGTCCTTCTGACCTAATCACCCCGAGGCTATTTCCCCAAAGGTGTCTTTAAGAGACAGAGCAACAAGAAATCAGCAGAGAAGCTCACCATCTTTTTTTTTATTCTTTATTGTTAAAAGTATTACATAAGTCTCCTTTTTCCCCCATTCCTCTCCCCAGCCGCCCCCCTCCAGCGCATGCCCCCCCCCCAAGTCTGTGTCTATTGGTTATGCTCATATGCATGCATACAAGCCCTTTGGTTGATATCTTGCCCCCCTCATCGCCCCCCTCCCCCGTCTTCCCTCATAGGTTGGACAGTCTACTCCATGCTTCAATGACTCTTTGTTAAGCAAAGGCACTTAACAAAGCTGTCCTCCTTGGGAACACTCCTTTCTTGAAGACAGAGGGACAGGAGCACAGCAAGCAGAGATTATGAAGTGCAGCTTCTTTTGCAAGGTTTAGGGAGGGGGTGGGACAGAATTTCTTGGACTTGGGCAGAAAGCATGCTATCTATTCAAGACCTCCAATTTCTACCTTACTGGAAGGAATCCTCCAGTGTTTCCAGCTGCAGACCTATCCCTTGGGCAGGGCGTGTGGGTGGCCTTCTTTATTGAGGAATGGCCAAGGAAGCAAAGAATGGAAGACCTCGCTTCCAACAGGCAGTCCACTGGAGCACAGATACCACATGTGCCATCCTACCTGGAGCAACACTGGGCATCAGGACCAAGAAGCAAAGTAAGCCAAGACCATCCTGCAGGCGCTTGTCCAAACAGTAAATGCCTATGCCACCAGGAGCTTGAATCATGTCACAGCTCTAGAATATTCTCAGGCCCCACCCTTCATTACTGTGGTAGGTTTAAAGGCAAAGCTTGAGTGCTTCCTATGTGCCATGCTCTTCAATCTTTAAAAAAATTCTGCTAGCTATTCTCACAATCGTTCTTTGACAGATGAGGAAACCGAAGCATGGAAATGTTATGTAACTTTCCAAAGCTCCTATGGCTTTTCAGGAGTGAGGCCAGGAGCAAGTGGGGGACTGCAGAGCCCGTGCTGTTAGCCACACTCCCAACTGCCTTCTTGTCTTCGCCAACCTCCACCACAGCTAATGGCAGGGATGGTATCGGCACCAGATCAAAGACTCACCCCAGGGACTTTTCCAGGCCCCATCCCAGACACTGACAATATGGGGATCCATCATAAATGGTGGATCCTGAAGGTGTGTGGGAAACGTGAAGGCATCAGAAAACATAAAATGGAGAAAGCAGAGCCTCCCAGCACAGATCCATCAGGCTTACAGCTGGTACAAGAAGCCCTAGTCTCTCCCTTCTGGTCCAGTGGTTACACATAAGGTTGTTTACTCTTAACATGCACTTAATGCCCTTTTTAAAAAAAGAAGAAGAAAGAGGAGGAGGTGGAGGAGGAGGAGGAGCAGGAGGAAAAGGAGGAGGAGAAGGAAGAGGTCGGAGAAGGAGGAGGAGGAGGAGAGGGAGAGGAAGAGGAGGAAGAGAAAGAGGAGGGGTGAAGGGAAAGGGGAAGGAGGAGGAGGGAGCGGAGGGGGAGAGAGAGGAGGAGGGAGAGGAGGGGGAGGAGAGGGAGGAGGGGGAGGAGGGAGGAGGAAAAGCAGCAGCAGCCCTGGACATTCATAATGAACTGGAATTGCAGCTGCTGCCCATGCCTGTGCTGCTTTTGGCTGAGCGTCCTGCTCCTCTGCATTCTGGTGCCGGGATGCTGAAGCTTGCTCTGGTAACACAGGCTGGCTGCTGTCCCCAAAGGACCCCGAGGCAAATGAAAGGAACTATCTCGAAGTCTTCAGCAGACAGGGGAGGTCTAACATAAACTCCCACTTAACGTTTTCTCCAAAAAAGAACCCATTCATTACCTTTATTTCCGACACAGTATTTATGAATTTTCTTCCAGCGGGGCGCATCAGGGCAAACGTCACAACTCGGTGGTGAAACACTGCCTGCGTTTTTTTTCCCTCTTAGGAAGATTAAGGCCAATGAATAAAAGAGACGGGGATGTGGCCCCTATATTTAGCTCTCCTTACAACATCATGTCTCACAGGTATTAAAAATAGACCCAAGTCACTTGAAGACATCCTGAGAAATCAAAGGCAGCAGCGCTTTCCAAGAGGAAGTTTTAAACGTTTTTTTGCTTTCTTTCTAGTGGATATTTTTAAGGAGCCAATGCAGTGGGATGGGCTCCCCTTTGCTCAGAGGCCCAGGCAGGTGGCTACTGAGGTTTTGTAACATGCTCTGCCTCCTACCCATCAACCCCTGGGCCTCAGTTCTTTGTGGACTGAAGTTTAAGAGCAATCTTGGTGAAAAGTGTGAAATAGTCTGCGTAGAGAAATTCTCCTCTCTTAACAACCTTTTGTCCAGTGGAGTGCTGACACTCCCAAGGTCCCTGGCAGAGAGAAATCCGCTCAGATTCAATTCACTGAACAAATATGTGTTGTGTGTGATGTGGCAGGCACAGAGCCAGGCAGGGCAAAGGGTGCCGAGAGGAGAAAAGGATGGAACTTCCTTGTTAGAGAAGGTGCCAGGTAATTCCACGAGTAAGTAAAGCTCTCAGACAACCACAGGTGATGGAATTCAAAGAGAGAGGTGACATCCTGTTGGAAGGTATCAAAATGGAGCTCGTGCGGAGGCAGCATTTGAAACAGACAGGGCCTGGAGACTATTATGCTGAGTGAAATGAGCCAGTCAGAGAACGAAAAGTATCACATGGTCTCATTCATATGTGGAATCTGATGAACAAAATAGATCCAGAGACATAGAAGCATGCAACAGATTTTCGAACCTCAGAGGGAAGCAAGGGGAAGGTGGCTGGGTGGAAAGAGATCAACCAAAGAATTTGTGTGCATATATGCATAACCCATGGACACAGACAATAGGGTGGTGAAGGCCTGGGGTGGAGGAGGGGGAAGGGGAGGCTACAAGAGGTCAATGGGGGCGGGCGGGGGGGGGAGATACATGTAATACTTTCCACAATAAAGATTTTAAAAGAGAGAGACGGAGAAAAAGAAAGAGACAGTGAAGACAAGGATGGGGATGGGGAACTCAAAATACCTGAGCACAGGTGTGGAAGAAGGTCAGGAATTAGCTTAGCATAATGCCTCTTCTCAAAATATATGCCTGGTAAACTCAGAGAAAAAAGCCTTGTAGAACCAAAGAAAGGAATTTCTAGTTGGAGAAATCACATACTAGTAAAATTTAAGGATGCAGGCTCTTTCCAATCCTGCAGTTCACCAGCTGTGCAACCCTGGGCAATTTACTTCCCTGAACTTCAATTTTGTCATCTGTAAAATGGGGATCATACACCATTGGGCTGACATGCTGATTAAGTCATGTCATGGATATATGATGCTTGACTCTGTGCGTGGGTGGCACATGATTTCTGGAATGCACTGTATGAATACATATATCTCACTGAATTGGGGGCTCTTTGAATTAGAAAGAATCTCTAAGGTGCCTCTACTCACAGGAGCCCCCACTCTTCTGGCAGAAACTCTTGGTTAACATTCATTAAGGTGTGGTGACGGTAAGGTTAGCATGGCCTTTGCTTTTTTTGTAGGTGTCTAATTTTCAGATTCCTTTGTGCCTTATACCACTATAAAGAGGAATAAGATTCCACAGCCACCATGACTTTCCCATGACCAAAACAAATACTCAACCTTGAAAACCATACAGGGGCAGGCAAAAGTAGGTTTACAGTTATAAGTACACAAAACACAGAATTTATTCTTATATTATCACCTATTAATCATTGCATTATTTATGTGTATTATGACTGTAAGCCTACTTATGTCCACTCCTGTGTATATTTTTTCCATGGGACTTGATTTCAACCCCTGCCAGTATAGCCCATCACACTTTGGAATCCCTCTTGGAGAGGTCGGTGAAAAGTTGAAGAGTGTTTTCTGACCTTGAAGAGGTTAACAGGGAGGGAACAGAAATAGCAGGGGTGAAAATCAACAGTACAGAGTTTCCTCATCCTTTGGTGTGCATGAGAATCCCCTGGGGACCTTGTTCAAGTACAGACTCTTACTCTGTAGGTCTGGAGTGGTACCTGAAATGCATAAGCTCCCAGCTGACACCTAGGCTATTGGTCCCTGGACTACACTTTGAATAGCAAGAAAATGGTGTTTCCTGAGGGCTTACTAAAGAACTGCGAGGGGGAATCAGGCCGAGGCCCAAAGAAAAGAAGGGCAACTTGCAAAAGAGTGCCGTCCAAACCAGATGGCAAGAATGCTGGCTGATTTGAGGGGCAGCCAAACCAGAGATGTCAATACAGAGACACGGAGTCCAAGTGGAAGGTTTTCGGAAGAGAGGCCACAGCTCACGAAGCACCAGCATTACTCACGTTGTGAGTCACTCACAGCCTTTTAGAATTGTTGACGGCAAACATTTTGGAGAGTGTGCAATAAAGGAATGTGCTCACAGCCATTAACTGCGAAGCACTAACTCATTTCAGCAGCCTGCCACAAATTATGCTCCGCACTTGAAAAATAGCTATTGATCAGACCCTTCTTTCTCATACCTTCCAATACTCCTGATCAGCACTTCCATTCACTCCCCCTCACACACACACACACATACACACAGACTTCACACACCCAGTTACCTCTTCCCCAAACCAAACAATATGCCCCAAGACTCTACTTTCTTTCAAATTTTGTCTTTAAGAAATAAAAGGCAAACCAAAGATACCTCATTTTGTTTCTCTACATATCTGCTTCCTATGAACCTCCTAAAGTCTTTTATTTTCTGTACTTATTATAGACACAAAGGCAACAAATCAACTGATCTATCATTTCCTATGTTAGGAGATAAGAAACTAAGAGGGCATGAAAAGGACAGAGTATAGAATTAGCTGTTCAACAGCTACATCAGCTTCAGGGCCTGATTGAATGGTGAGACTCTGAGCACCTTCAAGTAGCAGCATGAGTACTGATGAGGCCAAAGGAAGCTCATGGTCTTGCCAGCTGGAGTCATGCACATCTTCCCTGGTCTCCTCAGTCCCAGAAAAACTGACAAAGTATGTAGACCTGTGGAAGAGTGATTGTAAAGATGGATGTCCTCAGTTCTCTCCCCCTCCCTGTATCCACTCAACAGCTTCTCCCATTGAGAAATAGGGTCTATCTCCCCATCTCTGGAATCTTGGCAGCCTTGTCTCTTGCTTTAGCCAGAAGAATGTGTGGATGGGACAGTGTGTGTGATCTGAGCACAGTGGCCTTGTACACTGCTGTTCTCTATCTCTTTTTCGCCTGCTTTCACTAAGGAAATAAAGCCTAGGCTAGCCTGAGACCGGTTAGAGCAGAGTCAAGGTTATCCTCTGACCTGCCAGCCCCCAGCTGAGCCACCTACTAGCCCAGACAAAACAATGGGCCCAGCTGAGATCGTCTGAGCCTGGCTGAGACTAGCCAAATAGCAGTGATGGCCCTTAGACTCATGAGAAATAATAAACAGTGGTTGCTTCAAGCCACTAAATTTTAGAGTGCTTTGTGATACAGCATGATTTAACAACAACAACAAAAATAAATAAACAACTGATATACTTCCTTTGGAAAAGCCCTGATAAAAAGCCCAGGTATACAAATAATTCCAACAGGACAATGGCTTTGCTCTGACAAAATTATTAATGAAACAAATACACTGTAATAACATAATTGCATCATTTATAAAACAAAAAACACATTAGGGAATTAGCTAATAAAAACACATTCCTATATTAGTTCTCATTTTTCAAAGGGCTTATAATCTACTTATTAATAGGCTATATTAACTTGTACAAATTTTTTAAGTTCACTAGACTTCAAATTGAGTTGGTCATTTTTTCTTTGGTGCATGCATTTGTTGAGGATTGTGGTGAGCAGAGTTGTGAGTTCAGGACTGTGGGCATCCCAGAAATGAATAACACATCAGTCCCTGATCTCAAATAACTTCTATCTAGAAGGACTGATAAAGGCAAATACTCTATGTCATCAAGCTCTTACTGCCATCTCTACTATTTTAAACCTTACCATCTTACCAGGTCTGGATAAAGGGTTCTTTCTCTTTTATATCTTTCTTAACCTGAACCTTATTTTTTTTCCTTTAAGTAAACTTCTCAACACTGAAAATACATTTTGTGAGGTTGAGAGCAGATTCAGGTAATCCAGGGCAGTCATAAAATTTAAGGATAAACCCGGCTTGTATGACTCAGTGGTTGAGCGTTGATCCAGGAATCAAGAGATCACCAGTTTGATTCCCAGTCAGGGCACATGCCCAGGTTGCAATAGAGGATATGCCAGAGGCAGGTGATCAATGATTTCCTCTCATTGTTGACGTTTCTATCTCTCTCACCCTCTCCTTTCCTCTTTGAAATCAATAAAAGTAAATATGGTCACAAGGTGTGTATGTGATTCTGTAGGCAATAGGGAGCCATGGAGGGCTTCTGAGAAAGGAAGTGACATAATAAAGGCTATAGAAAACATTATTGAGATGCCTCAGGCCCTTACTGAAAGATCATGGAAGCCCCAGTGTTAGAGTTTCAGAAAGGATTAGATGGTCAGTTGCAGATTCTGCATAAAGGTAAAGCAGGTCAAAAAATCCATTGGACCGAAACCGGTTTGGCTCAGTGGATAGAGCGTCGGCCTGTGGACTGAAGGGTCCCAGGTTCAATTCCGGTCAAGGGCATGTACCTTGGTTGCGAGCACATCCCCAGTGGGGGGTGTGCAGGAGGCAGCTGATCGATGTTTCTCTCTCACTCATGTTTCTAACTCTCTGTCCCTCTCCCTTCCTCTCTGTAAAAAATCAATAAAAAATAAAAAAAAAATCCATTGGATTTGCCAAGTAGATAGCCTCTGGTGGCCTTGGGGAAAAAAAAAACTTCAGAAGAATACAGAAAGGGAATGGGATGAAGTAGATAGGTGAGAAATCCAAACTACAGTTCCCACCCCCAATTTTTCTAGGGAGGAGGCAATATTGACTGTTTACAAAGAGGATTTAAGGATCCAGAACTTTTGAGGGGAGATTAGAGTTACCTTCCCTCTGATAAATGACTTTGGTTCCTCTAAAAGACCCGAGAAACCCCAGTCTTTCTCAGAAGTGCCCCACAGGCTATTATGGGAAGAAATGAGCAGGTTGAAGTCTCAAGGGACACACACTGAGTGAGCAGGAACTACACTTCTTGCTCCCATTTCAACAAGCTTAATCCCACTGATCTTCCTTAGGTACTGGGGTTCCACACTGAATTTCATTTGGAAAAACAGGGTTCCTTCTAGTGACTTGAAAAAATAATAGCCATTTGCAAACCATTAAACCAGATGATTCCCGTGATCAATGCTAGCTCTAAGATAACAAATACTATACTAATTATCTTCCAAAATGTAGAATACATAGAATGAGGAAACAATCAGGAGGTGAGCAGCTAATACCTCTTAAGCATATCGTAGGTCGGGCAACATGCTGTACATTTTCCTGGAGTCTTCTCATTTAATCACAGCATTCTGAAAGAGGAATCATTATTCTGCAGACAAGGAAACTGAGGTCAAGAAAGATGACCTTGAACAAATAACATGCCCAAGACCTCAGTCCTGACTCCAGAGCCTGGGCTCTTGACCACCATGTCACAGCTGTGTGCATACTCACACACCACCAGTGGAGCCTGGTGTGTTCATTCCTGAATTCTCAAGGGCCTCTAAAATTGATTTTCTAGGAGCACACATAGGGGTGACTTTGGCCAGTGGGTGCTACTAAACTTAGGAAACAGAACAGATATGTGGAAAGAATGAGATAGGAAGAGGAAGGCTGAAAGAACTGGAAAGAATTGGAAAAAAGGATTAGTAAATTAGTGGAGCCTAGAAGTATTGGTGGAAACAGAAATCCTGACTTGGGAGCTTTAAAAAAATCACACACACACACACAAACACACACATCTGCAACCATAAGTGCCATTTCTAGAGAGGATATCTACATAACAGAAAAGTCATTATTTACCCAATTATAGATTTTAATTTGGAGAATCTAAACTCCTTGGTAAAAAATGATTATTAAAATATAATTATCTAGTCCATCTCATTTAAAATTTCACTGCTCTCCTACTCCTTATCCCCTTCTGGGCTTTATTTTGCTCCATAGCACTTAATACTATTCTATAATTTTATATCTCTTACTTATAATCCTTTGCTTATTATTTATCTCTCCCCATCAGTACTAAGTTCTTTGGGCATGGGTGGAGAGCCGGTTGTGATTTCTGTGGTTGTTCACTCTGTATCCAGCACCTACCATAATTCCTGGTTCCTAGGAGGCACTCAGGCACTCGACAAATATTTGTTGAACTAATGAATATATTACCTTGTCATGATATTTATGGAATAAGCCTTTATATCTATATGTTCCCATCCCACCATATGGTATCTGAAACATTAAGAGTCCCCATCAATTGAAAGTCTATTTAGCATTCATATGGCACTTCATATTTAAAACTCATTGCTCAATTATTGATCCCCACAATTGATATCAAAAACAGATGCTAAGTAGTAAAGTAGCCCCTACCTCTTTTCCTCCTTGCACTTCCACAGCAGATGAGAGCATGGGGTGGAAGGGAGGAGCAAGTTCAAGGATGTGGGAGAAGGGGGGAGGGGCAGGGAGGCAAGGCACATGGAGCCTCCCTCATTGAAACTCCATTCCCTGGTCTACTTTTGCTGCCTTAGAAGTGGTGGCACAGAGCAAGAGATCCCCCTGCAGCTGCAGATGAGTTCAGCACCCCCACAGAGGAGGAGGGGAAGGAAGAAGCCCCAGGAGCCTAGAGAAGATGTGAGGCATGAGGGGAGAGGGGGCTCCTAGAACTCATCTCACACCAGGGGTCTCTGACTCTACCCACTGAGCATCCCATCCTTTTCACAGGTGGCGACCAGACTGCACATCCTTCCACACCACTTCTGTGCTTGCCTAGTGCTCTGCTGGCTACCTCATCAAGCCTGAGCAACTTGGCCTCAGCTAGCCAGCTGGTCTACCCTACCCTTCTGGACCACATGACTTAGCTTTAGGTTTCAAGACCGATGGGTCATATTAAGTGTGGCCCAAATGTGGCAAAAACAAAACCGGCTTTTAACCTAAGAGCTTGATATGCCCTGCTTCACTTCCAATACAGTAATCCCCCACCCCCTTCCTTGTTTCACTTTTCATGATTTCTCATCCCACAGTTTCAGTTACCTGCAATCAACCATGATCCATAAATATTAACTGGAAAGTTCCAGAAATAAACTATTCATAAGTTTTAAATTACGCGCCGTTCAGAGTAGCAGGATGAAATCTCGCACCATCTGCTCCAGCCCACCTGGGACATGTTAGTCACCGAGTAGCTGTCTGGGTTATCAGATGAGAGAAAGAGAGAGAAAGAGAGAGAGGGAGAGAGAGGGAGGCCATATTTGCATAAATTTTATTACAATATAGTGTTATAATTGATGTATTTTATTATTATTGTTTATCTCTTACTGTGTGTACTTTATAAATGAAACTTTATCATAGTTATGTATGCATAGGAAAAACATATTATCTATAGGATTTGGTATTATCAGAATTTCAGGCATCTATGGGGGGGGTCTTAGAATGTATCCACTGTGGATAGGGGGAACTCTCATATCTCAGCCAGACTGCTTTTAGAAATAGGTTGACCTGAATGTGGAATGAGGAAGAGACTGATAGTTGCCCAAGTAGCACACACTAAACAAACACCTGTCTAAATCACCTAAGTTAGTGCTACAGGACTTCAAGTCTCAGCTCCAAACCTACCAACTCTACCCCAGCTCTGCAACAGGCATCACCCAATCATCAGGAAAATGATTACTAGGAAAGAAGGTTCAAGTGCTGACCTAGGCATTTTTGGACAAGACACAAAACACAGGTAGGAATAGCCAGATCATTTTCATGAACTCAGTCCAATAATATTGGCCATTTCTGGAAAATTCCTAACATACAAGGTGCAAAAACATTTTGCTTCTTGTGAAGAAATTGGACTCGACACTTGACAAACCCAATTATACATCTCCAATGTGCCCAGCACTGTGCAAGCTCTGCACGTAAATCATCTTAAACTTCTCAACAAACCTCTGAAATATATGTTAGAACTATCTTTATTGAAAAGGGGGATATTGCCCTAACTGGTTTGGCTCAGTGGATAGAGCGTCAGCCTGCGGACTGAAGGGTCCCGGATTCGATTCTGGTCAGGGGCATGTGCCTTGGTTGCGGGTGCATCCCCAGTGGGGAGTATGCAGGAGGCAGCTGAATTGATGTTTCTCTCTCATCGATGTTTCTAACTCTCTATCCCTCTCCTTTCCTCTCTGTAGAAAATCAATAAAATATTAAAAAAAAAAAAAGAAAAGGGGGATATTGAAAAAGACTCTGAAATGTGTAATAACTTGCTTCAAGTCCCACAGTCCAAAAGAGGAAGAATCAGGTCTGAAAAGTAGGTCTTCTGACTTCAAAGGCCATCAGCCTGTCTGGTCATTATATATAAACAACTTAGCTATTGGTTTATTTCCCACTGACTTTGGCTTTTTGATCCTCTCTTATCTTAGGGGTTTAAGGGCGAAAGCATTTAAGGTATTTAATCTTTTCTTTCTTTATTTATTTATTTGGTGTTATTCTGACATCACACATCTTGCATTGCTCCAGGAGATTATTGCAAACATGACTTGTTACAGTCCTCTTTGATCTCTGGGTATTCACTGAACACCTATTGATTGTTAACAGGGATCCCTAGTTGACAGAAGGAGTGGGTGGGCCAACCGCCCCTTCTCATTGTTTTGTGTATTGACTTTGTTATTTGAAGCCTTCACCTTATCCTCATGAACATTCTCCAGACACATTTGATTCAAAGACATGTTCACTCCACTGACATTTCTAATCTTCAGCAGGTCATACATTATATACACATCAGCTAGTAAATACATTCAAGGAGATGTTTTTGACACATAAATTCAGGTTGTATGATACTTCATGCAAGAAACTTCCAAACAGCTAACATGCTAGCAGACCATTAATACAAGTGTTGTGGAAACTGCTTTCAGAGGATGGCAATTAGCTATGATGATTAGACAAAACTTGTTTTCACATTAAATTAAATTGATATTTCAATGTAATTGTCTTTAGCTCTGTGGTGCCAAGGTGCTACATAAATCCACTATTACTACTACATATCAGCAATAGTAACAACACAATAACTCAAACCAATTTTCCAAGATTGTAATTTGTAGTGTCCCAACGAAGTAAATTGCATACTTGGGAAGTTCATTAACTCTTTCAAGCCACTTGGGATGGTTTAATGGCAGTTCTTAAAAGAGTTAATTGCTTTCCAAAATGACTCCCAGTAGAGAGTTCATGTGTATGTGTGTGTGGGGGGAGGGGGGGTTGTGTATTCATTAATATGAACACTTAGCTAGATTAATTCTACCCAACCAGTTTTACTCCATTTAAAACATGGATGGACTTAGAGGTTAAATGCTCAGGGACATAATTCAGTCAGAAAAAAGACAAATACCATATGATTTCACTTATATGTGGAATCTAAATAACAAAATAAATGAACAAACAAAATTGAAACAGACCCACAGACAGAGAACAGACTGATGGTTGCCAGAGGTGAGGAGGTTTGGTGCACTGGGTGAAAGAGGTGAAGGGATTAATAAGTACAGATTGGTAGTTACAGAATAGTCACGGGGATGCAAAGTACTGCGTAGGAAATATAGTCAGTAATATTGTGAGAACTATGTATAGTGCAACGTGGGTACTGGATTTATCAGTGGGAACACTTTGTAAAGCATGATTGATTAACCACTATACTGTACACCGAAAACCAATACAAAATAATATTGAAAGTAAACTTTAAATGAAAAATAAAAATTAAAAACACAAAGAAAGCTAACTGAAAAGTCACCACATCATAAAGAGGTCTCTTAGCAATTCAAATATAAAGTTATTCATGGCGTTAGACAAAACAATAAAGCCTTTAGAAGATACAGGTAAGCTTCCTCTGTGAACTTTGAAAGGTAAGAAGAGTAGGATGATTTCTACACGGACACAGTGTATCTGTTCTCTCTTGCCTAAATCTAAGGCAGAGGTACCATCCTCCCAAGTTTCCACAGTCCCGCAGGGAACACGAGCAAACCAAGTGGAGCTGGTGAACGGCGATAGGGGTGGCAGGTATTGTGGCAAACTCAAGAGGACATGCCCTGTCCACATCAGACAGAGCTTCTTAGTTCCAGGCAATATTGCAGAGTGAGAATGTGGACCCAGAATCTCTCCATTTTAAAAAAAATAGCCCAAAATCTGAAAGTATATTTTTTGAAAGTTCACTTTTGCTTGTTTGTTTTTTAATCCTCACCCACGGAGTGAAGATATTTTTTCCTTTTTTTTTTTTCAGAGAGAGTGGAAGGGAGGGGGGAGAGAGAGAGAGAGAGAGAGAGAGAGAGAGAGAGAGAGAGAGAGAGAGAGAGAGAGAGACATCAATTTGAGAGAGACACATCAATTGATTGCCTCCCACAGGCACCCTGACTGGGGCTGGGAATTAAACCCAGGGCCCTCTGGTGTGCAAGCTAATGTTCTAACCACTGAGAAACACCAGCCAGGGCTGAAATTTCACTTTTTAAAATACTATTTACCCAACAAAATATAACTAGAGGCTGGATGTGACCCACAAGCTTCAATTGCCCATCTGCCCTAAATGGTTTCTGACTTCAAGTCTAAGCTGGCAGGTAGGCCACCTATAGATGTACACTCGGAGCTACTTTTGTCATTATGTCTTGGAAATGTAGTTAGGTACAGGGCTGTCTGCTTCCAAGGGGGAAAAAAAGGCCACACCAATGCCATGGTCATTCATCACCGCTAATGTGGTTGAAGATTTCTATTTTTCTCTTGGTTTTTGCTGTAGTGAGCTTGTCCCGGATGCATCACATGGAGACATTGGTGACATAATTCCAATAGCAATCTCATCAAAACCAGCCACCCAATCCATCCACAAATTCAAATGTGCTCATTAGCAAGAGAAGCAAGAGAACATCAAGACCCACCTCTGGCCCTTCTTTCTTAACCAGAGACCACATCATGCCCAGATGTGTCCCAGGCGGCCACAGGAAGCTAGGCCACAAAAAGCTGTCAAAAAAAAAAAAAAAAAAAACTCCTGAGAGAATCAAGGAAATTTTTTCCAATGAGAAGGCTACAAAAAGGACTGTTGCGTTTAATATGGGGTTAGATAGAAAATGCTGAAATCCACTCTATTCCAGAAAGCTTCCCTAATTCTCCCACCTCTGAACTCCCAGGTCAATTCATATTTTCCATCTCGAATTACAATTACTTGAGCCTATGTCTAATTTCCAAAATACGTCAGTGTTCCTTTTAGAGCAGAATTCATGTCTGGTTTATCTCTCTATCCCACAAAGCAATTACTATGTACCTATTAAGTGGTAGCTATTGTTCATATGGGTAGGTCAGTAGATGGATGGGTGGGTGGATGGATAAATGGATGGATGGAAGGAAGGAAAGAGGAAGGAGAGATGGGAAAATATTCTCTATCTTGGTCCAAAGAGCATGATTACAAATGTGACTAATGAAAATATTTGCTGTGCAAAAACCATCTTATAAATTGCTCTGTGGCTAAGACAGACAAACAACAAATATTGCATGCTCATTACCCAACAGCCCACTTTCTCCTTGCAGAGAGAGCCATTGATCTTAGGCATCATGGATCCCTCTCCATTCCCTAGTCCAATGCTAGTACTTTCATTACTAATTAGGCATTTGTTTGGGGGAGGAGAAGATCAAGTTAACCAGTTCTGGTCAATGAAACTTAAAAAGAAGCCTGCAGAGTTTGGGAAAAGAGCTTCCTTTCTATGGAAAAAACAACAACATACAAAATTATGAGACTTTTTCCCCTGCCCTTCCCTTTCTGTTTGCAACACTTAGTGTGAGGATGTGATACCTGGAGCTGTGGCAGCTACCTTGAGACCATGTGACAGTAGCACAGAGAGAAAAAATTGAGAACAATAGAAAAGAATGGAAAGAACCTGAATCCTTAATGACACAGCTGAGCTAATGAACAAATGTTGAAACCACCACCTATAACTCCTATTAAGTAAATAATAAATAGACTTATATCATATTAGTTGAGTTTTCTGAATCTTGCAGTGGAAATTATTCCTTATGGATACAGCCTTTCACCCCCAAACAGATGACAATAAACAACCATAGTCAGGAGGATAATGGAGCAGAAAAATTAGCGGCTGGGTCTGAATTACTTCCACTATCCCACCCCTTAGCAGGGCAAAGTCTTGGAACAAAAGCAGAATTTTAACCGCAACAGTCCAACATTTCCTTGCTCCACCTCATCAGGCTACCACACACTCCAAATGAGTTTCATTTGGACAACTTAGGGACTCATTCTTTTTTCCCATTTTCTTCAAATCGCAGTCCTCCGGCATGCCTCCCGAACAACATTTATGCAGGATTGGATGTATGGCTCACATTAGAACAAATACGACTTCCTAAATTGGGAAATTTGTGACTTTGCACCTCAAGTTTCACTCATCCCTGATCTGAGATGCACTAAAAGCCCATTATTACTCTTTAAGATGCTAACTACTGCCCTGAAAAATACTGCATCTTACCTGAGGTGAAACAAATTACAAATTAATGGTTGGCCGAGGGTAAGGTACATGGGTAAATAGAAATCCCTTAAAACCATGTGGAGGCCATTCTACTAATATGATGAGGCTACACTTGCTGGTGGATTAATTACTCTTTTCTTCCAACTTAATTTATTTCATACTTTAAGAAACCAAAAAGTCCGGTAGCCACTACGCTTGTGACAAAGAAACACAATAAAAGCAATTTCTCCAGTACAAAAAAATAAAGCGTTCCCGGTAATGCATTTTTGAATCCAGCATACCTTCCCCTAATGAGGTTTCAGCATGCTATAAATAACACTAATGAGACTTTGTCTTGCCCATGTAGTATATTTCCTTGATATAGCCTGAGATTCTCCGTGTTGCGTGGAAAACTAACAGCCCCAGAAAGAAACGCCATCCAATAGCACATTAAAACCAAAAGCACAATTAAATATAAATGAATTCAGTAATTTAATTGCACAATTGTCGCTTTAAAAAATTCAGAAGAAAAGTAATGATGTCATTTTTTTTAATCGGTAAATAATAAAAGTGCTTGTGGGGATGGAACAATATTTAAATAAACTTTTTTTTTTTTTTTTTGGTAAAGGGGAGACAGCAAAGACAATCATCCGTGCCTCGGAAGACCCTGTTGCTTGCAAAAAATTGAGTATCTTCGTGTCTATCATTCTGCCCATGGGATATGTGGAGACAAACATCTCCGTTTCAGCCTTTTTTGGAATGGTAGCTGCTATCCTATTTGGAGTGTTTTCTGATTCTGAACATTATCAACCAGGATTCATATTATTCCAAATAAATTAGAGTGCAAAGTGGCAGTGTACCTAAGAGGCTCTCATACAGCTCCCAGCAAAACGAGATCTCTGTGTGACTACCAGGAATGCTATTGTTTGCGTATATCCATGATGTAGCCCTTTCGTGCTGACCAAGTATTCGAAGACCGTTAATGGCTATGCTTGAGTTCCCTTTTATCCAAAGACTGACCCAACACATCCTCTCTTTCACTGTCCTCCCTGATAAGATCAGAGACATGAAAATTTGTCTAAAGGAAGATCTAAAGGAAGGCTTGGGGTTTCACTTTATATTGATTTTTATTCAATTCCAATCAAGAACATATCCAAAAACTTACTTACTCGATTCCAGCATTATGATGAGGATAGTGGGGGAGAGGCTTCCTAATGTGAAGTTAGCTGTTGTCTTCCAGTTATTGGAAATGACACAAGCAGATGAAAGAAGAGTCCATATGCAGCCACCTAAGCACAGTTTCTGGTAAAACATATGGCAGCATCTCAAAAACCTAAGCAGACCTGCTCCCTTGTTCGCACTGTATTTGTGCTTGCTGTTTACGGTAGTTTGTATATATGATTTTCATTTACTTTACCCTCACATGAGATAACTCCATCATCTGCTCATCCCTTCTTCCGACAGATATTTATTGAGTGCCCTCTGTACTCCAGGCACAGTTCTAGGCACCAGAATTACATAGTTGGCAAGATGGTCAAGGTCCCTGTCTTTAGGGGCTGACACTCTAGTGCAGTGGTCGGCAAACTCATTAGTCAACAGAGCCAAATATCAACAGTACAACGGTTGAAATTTCTTTTGAGAGCCAAATTTTTTAAACTTAAACTATATAGGTAGGTACATTGTTATTAACTTAATTAGGGTACTCCTTCAATCGCACTGTACGTGCGTGCCCGCACGTGGTATTTTATGGAAGAGCCACACTCAAGGGGCCAAAGAGCCGCATGTGGCTCGCGAGCCGCGGTTTGCTGACCACTACTCTAGTCATCTGGGGTCATGGATGACCAACAAGTAAGCAATTAAAAAGATTCCTTCTAGAAGCAATAAGTATCCTAAGAATATAATAAACAATAAAAATATGAAAGAATATAATGCAATAGGAGCTCAAGAGTAGAGGGCTGCTACTTTAGTAAATGCGGTCAAGAAAGACTTTCCCGGAAGCTGACTTGTGAGCATGATGAGGGATGTTGCAAAGATCTGGGAAGGGTACTCCTGGCAGAAGAAACAGCATATGCAAAGGCTCAGAGGGGAGAACAATCTAGGCAAGTCCAAGGAACATGCAGGAACAGGCAAAAAGAGTACGATATTCTATGTTTTACAAGGGATGACGCCAAAGCCCAGACAGGATTCTGTGAAAACTCCCTCATTTCAAACTCAGCCCTTCAGACCTCTAACCCTGCCTCTCCCCACACCACAGCCCTGCTCTTCGCATCCTGGGGTTGTTCCCAGGGGCCCTCGGGGAGCCCACCCTCAGAACTGTACTGCACTCCCCACGGAGCTCTCCTCACG